>NC_053416.1:18433209-18763209 GCF_016859285.1 Xiphias gladius
GACCAAACTGTTCAGACAGAGCACGAGTCATGCTACTAGTTAAGACTAACACTGCATGAGCAATAACTGAATCTCAAGATTCAATTCTCTCTTTTTCCCTCTCGCTTCTTCTCTGTAGCTTGTTCATTTACTGGAAGGTTGGGCGTTGAAGAAGCCACCGCTCTGTCATGTTTTCATTAAAAAGCCACGCTTCACTGTCTAATCCTAACTGCTGTCCTCTTTCCTTACCAATTCTGACTGCTTACCTCACCTTTCAATCATGCTCTCCCTTCCCTGACCCTTGCTGCCGTGTTGTGTCGTACACCGACTCACCGGGAGTGAAGGGGATGTTAGAAAGTTGGGCAGACAGAGGTGAGGAGCAGAGAAAGGTGGAGGTTGAGGACAGAATAAGGGTTGAGACAGAGTAGACGGAGAGAGCAATGTCCAGTTTCCACTGCGATGGGACCACGTCTCTTCTGCTCCACTGACTGCTCTGTCCCAATTTGCCCTGTGTGACTTTAAACAGTAAACACTGGGGGAGGGGATGATGTGGAGTGGAGGGGTGGGCACGGGGCAGTCTATCGAGAGGCTGAACGGACAGTCGGGGACAGACATGAAACTGATCATATGCAAAAGATGTCGTTTGCGTAGATGTAACTCAACACAAGACTGGAGAGACGCCATGTTCCCCCCCATAAAGCCATCCTAACCAGACAGGCTGACGATACTGCATAAAGCTAAATGGACCATCTCAGATAGAGACAGCGCTGAGGAGATTAAGCATCAGTGGAAGCATCAGAGGGAACGAGGGATGGAGGGGAAAGAGGGTGGGAGGATAGGAGAGAAATGGTGAGAGATGTAGAAATAGGACTCCATTATTCATGACGTGTGTTTCATGTGCTTGGTGACATCTGGGACAGCAGTGATAATGAGAGTCCCGGGAGAGAGAAACCACATACACACACACATATACGCACACACATCCCGATGCACTGCACCATACAGAAGCGTGCCACCATGGTCCAAAAACCTACCCTCTACTGGATATCCCATTAACTCCTATTTAACTGTTAACTGCATGTGCACTAAGGCTTAAACGCTGAAGTAACTCGGTTATTTAGAAAATGTCACTCAGTAAAAGTGAGCATCCAGCAGCAAAAAGCTCCCACCGCTCCACCTTGTTTGGATTTGGCTGCAGAGAAGAGACAGAGTTGGCTATATGGTGTGTGTCTGCCATCATATGCATGTGTCTGTGTGTGTGTCTGTGATGCGGTGTACTCCAGCTTAGCGCATGGCCCGGGGCAGTGAGCTGCATTAGTGGCACTGAGCGAGCTGCCCGGTCCCTCCCTATTAGAGTGCTGGTGGCAGAGGAGTGTCAGTGCCTAGCGTGGAGAGAGAGTGAGAGATGGAAATAGAGAGAGAGAGAGAGAGAGAGAGAGAGAGGGCTCAACTGCTGCTACACACAGACACACACACACACACACACACACACACACACACACACACACACACACATACATTTACAGTGTTTACCAGAAAGGACTATTGAAATCCTTACACGCCTAATAACTATAAATACTCTTGTAATCAAAGAATCGAATTTCACAATCTCACATTTACCAAAATTAAACAACAGAAATCGACATCATCATCGTCATCAACAGGGACATCAAGAGTTGCCTGCGAGTAAAAGGAGTGAAAAATCTTCTGTGTTACACCTCAGAGGTAGAAAACACTGATCTGAGAGTGTGTGTGACACCGACTAGTTACTGCCTCTGCACGATAACATTCAGTGGTGGAACAAGTCCTCAGATCATTTACTTAACTTAAAGAGGCAATTCCGCAATGTAAAACTACTCTATTACATGTAAAACTCCTGCATTAAAAACCTTACTTAAGTGAAAGTTTGTTATCAGCAAAAAGTACTTGAGGTGTCTGAACTAAACTGAACATATAAGCAATATTCCTGTGGTGCAGCCATGTGAGTAGGAGCTCATTTTAACCAGTTTAATCTATAACAAAAAAAATCTATTGTAATAAACATGAATATGCAAAGTAACTTGGAACTGCAGCTGTCAAATAGAAGTAGTTGAGTGATATGTAAAACATTTCTCTCTGAAATGTAATGGGTTAGTAGCAAAAGAGGAATATACTAGAGTAAAATACCTCAAAATTGTACTTGAGTCCTCAGTTACATTACACCACAGTTGAATCGGAACCCCATCTGGGAAACAGTAACAAGGCCTGGCCCACCTCTTTCAAAAGTTCTCTCTTTTTTAAACTCTACACCACTGAACGTGCCCACATGATCCAGGTGACCATTCAGATGTTTTCATTCACCTCGCAAACAGATTGGATAATATTTCTGCTGAACACAACTTTCTGTGTGGAGTTTGCATGTTCTCCCTTTGTCGGCACCGATTCCCTACCACATTCCCAAGACATGCAGGTTAGGTGAACCGCAGACTCTAAACTGCCCGTAGGTGTGAATGGTTGCCTGTGCCCTCTCAAAGGATGGTGACCAGTCCAGGGGGTACGATCAACATCAAATATTGATATTTCGGTAATCGATTAAATATTTAAGTTATTTTGCAAAGCAGAAGTGCTGAAAATTCACTTGTTCTGACTTTTCAAATGTGAATATTTGCTTTTTCCTCTCTAATAGAATGGAATGTCTTTGGGTTTTGGACTGTTGTGTGGACAAAACAATCATGTTGAAGATGTCATTTCGGGCTTAGGAAAATCGTGACTGTGACAATTATATGCTATTTTCTGACATTGTACAGACCATACAGTTAATTGAAAAAATAATTGGGAGATTGATTGATGGTGAAAATAATTGTTGGCTTGGCTCCTGCAGCTATTTGCCCAAAACGTACTCTTAAAGACCTGGCAAAGTGTGTATACTGTATAGACACAAACTTAGGGCAATTTCACTCCATCTCATCATTGCATTTACGCAATATTGAACTAAAATCTTGGAGTGAAAAAGATCCTGTTTTACAATCAGACTGGCCTTTTTATAAGACTGCTATTTGCTCTATATCATCCCTATGATACAGTTTATACAGTGTGCTGAATTGTTTACTGAAGTCTTGCTTACTTACAGAGTCTTACTGTAGAAAAACTCACATGCTCCAACCTTGTTGAATTACTGATTTACGCATACTAATCCACAAACAACAGCTGAGAAACATCACACTCTTCTCCTTGGATTTTTCTGTCACATTAACCCCAAAGCAGCATTTTAGATCCGTTCACTTTCCTGCCCGCTGCAGTCAATCATGCTGATCTGGCCTTTATGTGTGTTTGGACAGCTAACACTGAGGCGGATCGATAGATCTGGTTGAGAGGTCATGTAGGAACATGGCACTTGGATGACCACCAGGGATCCCATTTGATCCTTGATCACGTCTCCTCATAGTCACCCAACAACCGGCCACTATAAAAAAGAAATCACTCCATTGGTGACGGTATAGTGTGAAAACTATCGTCCTGTACCGGAATAAATCACAATGTGGAGTGTATTGATTTTGTGGCTTAATTAACAAAATCTGATTTTGGCACTTCCAGACACAAGTAATTACCCTTTCTTTTCTCATCTAAAAATCAAATGGCCATTACACACATTATACATTCAGTCAGAATTCTACTTTTAGTTTGAAATATTGAAATATTTGATGAAAATATGAAAAGCAATATGGGGGAACCCCACTTGAAACCAACAAGTTAATAAAGGATTAAAGAGAAAATCTCTGCTTTTCATGAGGAGAGAAAGACAGAAATGAGGATCGAGGGGGAAAATCAGAAACAAACTTCTTGCCACTGCTGCGAGCTGTTGAGTAAATAAGCATTTCCTTAAATACAATTTCTTAGTAGAGCCTGTTGTAATCTCCTCACACTAATCCCTCTTTCCCTGGTCTAAACAAAAGAGTGGAAGAAAGCAGGAGAAAAGGGGTAAAACCTCTTTACTCAAATCCTATTTCTCAGCCCAATCCAGGCCATATAAACCCTCCAACTCTTTTCCTCTAAGCCTTGACACAAGCCCTCGTGCTCTCACTTTCCTTAATGACTCGGGATGTGGTTAGAAGTGCACATTAACAACTATCCTTCACAGAGCCGGTGATGAAAAAATATTTAGTCACGCTCATCTGATAAAATACTGACAATAAAAATAAAATAATTACTAAAATGAATAGTAGTATGATCAGTTAGGATTGCTTGCCTGTTTTTGGCTGATTAGTTGGTTGAAGTTTTGGTTCGATGACTTTTTTTGGTTGTAAGTACTGCATGTTTATTGACATTTATTGAAATTTTAAGTCTATATAGCACTTTTCTGACCAAAGTTAAAACTGCTTTCCAAGGAAAAGAAGAAAATAAAGACACGTACTTATTTAAGGTTTTGCCCATCGGACTTTGTAGTAATCATATTGTTGTCTCTCAGCAATTACTTCAGCTAGTGCAATGTTATCGTAACCCATAGGAACAAGAGAGCTGCAAAAATAAACTGTAGTCATCGTTTAAGCCACGTGATTAGAAACTTGTAAATTAAAACCAGACTTCTTCATCTGTCTCTCTCTCTCAGTTGGTGTATACTCACACAGCCTGGCTTGAAGGGTGAGACAGTGGCCAGCTTTCTGTCAGAGTGACGTGCTCGCAGGGGCTTTCCCATCTCTCCCTCTTTCACTGAGTGACACTGATACACTGATGCACTGTAAACATGCTCATTCTGCATGTGTGTGTGTGTGTGTGTGTGTGTGTGTGTGTGTGTGTGTGTGTGTGTGTGTGTGTGTTTGATGGAAAGAGGAAAAAGGCAAGGGAGAGTGGTGGCGGCCACGATAGTGTGTGTACATTTCTGTGTTAAGTGCATGTGAGCAAGCGTGTGTAGTAGTGTGTAAATAGTCAATAATAGCCGACACTTGTCAGCCCTCTGCTCTGCGCACACAAAGCCCGTGGTTGAGCCATTGTTGAATTCCGCCTCTCCACGCCTGCCCCCCCATCCCCACCCTCTACAACAACCCCCCCCCCGACTGGGCCTCTCAACCAGAGATAATTATGCCTATTGTGGCCCTTGTAGACACAGGCAACATGCACAGACACAGACACACACACACACACACACACACACACACACACACTTGTTTGTGCTAATTAACACACCCACCCACGTGCCTACTCAACCTAACTGAGTAAAAGATGGTTGCCAGCACCCCATCTGTTCCTGCCCTGCTCACAGTCGCTCTCAACACATTGGGGCACATGTGAGAGGGGCAAAAAATATCCAGGGTAAGTGAAAGAGGAACAGACAGAGGTGAACAACCTAAAGAAAAACTGTTAGTTACCTATTTAGCTGTACTGGAAGCTGGATTTCAGAGACTCAAAATTAATACAGTTTCACGTTTCTGTGTTGTTTAGTCATATCTTAGGTAGATTATTCTGCAGGAAGCTGTCCATTGTTAAGTTCTGGTGTTACTGCCATATGTTTGCATATGTATGTGTGTAATAACCGGGTCTTTAGCTGCATGATTTAGTCCCCCACTAACGCCCATGGCCTCCTGTGTGCAACATGGGACAGAGGCAGGAGCAGAGGAGGGAGAGGTGAAGGAGGGATGATGTGAGACCCAAAGGTGGGGGTGAGAGAGGGCGACAGTCGATGTGGTTATGTTCCATGAGCCCTGGGGACGCCACGTGCTCCCTGTCCTCCTCTGTCACAGCACGTCCTGCTGCACCCAGGCAGCCCAAGCACAACAACAGGCCAGCCATCACACAGCAGAACAGAGCAGACTTAATGTATCCTGAGTTAATGTTTAATGAGTGCTCCATATTCAGGCAGGTTCATGCAAAAGCCGAAAATGGCTTTATTGTGTTACTTGTGAGGGGGATGTGTGTGTGTGTGTGTGTGTGTGTGTGTGTGTGTGTGTGTGTGTGTGTGTGTGTGTGTGTGTGTGTGTGTGTGTGTGTGTGTGTGTGTGTGTGTAGGGGGCAGGCTTGTACATTTGTACTTTGGAGCGTGTGTGTGTGTGTTAGACCGGTGTTTACAAGAGACTGCAGTGTCTCAGACAAGTGCATCTATCAACGTATTCCTGCTCTGAGTGCAGAAGCACAGATTTACAAACTGACATTGTGTCCTTACACACCACTGCTCTCCATGAGGTCCCTCTGCCTTTGTCACCTCTCTCCTCGCTGCATGTGTGGAGCCTGATGATACTAACTTTTTCTAATCTCTGAAAAGACAAGCTTCACAATAGTGTCCATTACCTTTGAACTTTTCACCAAATGCTTCCCCAGAGCTTTGATTTCAAATCTAGTTTCTGTGTTGTTTTTTTTACTGTTCAGAATGTAGCAAATTATTTTTCAGAAATAAAAATAAAATTTATTCTCATTTTGAATTCATTAAATTATTATCTTATGATGCACTAGATATGATTTCAGCTGCAACTATTAGTCAATTAATTGAAAATGACTGACAGAAAATTAACAGATAATTGAATTAGGAAAAAAAAATTGCTGATTCCAGCTCTGGAATGGGATGAGCTGATACTTTTCTTTGTTTTATAAACTGAAGATCTTTGGACTGTCAGTTGGACAAAACAAGACATTTCAAGAAGTCCCTTTGGGCTGAGGGGCAAATAACAGCAATTTTCCCACCATTTTCTGCTATTTTAAACAATTAATCAAGAAAATTATCAAAAGATTAGTCGATAATGTAAACAATCCTGAGTTGTACCCCTAGTCTTCTAAGCCAAAAGTGGAGAGAGAGACAGAGAGAGAGAGAGGAAGAGAGATAAAGACAGCTCAACTCATCATCAAACTCAAGTCACTGCAAACGTAACAGCTTAGATTGGTTACTGTAACTTGCTGATCCCACAAAATGGTCAACTCAACTGTAATTTCCCAGGTGTTCCCAATTAACCCCTATGTGTGAGTGTATACGGGTGTGTATTGTTGTGTCTCTGTCGAACTGCCTGACTCCCAGCAGGGACCCCAGGGGCAGAGGATTGATCTGTAATGTAGCCTGTAAGTGACCTCACCACCCGGTGACACCCACTGGGGTCCACATACACATTAAGGCCTGATAACTCAGCATTTACACACTGTTAGGTTGAAGACAGGTTAAATCCACCTTACTTTTAACATCAGTCACTAAATCACTGATGTGATTGAATACACCCTTCCTTTCACATTGTTCTGGAAATGTACAGTATCTGTTTTATATCAAATCAGCCAAAAAAAACAGCCAACATGGATCCAAAACACTTCTGTACAGTTTGAGGGAGTAGAAGAAGAAGGAGTGTGACTGAATTGGAAAATGAGTATTTAGTGATGAGAAGGTGAAGTGTTTATGTGCGAGAAGGGTTTTCTAATCTTGTTTTTCTAATCACATCTATACACTATACCTTTTTCCCTTCTATTATTGCTCTCCAACAATGCATTTCATGGCCCTGTGCATCAAACTACTGTGCAAATACATAAACAAGACCAAACTGTGTGGCAGGTGGATTAGATGGAGCATGGTTGGGCATCTTCTGTGGACCACCATGTGGCCGCAGCCATCTGCTGGTCCAGTCTCTATTCATTGGAGTCACTCATTAGCTTTCTGCTGGTTAGACTGACGGCCTCGATCTGCAAGCTGAACCCTCTCTGTGTCCCACTGTTGTTTTTATGCCTGTCCACAAACCCTCCATCCCTCTGTCTCTGCTCCAGCTATCCTCCCTCAGATCACTGCTCAGAGTAGTTGGCCTCCATTGTCCACACACACACACACACACACACACACACACACACACACACACACACACACACACACACACACACACACACACAGACATACACACACACACACACACACACACACACACACACACACACACACAGACATACACACACACACACACACACACACACACACACACACACACACACACACACACACACGCACACACAGACATACATACAAACACACACACACACACACACACGCACAAAGCTTAACTACGGGGATGGTATGGGACAGGGAAGTTAGAGGGAAATAGGTCAGTCTGCCTACACTCCTCCCCTCTTAAACCCCCCCACTGTCCTGGCTGGACAGGAAAATGGGGCAGGCAAGGGGGCACACACACACACACACACACACACACACACACACACACACACACACACACACACATAAACGCACACGGCTCCAGATGGGGAACACGTGTGTTTGACAAAATAGAACCTGTTGGGGTTCAGAGGGCATGACTGCATTGTGTTATGTCATCAACTCAACCTTCACACCAGTATGTGATCCTGCTACTGATCAGAGCCTGCACATAATGAATCCTCCGTGCAACGGTACAGCCACTAAGTAAAGATGAAGTAGACAATTTTTTTTTCATTCAAAAGGAATTGAGCAGTCTAGTCACTTTTGTATTCTTACTTTGTGTTTAGATGGTGGGAAATCAGAGAGGAGAGACACAGGAAGGAACTGTGGCGGGATTCAGCCTCAGGTCAGTGGTGGCACAAAAGTCACTTTGAAGTTGGAGGACTTGAACGCATTATTTCCTCTAATACAAGTCAATTAAAATGAGAAGTGCAAGTCCTTAACCAAAGGTATTTTTATATATTGAAACTAAAGGAGAGACGAGCTAAGATTTGGACAAAGGCATCTACAGCACTCAGGCATTTGTGATTGAAATGCACTGCAGGAAAACAGAATTTTTCTTTTTCTTTTTTTGCGTTGCAGCGACGACACTAGCCAATCACAACCCAGCCTGAAAAAAAAACATTGTTTTTGAAATTCAAAGAGTTTAGTGATGGTTGAATGCTCTGACTTGCTGTTTGCAATGGATTTCAGAAGACAATGTCCCACTTTATCAATACAATACCAGATAAAATCCTGGGCAGACTACGTGTTACCACGGAGACAGCTAATGGGAACCTGAACAATATGACTTAATGTCTGTCTGTTGCTCGTTTGATTAACTGGCAAAAAGTCCATGGCGTTTTCCTGTCTTCTGCCTCCTATGACCCTGAACAGGAACAAGCAAGTGAGGAAAATTATGCAATCAACGTTTCCGATTAATTTCAACTGAAACTTCTCCTGCCGTGTTTCTCAAGCTGAGCACAAGAAATAGTGACAGGCAAGAAAGCCAGCCACCCACTCACTTGCATGCAGAGAGCTTTCAGTCACAAAATCAATTTTAATTTTCACATCTTCATTAGACCTATTCAGACAGTCCTTTGGTGGCCAAAAAGGGGAGAGAGAGAGGTGATAAGAGAGTTTGACCGGTGATGTTAGAGTAACTCAAAGAGATGGTTAACTGAAGAGTTGGTCATCAGCATCAATAATGTTTCCCACTGGACGGTTTACATAACCACATGTATCTGCTGCATATGGATATTAACCGTATGTGTCCACGTGCATGCTTGCATATCTTTCGTGCATCCATGTGAGAGTGCAATCACAATATTCAGATTATGAGCTGTTCTGTAAGGGTGCTGTGTTTCAAAGTGAGGGTATGTTGCAGATAGGTGACTGCACTGATTGGCTGTAAGGGTGATGAGGTCACTGTGTTGATTGACGAGGAGGTCAGGGTCAAGGTTGAATGCAATCACACTGCGAGTGTTTACCGTGTCTGTGTGCGCTGATGTCATAGGGAAACAAATGCTGAGTTCAGTGAGCAGCTCATCATGTTCAGCATCTGATCCTCACACTCACTGCTCATCAACTGACCTATATACCCCTAATTACACACAAACAGCCTCATGACAGCATACACAGCAGCATCTCAAACGCAGAAACCATAAAGCATTCGCAGGGTAGACTGGCACATCCAAACTATGTCAACTATGTTTATGTTTTGGAATAATGGGAAGTCATATTGTCACTGTGAACCAAACTCCTAATAAAAGAGTGAATCGGCCAAGCAGAGGAAAGGTGAAAGGAGATGAAAACAGCAAATCAAAATAGAAAAATAATAGACTAGATTTAAAATGTCATTTGAAAACAACAAAGAACAAAAACTAAAATCTCATTCAATAATTTGCTAACATAAACTTTTATACAAGAAACTGGCTGGTTGGTGTGTGTGTAGAGTATGTGCAATTTTCACATATTTAGTTAAAATACAGTAGAAGTGGTGTATGGAAAAAATAAGAGAAACATATCTCATCAAACTAAATTTAGAAATGTGATTTTTTTTGTGAGTTTTTACAGTTAAATCCAAAACTGAAGCATGGACTAATGTTGGAGCAGAAATACACTAAGCCTTGATGTAATACATCAATCAGTTGTAAGCCTTTTTTGGTATTTCCCACAAACTATGTAGCTCCTTAATGTAGCAGCTTTCTGCCACGATGGTACCTGAAAACAAAGAATGAATACAAAGCATAGTGATGGCACTGTATTACATGAACGCTAAAAATGAACTAAAAAAATATACATAATATAAATGTCTGGAAATGACAAACTACTGCAACCTTGGTACATGTGTATGTGTGACACAGTATCTCTGTGTTTTGCATACATATAATATAAAACGCCATCTGCCAGGACCTGAGGCCGTTCTTGCCCTACTACCCTCCTTGCTTCTCTTCCTTTGGTTCATTTTTGTCCTCTATCCTTCATCCATCTTTCCTACATTGTTACTGTCAGCATATTAAATGCAGAAAATAACCATGCATGCATCTGAAACACACATTGACTGTATTCAATATATAATCACATGATAAAATACACATAATGTATCTACAAAAAAAAAGCTAGACAACAGACATAAAGACGGAACACTCCATGTCTCTTTCTCTCACTCTTGCACACACACTCATACACACAAACGAGGTTAATGAAGATGTATGTGGGGGCACAGTCCTATTGACATCCTGTGTCTCTAATTGTGGCCCTGTTCTTCAAGGACGTGGTGTTAAGACAAGCAGGGAAAGGACAGAAATAGATCTGATGAAGAGGAACTGTGAAATAGTCATGCCACTTGGAAGAGAGTCTGTCTAATGTAGTGTCAATCACAATTAAAGGTGGGATGTGACAGGGGGGGTATATGTGATGAGATATGAGATGAAGATGTAAAAGCAGTGGTAGCGGAAAGGGAAAGAATGAATTGTCTGAGAAAAAAGAAGGAAGACGAAGGAGACTGAGGGAAGAGATATGTGCAAGAGGGAAAGAGGAGGTGGAGGAGGAGGAGGAGGAGGGGGACCGGATCACTGATCCAGAACAGTGAGCAGACAGAAGACATGAGTTAAGAGTTTGGTCAAACATATAGAGCACAACAGTGCATCAACCGTCTTCACAAACAGAGACACACATACAGACAGACAGACAGACAGACAGACAGACAGACACACACACACACACACACACACACACACACACACACACACACACACACACACACACACACACACACACACACACACACAAACAGAAGATAAAGACATATCTAAATTCAACTGTATGAAATCAGTCCAACTGCCTACCCAAAGATGCTCCAAATTCATTCATGTGACGGCTTACCTGGCACAATGGAAACGGTGTCTCTCTCCCAGGACACGACGCTGACGTACTCCTGCACGGCAGTGGGGATGAGGCACTTGAACACAGCTACGTTGCCCCGCATCGAGCGCTGGTCTGCCACTCGTACGGTGTAGGGCTCCCTGAAAACTACACAGACACACAAAAAATAATAAGAGAGCAGGCATCTAAGGAAAAATTGTTTTCCTACCACTGAAAAGTAGAGGTGTGGTGACACGTGATAAATGCTGGTTGAGGAGCTGTTCAGGCCAGAAACAATAAATTCAGGTTTTTTTTTTAAATCATCAAAGAGGTCAAATTTTAAGATATTAATTATCTACATAAAATATCTTCCATCATCTCTGCAATGGATTTGTTGGCATTGGGTGAACATCATGGCGATCTCAGCACAATGCGAGCATCAAACAAAAACAATAATCTACAGGTATTTACATAATCAAAAATAACACATTAACACTCCAGAGCAAAACACCCTTTCATCAATTACCAAAGCTCTCGACATGGATTCATTGGAAATTACTGGCCTGCTCTTATGTATTGTTTGAACTCTTCTAATCCGGCCTCTGCTTTCACCATAAATGGTCCAAGCCACCATTAAGCAGGATAATCATGGAAATTATTTTCTAGCTTTGGCATGACATCATCATGAAAACACTGATCTACTGTTTTTGTAAAGAACTTCATCAGGAGACAACATAGTCAGCAGCACATTCAAAGTAAACTGAAGGGTTATTGCTGCTTCGGTTTCTGCAAGTTCATGCAATATTTTACACTCTGTTGAATGAGCAGGGACTCATTAGCAAAATCACATGAAAGCTAAGATGTATCCGAAGGTTGCTAAGAAACTGGTTTTGAATCCCTTTCCTGGTAACAGACACGATGGCAGCATGCATACATTCCTGCTGCAAGAGGGACACACATGTAAGAGCTGGAAATGTACACCTTTTAATAGATGAGTAGAATAAAACAGATCTGTTAAGTTATTTTGAAATAATTTGGAATGAACCGCCACTGATGTGAATTTGTTTGGATGTTGTTGTAGCCATGCAGCAGTAAAGCTGATTCAAATTATTATTCAGTGGCAGGGCAAATACAAAACCAAGGCCACAAGACTGAGCCCCAGAATAAAAAGTCCACATCCTGTCTGACTGTAACCTGTTCACCAGAGCTGCCAGGGCCAAACAGGGGCTTCAGGATGTTTGGTTCATGCTAATCCCTTGTCTCCTGAGGCCAGGCTTTTGGGTCATGTGGGAATGAAGGCAGCAACCGGCTGGCATGCAGCTCAGGGTCCTGGCTCAAATCCTCAACTTGGCGCTAGTATTAGTATTAGAATGAATATGAGTATTAGTTCAAGTCAGTGTTGGGAGGCAGAATATGAAAACAGATGTTGATGGCAGGAGGGAAGGGGGAGGGACCGACTGGCCTGAATGAATGATGGGGGGGGGTAGATGCAGTGTAACTATCGCCCAGCTGTAGCTTTGTTCCAGCTGCTTTTTAATGAAATTTCACTTTCTTCTTCATGTATCTCTGCTTGTACTGTTTTACTTAGAAGCACTCTTTTACTTTAGATGAGGTCTCGCTTATTAAAGCAGCTTCACACGGTCTAATCAATGGAAAGCACCAATTAGGTTTGTTAATGAGAGATAATTAAAGAAGTGTGCTGTGGCTAAATTTAGTCTGGCACAAAAGGACAGTCTGAAGAACAAGGGAGCATGGAGAAGAAGGAGGACAGAAAAGAGAATATGATGGCAACAGAGGCAGCCTCTGGTCAAAATTTCCAAAAATAGATGGCCTACAATATCTACTAGTATTTATTGATTGATTCTTTATTCTAATACTACTGGAAATAACTAATTTCTTCTGTAACAACCAAATAAATGAAAGTTAGTTCCAAACTGAGGCCTGAGATGTTTTTATGTACAGTAACAGTGTACTCAAAGATGATGGTTTATAAATTAAAATTCTAGCATACATAAATAAAAGTTGATAGGGTCAGTAATGCTTAAGACCATATCTCTGCATTGTAAGGTGGTGAATTACTTTTCATAACTTGTAAACCTTTAAAAGGCATTGCTTAAAAATACCCAAGTGGCTGTGAAATTCCTGGGCGCTTTGGTTGTACTGACCTTTGATAGAAAAAAGGACTGTCAGTGAAGATGAGCTGGTAAAGTGATATAACCTATTGTCACACTTTCTCCTCTTTATCTGATCTTGTCGTATCATCTAAAAATCACACTGGAGTTGCTACTTAACTCTAAGTACTGTAGAGGTTGTGTTTTGGATTTCATCCTACCAGATGGCGCCATGCTGTAGATGAATCTGAAGGGGTTATGTCAGTGTAAAGTGCATTGGTTCATCACCAGCTCAGTCAAATAGGTGTGAGAAAAGGCCGAGGCCTGCTGTAGTATGTTATGCAGATGTTCTCTCTGTAGACTGTGTTCTAGGTCAATCTGTGTTCAGGTTGAGATGGGCTATTTTAGGGCAGGTGCTTGTGTGTGTGGGTTGGGCTTTTTGCAGCTGCCAATCACATCTGCTCTACTTTATGCTTTCACAACTGTCTCATTTTTGCTCCATTCCTCATCATGTTGTGAGTCCCTCCCTGACTGTCTGTCCAACTCACCAGCTTTGATGCGGATGTTCGGGCTGCGGATCTTGCCGGCCTGGTTTTCAGCAGTGCAGAAGTAGTCGTTGTCGTGTATGTAGCTGTTGTAGGCGGAGGGCGAGAAGGGGTACAGTTGTAGAGTGCCATTGGCGTGCACGTGGCGGATGTGGGGCACGTCGTAGATGTCATCGCCGGTGGCCAGGTACCAGCGCAGTATGGCACTGGGGGTGCCCCCTGCTGGACAGGGCAGGGACACCCCCACCGAGCTGGAGTAGGTTACCCTCTGCAGGGAGGCATTCACAAAGTACAGCCTGGTAGAGCCCACATCCTCACTGTGTACTGCAAGGGCAAACAGACATCACAACATCACTTAGCAGGCCGAGGTGAAGGTGAGAGGCCAACAATGAGCACCTGTTATGTCTTGTATACACTGTGTAAACACACAGAAGTATAAAAACAATGTAGCAGGATTCCATTGCCATTGATTTGAAACAATCGGCATCACATTAATGGACAAAAAGTGGACAGAATGGAAATGTCCTTCAAATGTGTTGCAAAATAATCATAACAAATGTATGTCAAATGTCCAGCTGCAAACATCAGTCATGTGATGCAGAAAGCCAGGGATTTGGGATAAAGCCTGTGGCGGTTTAGGTGGATCGCAGGGGGGAGGAGTTTGTTACCTCCGTACAGTGAGTGCACACATACACAAACAAAGACAAAGAGAGAGAGAGAGAGAGAGAGAGAGAGAGAGGGAACACACTGATAGGTTATGTGATTGGAATTTCTATGCCAGACGCAGAGATTTAAGTCTATTTAATCTCCTTACATATTTAACACACACACATGCACAGTCACACTCACAAACACACACACACACACACACACACACACATACACACACACACACACACACACACACACACACACACACACACACACACACACACACACACACACACACACACACACACACATACAGGAATGTTCTTCACTGGAACTCAGATTAAACACATACAGCTCCAGCAGAGGAAGGAGAGTGAGAAGAGAAGATGAGGAAGGTGGTGGTGGGGGGGGTGGGGTCTCTCAAATTTTGGGGTCATTATATGAAAGATTAGATGAGAAATAAGTTGGGGGGGGGGGCTGATAGACAGATGTGGATGTTAACCACCACTGATTCTAAATTATGTCATCTAATACACACCGTCCCACCCCCTGTTTACCCTGTTAATATTCAGTCTATAAAATATCATGGAAGATACTAACAGATACTGACGGAATGAGGATTTTGATCCAAATTGGATGAAATCAGTATGTAGCGTATTGTGGTAGTTGTTCAATCATAGCTGACTTTGTTCTTTTTTTTTTTTTTTTACCAAATGGATCAGATTGATTTTTCCTGTGTATTTCTTGCTCATGAAATAGTGCTTGTTGAAATGGCTTTTCAAAACAATGTCAATATTTAATGCATAAAATGGACTCAAATAAAAGCATTTTTTGAGTGGTTGAATATGCAAGTTTGGACCCATTGATATCACATTTTTCATTTATTAAATTACATTTAATTTAATGGTTTAAGGTTAAATTATTTGTTTGTTCTCACTGACTTTTGATAATGTAACAACAGCTTACTTTTGACAAAACTTCAGGTCTTTTGGTCTTTTATCCTGGAAACATTTTATAAAACACTATATGAACATAACAGTTGAAGGTCTGGGACTCAAGTGTATTATAAAAATATGTCCTTTTTTTGCGCAGAATGTTGCCAAAATATCATGAAAAATAGAAATACAGATATGTCAAACAAAATGGATTAATTTAATCCAGTATGTATTTATGATATTATTTATATGAAATTATATGATGTTGTTATTTTATTTAGATTATTTTGTTTGTTGATTAATTGATTAATCTGAAGATTTTTTTTTTTTTTGATAAATAGATTAATCATTTTGGTCTATAAAATGTTAAAAAATATTTTTCACAGTTTCCTAAAGCCCAAGGTGCTATGATCAAATTCCTTGTTTTGTCTGAATAATACTCCAAAACTTGCTTGAGAACATTAAGGAAACAATTACCTGATTATCAAAACAGAGGGCCGTTATTTTCTGTGAATCCACTATTCGATAAATTATTTCAGTTCTAAAAAACAATTTTTTTAAATATCAAAACGGTTTTGACTCCTCTGTGGTCCCCTGTCTGTTGTCTTTTGAGTTCTTTGATTAAAACCCATTGTAGGAATGTAGGAAGTGGAGAACAAGCAACACTTTGTCACTGGCTAATTATTAACCTCACTTTAAATAGCATCACTGCAGTCAACATGTTTTCATATGCCGAGGCGCACACATCTTCAGATTCTGCAGCTAGAAGGTTCAACACTTGCAAACTTGATCATAACTTTATTTGTCATCATTAATGACCTCTTTATGATGGCAATTGTGCTGTACCAGGATCATGATCAAATAATCATGAAAACATGCTGTAAAGCTGAGGAAACATAATAATGGAGAAATATCCCTGTTGTCCACATTATATGGGCCACTTTTAGGTTTTCACAGATGCACAAAAAGTAATAACCAAAATAGTTTTGACAATCAAAAGATTTTGTTTGAACAGTGAGTCTTTAGTTTGCAGTATTGTCACAGAGCCCATCTGAAGCACTAAAACCAAACCCAAGAAATTAAGGAGTGAAAACGTTTGTCAGCACATCCAAACATTTAGACTTTGTTTAGGCCATCTCTTTAATGAGGTGAGACTTTAAAGCTGGCAATGGCGCCATAACAACATTAACAAATACAGCCTGGCAGAATCAATCATCACCATCAACAGTGTCACTGTGCTGGCACCAAGCTCAGTGCACGCGATCGAAGAAAGATGCAACCATCTCTCCCTTCCACTTTGGTTTGTCAACAATTCCAGTGTCCTTTCAAAGAAGTGCTGCTGTCCTAAACTAGAGATTGATAAAGCTGGGCAGCATGTTACAGATGGTATATGAAAATGTGTCTGGCAGTCCAGTGGTGGGCTGTAAAAACCAGGTCAGACTCCCTCCCCTCTGCAGATTACTGATAATGGCCCCTGAGCAGAAAGCCCATATTAAAGATTGCAATATCTATAATCTCCCAATGGGGGGACAAGACTAAAGTGGAGGAGTGACGGGGGTCACCCTGAGAGCTCAGGGGGGCTGGGCAGCCGGAGAACCTCTCATACAGTAGATTATATTGCCTGGGGGCCCAAGCACTGGGGGGCTTGGGAGCACTGGGACTGATGGAGTGGGAAGTGGAATAGAAAAGGGATCAGAGCAAACTCCCACCAATCAGAGCCTGTCAAAACCAGACGAACCACACATACACTCACTCAACAGACACACACACTCCAAAAGCAGCTCTCAGCGCTCAGTCACACTAGGAGGAGACAGAGTGGGTTGCCATGGTGGCGCTAGCACTTGAAAGCTGTGACTGAATAAAAAACAATGCAGCAATTTAACCTAACAACAGTGACCCACTGAACAATCTAAATTTAGAAACTCTAAGCCACCAAGTCCTAAATTCTGTCACACTGTCTCAAATATTTGCATGCTGCAAAAAAAGCAACCGAAGTGAGCTAATATGTTTAAATTGAATACAGATAAAAACAGAACAACTAGGATTTTTACGCCGAAAGTGTTCTTCTACGTGTGTATACATTGTAGAAAGAAGGGTGTATAAATGACTGACATGCCAGTCTGTGTAAGGATGACAAACTGCTGTTTGTTTAGGTGTGGTCAGGCACAATATCACTGGTGCATCACACTGGGTGCACTCCAAAACTCAACAGGCACAGTCCAGGTTTTTGTCGGACTGGCAGAGTTTCCACTCCATTTACAACCAGCAGATGAAACATTACACACCACCGGTGCCAACCTGTACAGACAGCCTGTGTGGCAAGAAAACCAAATGTCACATGTACACAACAGAAGTACTGCATGTTAAACATATCTTTCTCACGGCCTGTCATGACTGAATCCAAACAAGTACTAAAATGTCAGTCAAAGATTGAGTTAAAGGTACCGTACACACCCTAATGTACAGCTGTTCAAAATATTTATAATGTTGTACCCGTCTCTTGTGTACCTTAGAACAACGCATCCTCGACATGTTCGATAGTGAGCATCCTGTCAAACCGACAAGCTCCCAGACTAACTGTTTGAACTGGTAAAACAACACAGTTAACACAATTAATAGATATAATGTTGTCAAGTCAGTCTAGTGTCCCTGTTCATTTTGGTGACACCACTTAACTCAGTGATGCATGTCCACAAAGATCTAATCCTAGCAGTGTGTGGACGGTCATCACCCTGATAGCAGTATTGACCAAAGCTGTTGGGTTCCTGTGTTGCTGCAGCTCACCTACGCCCAGGAGGCTTCATCGGCCTCGTTCAGACACCAGCCCTCACTGGAGGGTGTTAGAGCACTGACGGCGTTGCTGGCTTAGGCTGTCAGAGTTGCAGCCACTATTTTATACATCCTGCCAGAGAGCCACGCATGAATATGTATGTCAGCGAGGCAGAAGTCATAACCTATGCAAGGTTTGATCATGCATAATGCAGCTGATCTACGCCTCTCCAGGATGTGAGTGTGCACAGGAGTGTACAGACACACACACACACACACACACACACATACACACTCTTGATGCTCAAAACTGTATTGTGATGAGGAGGTAAACAAACCCCAGAAACCCCCAATGTTTCGCATATTCACACACATACCATCTTCCCGTCTCTTCCATATGATAAAATAATTTTCACAGCATTTCAACTTTATTTGATTTAATGACGAATGAATCGTTTTGTACGGTAAAGGTCACCAGTAGGATTCAACTTGACGGAGACACAACTGGCACATCAGCCTCATGATCTGTCAGAAACCTCTCCCCCCCTCTCCTTCAGCGCTTGTTATTTTGGAAGCAGCTTCCAACCAGACTCTATCTCCTGCGTTCACTTCCCTCCTGTCCTGTCACTCAGCCTTCAGGTGGTTTTGGGACAGAAAGTTGCGAGTTGTGTTTTTGATCAGGGGGCACAGGGATTGAAACTGTGTGTGGAAACATAAAGCAGCAGAGGCGGAAGTGGAAGGAGATACACTGTAAGAAGGGGTGTGAACTGAATATTGGTGGGATACAGGGGTTACAAAGATAGGTTTGAGTTTATGGATAATCCTCAGGGGTCTGGCATTAGTAGGTTGTTGGGGTTACATCTAATCAGCGAAAGGGTATTGGCACTCCCCACCCACTGTGTTTCTGTACACCATGTCCCCAACAATCTGCCCCCCCCCCCCACCACCACCACCCCCCTTGTGCTGTGTCAGTAAAAAAAAAAAAAAAAGTGTGCTACTTCAGCAGTCCCCTGGGACCTGCTCCCCCTCACATCAAAGCAGCCAGTTTCTCTCTTAATGTGAATATCAAATCTGTGGATCACAAGTCCCAGCACAGTCTGCATAAACTGCCCCTCCCCCAACCTTTAATTCTGCCTAGTGATGAGGGAGAGAGAGGGAGGGGAGTTACTGCTAGAGGAAGCGATGGAGGGAGGGAGAGATGGAGAGAGAGATGGAGGTAGAGAGAGAGAGAGAGAGAAAGATCCAACAAAAATAAGTACTTGCTTCAGAGATTTGACATTTGCTGAATGCACCCTCCCTCCGAAAATGTGCAGCTCCAGCATCCAATAAAATTTGGAGGAGGTCTGGCTCAATTTAGCATCACTGTAGTGTTACACAGAGTTCTTGCCACAAAAAATTAATTTCTTACAGTCAAAGGTGTTCATTTGCATCTTTTTTTGCTGCTGTTGTTTTTTTTTTTTTAATAATTAGTTCTTATTCAAAATCTCATTGGGATTTATGATAGATTTAAAGACGAATGGGAGAGTAGGGATGCCAGTAACGGAGCTGTGACATCCTATTGGTAAGCTGGGATGTGCAATGAGCTCCATTTCCATGCTGACAGTCTTAGACCAGCATACTTTACCCACCATTTGACAGCAATATTGATCAAAATTTGTGTGCAGGTATTTTTTCTTTGCTAATTTGTGAAAGTGAGCTGACATTTGTGTTGTTAAATCATATTTAACTGCCGGTCGATAGAGCTAATAGTACATCAATCGTCAGACCTTGATATCTTTTATTTTTAAAAATGGCCGGCAACAGTCAGTCAAGACATTTTAAAATTTTTGTCTCCATATCTCAAATAACAAGAATCACAATCATATATCCGAGCCCCTCAAAGGACCAACTTACAAACAACATCACACTATGAGCTTGTTATTTCCGCTTTAACCCTCCTTAAAATGGCTGTTTTTGCATTCTTAGATATAAAAATTAAATAATGCCAAGTTTAAAAAATGGAGGCCAGTGCCCTGCCTGAGTAATGATTGGCGCCCCTGTGGACCACACAGCTCTGTCATTGAGTTGTGCCTATAGCTCAGATTGCAGCTTTAATTGTGCAGCCTTGCAAAGGCAGCACAGGGAATTGGACTGGAGAGGGAAAGGGGGGGGGGGGGGGTTTGCATATTTCTGTTTGCAGGGGCTGAGCAGTGTCGAGTGTGCAAGGGTGAGGGGTCACCTTATTGCTGTACACACCTCGATTGTAAAATTCAACTTATATCGTTTGAATGTTACACAAATCATTTTTTATAATTTCGTTTCATTAATTAGAGGCTAAATTTAAAGTTCCAAATAGGCCCACAGCAGGCCTGAATATATTCAACTCGATTTTATCCACTGCTAATTAATCCACAATTGCAGTGGATTTGATTTCAAATGATAGCTGGAAGAAAAACACGAGTTTTTGATTTCCAATCACCAATAAAAAAATCACAATAAAATCCTCCTTTAATCGTGTATTGTATTTAAATTTACTGAAAGAAGATTGTAGGCATTTTGCTCTATTTGTTAACAGATCCGTGAATTACCACAATGACTCCCATCTAAACCTCAGTGTCTCTGACATAATTTAACATCTTTTTTTTTTAAAGATAGTTCGTGTAGAAATTATGTACAATGAGTTTTTTTTTTTTTTCCTTTAAAGAATCTTGAGAATAAATAAACGAGTGAACTACCAGTTTTGTCCAACAGCCAACAACAAAAAGCCGAGAGGGGTGTCCCCTCGGCCGCGCGCCCACCAACACACACACACACACACACACACACACACACACACACACAAACGCGAGCCGTGAAGCACGCGCTGGCGCACACGTCCGCGGGGTCCAGGTGCGCTATTAGTGAGGAACATGACCGGGCAAAGCCTATAATGTGGACCCACGCCCCTGGAGTTTCTCATTTGTTGAAATAAATTTGCGCATCTTCATTGGATTCCGCAGAACCCAGAGAGGCGCTGAAATCCCATCCTGAATTCTTGCTCTAAACCTACAGCAAACGTCCCCACAAATGCAGCGAATTTAAGAGAGTTGCGTGAAACACAACATGGACAACAAACACCGGCAGCACGCATATAGCTAGTTGCTAACTGATTTTTTAAAGAAAGAAAAAAAAGGGCTTATCCAATGTTAGAAAAGGCCTGCACTTAAAATGGCAAATGGACCGAGGTTAATGGCCTGTTTTAGCTCGTTTGCATGGAGAACAGCCATACTCCGCCCTCAAGCCAATTCACCATATTCCAGACTTTTCGACTGATAAATTCGCACCTTCTCAGGGCCTGTGCTAATGAAGACTTAAACAATATGTAAACACGGCTCCAAACGGGCAGGCTTACACAAAGGCCTGGGCGATGCTCTCGTGTGGAGGTAGTGTTGAATTTTTTGTTATTTTCGACGCAGATTTGTTCAGGATTATTATAATGCACTGTAACAGCAGAAGATCAACTTTGCAATAGGGTCAGGGATTTGCTGCATATACTGAACAAGAAAGAAAAAGGAATCCATTTAAACAAATACACCACCTTTTACATTTATAAAGAACATTGACCAAATGATTTAAATTAGGAGCAGAATCTCAGTGCACTAATTATGGCCTTTATGTGGGTGTAGACCTATTAAACTAATAAGGCCGTTGTGAGGGGGGGGTGTCTTTTATTCGTAATCTAATTTAAAATGGCAGCAATTTGTCATTACACAGAACAAGAATTAAAAACCCTTAAAATCTCATCCTAAAAACATAGGAGCATCTCTCTGGAAAGGAGCGCTTGTGCCAAATAGGCTACAGTCCATCAAAACAGCTGCAATTAGCAAAGGCTACACAATGAGAGCATCGAGATACCAAACATCACGAGCAAAACTTTACAGGGGTGCAATATTTTGAGTGAATTTGTTCTAAAATTGGTAATCGATTGATATCATTGAAGTCCGACACATGTTTTCATTTGTCTCTCACCCTCCCTCTGCATTTGCACCTCACGCTCCCTATTCAGCCATTTTACATATTCATAACTGGAGTTGGTAATGCGAAAACAATCCGTGCTATCAGCACCATCCGAGGCATCAAGGGTCACTGCATAAAACCCTCAAACACTCAGGTAGCCAAAAAAAAAAAAAACAAAACAAAAAAATAATAATAACTTGACACCTTTCACAACATCTCTCTACCTGTTCAGCCGCAGCAGGTTTATACATTTTTTATTTAAAGAATGAATTTCAACCAATTCCTCATCACAAGGTGTCCAATGATACAGCAAAGCACAAGAAACGCATATCATTCAAAGCTACAAATCAATAATAATTTCGATCATCACTTTTCAATCAACTTAAAAGCACTCAGTGTACAGGAGGTGCCATTCTCCAGGCTTTTCATTTTCTCTTACCTTCTTGGAGAGAGTACAGCAGGAGTAAAGTTACAAGCCACATGCCATAAATAGCAGGTATATTTTTCAGGAATATCTGGCAATCCTGGCAAGTGTGAGGCGCGGTTTTTTGGCCAGGCGGGTCTCCGTGCTGGACTGGCGACTGTGCTCCCCGGAGGTCTCTCCAGCCCTGCTGCCCCGCTAAGCATGGAGGGGAAATGAGAGGCGCCTCAGCCCCGCCCATGTCCCCTCCTCTCCTCTCAAGACTACCGTGCATACAAATCCATCCTCCCCACACTAATCAGACACCGCGGAACGACGGGTCACAGCAAAGTCGAGGGTTGATTTGAGTTGAACAGTGGATTTTGGTCCAGTTGTATCCAAAGTGCCAGGTTGTGTGAGCGGCAGAGCTGCGCAGACAGATCCGTTGGCACCTTGGAGAGCGCACCCACCTGTGCGCCCCTGATGACCGCGTTTCTTTGCGCAAAATGGATCTAGGAAAGCCGCGCAGACTGCAGAAAATTGTTAATATTTCCTCTGAGTTTGGGCTTTAAAGACGGGGACGTGGAGCTACGCTACAGAGTAGTAACTGTTGCCTTTGTCTTTCGGAGCCACGAAACGTACGTAGACATTTGCGCACAGACATGCACTGCAGATAGAGAGGAGGAGAGTAGCGGGCGTGTGGGGCATGACACTTCCACACAGCAGGTAAAAAAAAAAATAAAAACACAGCAGGTTAACCCAACCAATAAAAGGTATCGGTGACTTCTTGAACGAAAACCACCAACTTTCCCTGCCGCCAGCTTCCCATTTCGCGGAGCTCTCTGTTGCGCCTGATGTGAAAAGCTCCACTGCATAAACATAAATTAGCGGAGGACGGGAAGTTGCAGGGCACTCCCAGTTCATGGAATATTTAAAGTCACTGTGGATGCCAGTGGTGGATCTGAAAAGTGATCCTCTTCTGCAGCAGCCCGCTCTAGATCCAGCTGCCCTGAACGAACCCCGGTCATTGAAAGACCAGTAAAACAAAACCATGATTTAAAAAAAAAAAAAGGGGGGGGGGGGTTAAATTGTGAGGAAGCATTCAAATTCATTTAGTGAAATTTTGTGCGAAAAGTTGGCTGATTGAGAAATTTACTTTACAGAGAACTGACAGCAAAAGTAGAAAATGCTTTGGGATGTCTCTGCCACTGCTGTCTCTTCATTAAAACGTATTATTATTATTATTATTAGTAGTAGTATTAGTATTATTATTATTATTATTATTATTATTATTATGTATAGCTTTAAGTTGTATCAACATTTTATTATGTATTTCATTCATATGCCTCAGACATATTAACACGTTACACAACAGGCCCTGGGAGGTTTGCTAACAAAGAATTCAATTAACACTGGAGTTGTGTGTCTTATTGGTATGCCTATGATTCATTAACCACGGATGAAACTGTGAAACTATTTAAGATTCCCTTTATATTCATCCTTTTATATTTAACCTGTTCATAAGACAAACAATGCTCAGAATCTTATGGGAGTAAAAGTTTCTCATCCTACTCACATTTAAGAACAGAAGTCTGTAGCCCCTATATGATATTCAGGGGTCAGAGGTCACCCCTTGACACTCTGGCCTGCCCTTGAACTTTACCAACTTCAAGAGAAGCTCGGCAGCAGCTCATCTCCTCCTCTCACTGTACTGTCTGCTGCGATCTGGTCTGACCTGAGGCTCAACTTCTGACTCCACGTGCAGGTCACTGCTGACATCTGCTGGATAGACTTACAACAGACATGCAAGTGGGCCCATATTTGCACATTTATGCACAATGTTTTACTGTTATATGACCTTGTAGATATAGATATGATTACGTTTATTAGGTGGCAATTCGTAGTTGTAATGTTTTAAAGCAGCTACAGCAGATTATCTAAGAAAACCTCCCTGAAGATAGCTTTGCCTTGGCACAATGTCTTATGTGAAGTAACTGCATTCATAATAAAAACAATGACATAATAATGCTCAAAATTTAAATCTAAAGATTTCCTTTTTATGCAATTTATTATTATTAAGTTTACACATATTTGATTGATGCAACATCCATACAAGATTAAACAATATAAACCTCAAAAAGAGCCAGCTTTTATTTTTGTGCATTAGTTTTTGCCAAATCCCTACACTTTTACCTGCAGGAACACAACAATATAAAATTCCAACTAATAATATGATCACAGACATCTGAGCAGTCCCTCAGCCCCCCCCCCTCAAATAGAGAGGTGGAGTGTGATATTGGATGTTGGTTCATGGAAAGAAAATGAAAATAAGATCACTTACAATAGTAATTTTGTTTATTTAAGGGCAGAGCATGAATGATGGTAGATGGTCCTGGTAGACTTGGTGACACCTGTGGTTAATGTAGAGACAGTAAGTGAGGCTTAATGCAGCAGACAAGGAATGGCTCTGCCACAGACAGCTAAAACTACAATATAGAAAGGTAATTACAGAATGTAAATACACTGAATGGCTATTGGACAAAAAATGTCAATCATTACATAAAAAAACAACAGGGTTTAAATTCATGAAATCTTACGGGTTCTAACTCTAAAGGGATACTCCAGTGCTAGTTTTACACTTCCATAAAGTTAGGGGACTTTCTAGAGACAGATTTATAAAAGACTGATGAAAAATGGCACAGCAGAGGTTTAGATATCCTGACTTTTAGTCCCTGGTATGGGTCAAGCTCCAAAAAAATACTGCACGTCCTATTATGCAACTTGCCAGCTTATTTCATTAGACCATTCCTGCCTAAAAATACCCATATCTTTCAGACGCCATGTGGATTGTTATGCAGGCCTTCCATTTGGAGATTGTAGACGTTAAGCTCAAGCTAAGATAACCCTGATGACACCATCAGGGGGGCAACTCCTTTAAAGCCACGGAAGACGTCATACAACTGCTTTCACAGTCTGAGTAGTACTTAACACGACTAGAAAACTGATCTTCTGTGTGTAAAAATCACCAGAGTGCCTCTTTAAAGTGGACATTTTTCATCTCCGTTTTTAAGTGCACAAGTGTACCTTTGTAATGATCTGTCACAGGAGGCAGTGGTGTCAAAAATCTAGTGATGCACTCCGTCAGATACAATCAGCAAGACATGACAGATTTTATTCAAAACTTTATTAGATTTCATGTTTCTATAGTAAAGAGATCAAGAGCTGATATGCACGGATGAGAGGGTGGAAATGGAGACATCATTTGAGGCTGAGCCAGAGCATTAGAGCTGTTTATTTGTGTGCAGAGAGCAGCAGCGGAGTATGACTTTGTGAGTCTACATGCTCTGCAGGATCTGATTGAGTACAGGGGCTCCAGTCCAGTCGGTGCTCCTTTCTGGATGCTCCCCATTCATCCTGCATCTCATCATCACAACTCCCTGATCCAGGACATCTCCTATTGTTGCATATTGCTTACGGAACTGTCACAGTAACTCAAAGGTGCAGTGTGACAAATTGTCAAAGGATTCACTTCTGTTGTAATTTGCATAGAGTTGCTTGTCCTCATAATGCCCTCACTGACACAATCTCAACACCCACCAAAAGTTTTTTTTTCTCAACTCATTGATTCAGCAAGACGGTAATTCAAACAAATCCCTTTTTTGTTTAACCGAGTCTAATTAGACAGCAACTGGCAGAGATTAGTCAGAGAAAACCCACTCTTCTACAGTTAAAATAGATGACTTAATTTTTAATTTTGCAATTATACCATTTAATTTTATGATCCCACGAAAATATGTCCTCATGGTTCCAAAGTCACAACGACAGCCTAAAGGTTAATATCAGATTTCTCAATAATGCAATTCATAGTCCTGCTCGAGGGTGGATTTTCTCTTGAAAGCCAAACAACACACATATGACAAATGTACAGTACCCATAATATTTCTCGCACCTTGCGTACCTGCAATATCTTCTTCACATCTTCTATCTTCTAAAAGATCCCAAAATAAATGGGATGATGAGGTCATTAAAAATGTTTCAGCACTTATGCTTTTCTGCCAGTCCTATCAAATCAGTCCTTTTTTTCATGATCCACTGGTTTATTCTTGAGAGAATAATACATTTATTTGCTTTCTTGCTGAGGATTAATAATGCTCTCAAGTCTGTATGGTAAATACAAAGCTACAGCCAGGAGACGGTTAGCTTAGCATAAAGACTGGAAATTGATGGATTCCTCGCCCTCTAATTCAACATGTTCAACATCACGGTGAGTAGCAAACAATACCATTTCATGGCACCCTAAAGAATCGAGGCTCCTGCCTCTTTCCTCATGTGTGCTGTTTGGTTTCCTTTCGTCTCATTATGATGAACAATGTGACAAACCAACACTGATTTGGATTATACATACACAAAAATATACAACTTCTTAAAGTGCCCGACACTTTATAATATATTGCTTCACGCCACCGATTAAAGACTGGAGGCACATTATTACTGACATAACAGAGAGTTTCAGAAAACCAACAGAAATTCCCACTTCACTGTACAGTACGCTCTTTTAACACTTGTTGCGACTGGGGAGGTACATTTATATCTGACCTGACAAAGTGTTTACCCACACACCTGTCCCACTCTCCAGAGGTATTTCTTTTTAAAGCCAGACATTCAGTGTCTTGAATGTGCAACCGATGTATATTGTAAATGCAGCTTAAAATTATATTTCACTGTTTGAGTTTGATGCAGATACATTCATCTCCTGATGTGATGCTCAGTAGGAATCATCCCTGTTTGACGCAGTCAGTGGCTGCACTGAGAGCATCACTTCCCCTGCTTATCCGTTTCCTGCTTGAACAGGGTTTATTCTTGAACTGCAGCCCCCCTACTCAGCCTATCTGAGACCTGAGCCCATAATAATTTAAACCATGAATTTATGGATCAATTACTGTATGCATGGAAAGGGCAACCAGGTTTATCTTTCCCGCTGCAGTGCAGCAGGTAAAAATTATTTATTGTAAAGAGTAAAACACTGATCAAATGGACCTTTTTCAGTCTTTAGGAAAAACAAGCCATTTCCATGAAGAGGCACATACTAAGCAAAGGGAATATGTAGAGCCTGATCCGGGCATACAGAGTCCAGGTCCACATCACCAAATAGTGCTTAGCCTTAGCCAGGGTTAGCACAATGAAAGTAGCATGGCATAAAATGGGATTTACAGTTAACCTCAGCGCTGATGCTACCAGTGTTAATATATTAGAACATGATTTTCCAAAAAGTATGCATGTCTGTTTTCAAGCACTGTGTCTAAAATCTGCCCCATGTTGCACATGCTTAAAATGCATTGGTTATTTGTCTTAAAAGCAGCAGCATCGTTATCAGGGGTCATTCGTTTTTCTAGAGAGTGAAGGGGGGGGTTGTTTTAAGGGATTGTCTATCATTGTAGTTCAGAAGCTTGTTGTATTATTACCGTCTGCTGAGTTTTATAAACTGTTTTGCAATATGTAGTTGTCCTCGCTGACAGAGGAGCAGAGAAGCACTAACAGGCACCTGTGTTTATATCAAGCAAGGAGAGGGTAAAAGATGAAGAACTGGGATGAAACCTACAATTTTTTTGTCAATGTAGCCTTTGTGCTAGTAAGTCTAAAATCACCCTTTTGAATAAATCAGATAATATACTGGGTGTTTTGTGGAAAGTAGAAACAAATGGATCAGTAGATCTGTCAGATAGAACTGCGTGAAATGATAGGACATCACTGTCATTTCAAAATCAAGCACTGATTTTGATTAAGTTCACCATTATATTGAAGGGCTACTGTGAATTTGTTGTTAGTGAAAGAAGGATTCAGCCCATTGTATTATTCCCTATTTCAAGCACTTAAACAAAGAACTGTTCATTTGTTTTGATTTTGGTGAAAAACTGTCAAAAATTATTTCTTCAGTGTTCTCTGGCTGTGGCTACAGACAATTGATATATCATGGCAACAAAGTACTTTAAACATTGCGCAACTGTGCAATGACATACAACTGTTTTTCATTCAACCCACACAATATCATAACTGTGCACATAAAATAAAACATCCTCATAATCCAATAAAATGTGCACATAATTTGGTTTTAATCTAATGAGTTCAGAAGGAAACCATCTACCAGAGATATGTATCTTACTGATTATAAACAAGCATGCCTTCACTAAGCTTAAACTCACTACATAACCACGGTAAACACGTAAGACCATTACCAGTAAAATAAGGGGCCCCCCTGTGTCTACACAGCCTTTTAAATCAGGTACCCATGGTGTGCTTGAAGTGATATCTAATGCTCAAATTACAAACACAAAACCAGAGAAAATGATGTTGAAGGACAGGTTAACAATCACTTTGTGTAACTGCTTGGCAGGGATGTACCAGATGATGACTTTGCTGGTGGTAATGATTAAAACAACCAAATATCCATCAGTAAATCAACAAATCTACTTGTGTATACAGAGCCTGCGGAAACACTTGGGAGTCAAACGGTTACGTTAAACCTCATGGGTCCTAACAACAAGTGGACTGTTGTAAACTGTAGATAGTTAAATAGCTGACTTCCTCCTTCCTCCTGTATTACTATCTTTAAGGTTGCACCTCCTTCACCGTTATTGCCAGAGCGGTGAGTGTTCTTCCACTGTCTACTGTAAGTCTACGGTATAATGAATTGTCAGTCCCACAGTCAAAGCGGAAATGACTTGGGAATAATATTTTCCATTTAGACAAAGGTATGGGCTTCTTTTGATTTGATCTTCCTGCTCTGTGTGCCAGCAGGACACATTTAAATAGGAGAGATGCAAATGTATATAAGATAGGACATTAGTCCTAAAAAAGTCAAGCTGCAGTGTCCCTGGTAGGTGCAATTACCCTTTGGATGTAAATTATTAAATTATGTGGACGTTTAAATAATTATGTGTGCACTCACGATTTGCACATCCTTTAGTTGTATATCATCTGCACACTTACTGTTCTGTGCACATGTGGCAGTATTGTGTGCACATGAATATATACCCACAGCCAGTTTTTAAGATTCCAACTTCAACAGAAATGAATTTGCATGTGTCCAAACACATGTGCATATACAAATATATGCAAAGAATGTATATAAACATGAGCACTCCTGTGGTTGTATATATACATGCACCTTCTTATTTCTTTTTTGGTGTTGGTTTTGAGTCAGCTTTGGATCCTGAGAGGCCATTTTCTGTGTTGTCGATCCCTGATGAAGTTACAAGGCACTCCTTACTGCATTGGGGTGGGAGGAAAAGACAAGAAGACAAAGTTAGACCTGTAAATTTACAGCAGCTCAAAGAAATGTTTCAAGCTTGCATTATTTAAAAATTACTTCAGCACGTACAGTATCTGAGCTATCCGAACATACCGCCAAGCCCCAACAATGAACTCTGATGAAACAGTGTGAAATGGTTGCATCGCGGATAAATACCCAAGTGGATGTGAAAACTCACTTTTTCTCCTCAAGCTTGGAAAGAACAAAGAGAGTGAAGTTCTTGAGCAACATGAAGCCCATCAACAATGCAATGGCTCCGCCTACAGCTGAGGCTATGATGATAGTCAGCGTGTTGTCCACCACCCTCACTGCAAACATTAATGAAAGGCCAGAGGAATGAGAATGGAAAAAAATCTACATATATGCAAAGACTTTATTTTAAAATGAACTTTTATACACCACTTTGCTATGCAGTGAGGGAGCTCTGGCTGCCTATTGTGCCTAATGCCTTTCAATTTGAGACAAGTTGGTAAATCCACGTGCGATTAGAGCTGCAGCTTTCTCCTAATGCCTGATACACAAAAACGTGGGTGTAAAATATACACAGAACGATTAGGAACTCATCTCCCATGACCTTTGGTTCATTTAGACCTTTAAAGCTACTGTCAGCACTTTCCCAGAAGCATTTTATTTATATTTGGTACATTTTTTTTATACCCTGTCAGCTGTTAGTAAATGAAATGCTCTGAGAAAAATGCAGACAGGGTAGGTGGTGGATTATTTTTGCTCATTTCTCTAAAGTTTCCAACAGCAGATGCTGTGCCAATTTGAGGAGAGACTAATTAAGGATTAATGTGGTCGCAAGATGGCTATTATACATTTTTATTATTTTTTTTAAATTCCTTTTCGTTAAAACAGTGCTAAGTCAGTTTTAAGTAATGAACAAAAAATGCATAATTATAACTACCTTTTGCTTAAAACCTAAAAAATGCTTAGTTTAGTAAGAAAGAAGGATTACCAGCTCTCCTAGACTGATCAACCAGCAGCATTTGCACCTGTCTGTATCTGTGTGTGTGTGTGTGTGTGTGTGTGTGTGTGTGTGTGTGTGTGTGTGTGTGTGTGTGTGTGTGTGTGTGTGTGTGTGTGTGTGTGTGTGTGACTTATAAAAAAAAAAAACTGAATAAATGAAAAAATGCACAAAGAAAATTAGCATTTTCCTGAGCTCACCATGATTTCTTTTATCTTCAACATTTAAATGAATGTGTGTTCCAGTTTATTTTCAATTCAGTATGCATTTTAGGGGGGCATTTAGCGAGCACCAAGGAGTTGTCTTACATTTGCAGTTAACCAATATACAGCATGCCAGGGTATACACCAATCAACCAGAACATTAAAATGACTGACAGGGGAAGTGAATAACATTCATTATCTTGTTACAGTGGTAAATGTCAAGGCGTGGGATAAATTAGGCAGCAGGTGAACAGTCGGTTCTTGAAGTTGATGTGTGGGAAGCAGGAAAAATGGGCAGGCCTAAGGATCTGAGCGACTTTGAGGGCCAAATTGTGATTGTTAGACAACTGGGTCAGAGCATCTCCAAAACATCAGGTCTAATGGGGTTTTCCTGGTTTGCTACGGTCAGCACCTACCAAAAGTGGTCCAAGGAAGGACCAGTGAACTTGCAAAAGGATGATGGGCACCCTAGGCTCATTGATGCCAGGGGGGAGTGAAGGCTGGCCTGTGTGGTCCAATCTCAAATCAGAGCCATGCAGCACAAACTGATGAAAACCTCAATGCTGGCTATGATAGAAAGCTGTCAGAACAATCAGTTCATCGCAGCTTCCTGCGTATAGGGCTGCGCAGCCGCAGACTGGTCAGAGTGCCCATGTTGACCCCTTTCAGCATGGGCACCCAGCCCTGACCGCCGAAAGCGCCTACAATTGGCACGAGAGCGTCAGAACTGGACCATGAAGCAATGGAAGAAGGTAGCCTGGTCTGATGAATCTCGTTCATGTGGACGGCCGGTTGCATGTGCATCGTTTTCCTGGAGAAGAGACGGCAGCAGGATGAAGGGAAGAAGGCAAACCGGCGGAGGCAGAGTGATGCTCTGGGCAATGTTCTGCTGGGGAAACCTTGGGCCTGGCATTCATGTGGATGTTACTTGGGGTGTACTTGTAACAATGTTTCGGTAGGTGGTACTGACATGTAATTACAGTATATAATATCAGCTGGTCAAGGACAGACTGTACTAGACTACATTTTACTCTATAAAAGCACCTTGTGCTTAATGCTTGCATCTAGTGTGTGAGGTGTAAACTACATGCTCACGAGGGGCTGTGCAGAACTACAGTAGTAGCATGCAGACGTCACACCCAGATAATTTGGGAAAAAAATTTCAGGAATGGTTTGAGGAATAGGACAAAGAGTTCAAAGCGTTTACTTGGCCTCTAAATTCCCCAGATCTCAATCCGATGTGCAACTGTGGGATGTACTGGAAAAACAAGTTCGGTCCATGGGTTCCTCACCTCACAACTTGTGAGACTTAAAGGATCTGATGTTAACATCTTGCTGCCAGATACCACAGGACACATTCAGAGGTCTTGTGGAGTCCATGCCTCAATGGGTCAGACCTGTTTTGGCGGCACGAGGGGGACCTACATTATATTAGGCAGGTGGTTTTAATGTTGCTACTGATTGGTGTATAGTTAGGCTGGTAATGCTGTATCTATAGAGATGTGTTGTCAGATTGGGCAGTTTTCCACATAATTGGGCTCATTGTGGTTGCTGAAGGGGGCAGAAAGGTAGGCAGATAAATAATGGACAGGTTTAAGTTTTAAAATGATGTCTACTCTATTTATAATTAAATAACTAACAAGAATACTCACCTACCAAATAGCTTTGCGCTTTGCTACTGTACAGCTGATACCCCAATTTACTTTATATGCATAATGAGAGGAAAATAAATTAGACTACACACTCACATATATCAGCACACATTACCAGAATAGACTTTGACCACTCACACTCATCCACCACAATGAGGTTGAAGATGGCACTGTGGTTTTTGTCCTTCTCTTTTGGGTTGCGTCCAAAACAAGTGTACTGGCCTCCGTCCTCGAACGTGATGTTCCACAGCAAGATGGAGATGTTGTTGTGATGGTTTTTCCCCACAAACTCCACCCGGTCTCGGTATATACTCACTTTTGGCTCCACCTCCTCTGATGCTATCACCGACTCACAGACCTGAGAGAAACAGCAAGCTGTCAATCACCATCCAACTACCACTTAGAAGTTACCAAAACCTGGACATAAAATTTTTCTCTCAGAGAAACGGGTCTTACCTTTACCACGCTGCCATTTTCATTGAACTGCCAGTTGAAGTAGAGGTTCTTGATGCCGATACAGCTCGAGTATGAGCAAGGCAACATGACGGTGCTGCCATTCACTGCCTCGAGGAAGGGAACCTTCCCCACAGACATCTCAAGGGCCTGAGCAGACCACACACCTGAGGTTGAAGGGGAATAGAAGACACAAGAAGTTAAAACTGTGCAGGGGAAGAATCATCTTACAGTTATCCAGCAGCTGGTGAAAGCTGCTGGTTAGCATGTTCCATAAATGTCGAACTGTTCCTTAAATTCAGTGTCCTGAGTCATAGATGACAAAACGATATTGTTCATCTCACTGACATTTAATGTATTACTTCTGTTCATGCTATCAACAAAAAGATAAATAAAACAGTCTCATGGAAGAATAAATCCTGTAACCTCAACCTTTAATTTTTTAATATGACGATATAAAAAAAGGTTGAGAACTGATTGGTGTTCTTTCCTCTGCAAAATATTCCTCTTAAGATATTCAAAAAGCTTTACACAATATCTGTGCTTGAAAAAGTCCAAATTAAAAGCTTCAGACTGTTGCATAAACTGGTTACCACGCAGTCAGGCAGGTCTGCCAACAAGAATTTCTCTGCAATGTGGCACACAAAGCACATGCTGTTTGGTTCTGTCTTTTCACTAATCTACAGTTAAAAGTTATGCATTATTAATTGAATTAAATTACCTGATTATTCAAACATCTTAGACAATTTTGATATTCCTTTTAAGTAAATACACAAGCAAACTCACACACTCACTAATATCGTATGTAATAGGAAAATTTGATGGGGATCGATCACGGAGTGGTAATATATTGACCATTTAAGTTTCATTTTCATGATATCAATAACACATTATAACATATGTCTGTTATTGGCATTTGGCGAGTCAAACCCTGAGTAACGCGACACCACAAAGTCCTTGCTGTGACATTACTGTAAATCAGAGGGGATGAAATCTGCTGCTCCTTGTGAAACCTGTAACTGTACACCAGGGACCACAGTTAAACAGCATCAGGAAGCCACAGTGATTAAATCTCACTTCCACCCATCAAGATGGGTCAGGAAAGTTATCATGTTTTTTAAATTGTTTTTTATTTTCCTTTTTTGCTCATCATTTCTAGATTTAGCAGGTATTCCACCTTCCCATTTTGCTGCTCAGTTTTGTGATCAGGCATGGTCTTAGGTACCAAATATCTACAGTATATAATATCAGCAGGTCAAGGACAGACTGTACTAGAGCACTTTTTACTCTCTAAAAGAACCTTGTGCTTAATGCTTCCATCTAGTGTGTGAGGTGTAAACTACATGCTCACGAGGTGCTGTGCAGAACTACAGTAGTAGCATGCAGACGTCATACCCAGAAAACGTAACACTTTAAACATACACCTGGATATGATTAATGGTTGCAGGAGCAACTGTAACATTTACTGCACTATGTCTAAGTCTATGTCTAAATTCCGCCCTCTGTTTCATGCACACTGTGTTACGCCTTGCTCATAACATGCTCAAGGTCAGCATCTGACAAGCACCATTGCAGCAGATAAGAATAGCGTTGCTCAGAATTACAGACACGGCTAAACACAGCGAAGAGGGGCACACTGTATGTGGGAATGTTACTGATTCATTCTCATCTCACTCTTGCTATCCCACAAACTCACTCTCTCCAATGTTTTCCTCAGCTGGTCCAATGCAGTACAGTGAGCTTGCAAAAACAGTAATAGAGACCGTGACGAGAAAGCAACAGCATCCCCCCTCTCCCCCCTTTGTTTTCCGTCAGAGTACCCTGTTACTATCACTGTCATTTCTGAGGCTGCTGACAAGAGTCGAAGAACAAAACAATCATACATACAATAATATCATATCTATTCTTCTTTCAGGAATGTCTTCATTGTGTTTTGTCTCCAACAAACTTTATTCTGCCTTAAGTCAGTAACCCGCTGTATATTGTGTCTTTGTTTAATTTCTTATCTAGGTTTGCAATAAAAGTTGGTCTTGCAAGTTTGGTGCTTCAGATAAAAGTAGAACAGTGGTGCTCCAGTTTCTAGCCCACATATGTCAACTTTAGAACAACATTTTTATGAATACATAAATATATGCACATAACATCATTTTAAAAAATATGTCAAAGTTACCAAAAAAATTCCAGCTAATATGAAATACAAAGTTCCTACACCTGATGTTACAGTTCATAGTCGTATGGAGGTTTAACTTTTTAATCCGTGTTTGCTGAACTATTACTGCACCGATGCCCATAAGTAGGTTTAGAAAATTCCAGTAAGTATTGAAGTGATGAATATGGGAACAGTGTGGGAAAAAAGGTGACAGATGTATTTTACTCAATAGCTACGGGTATGACTGAAACTGGATTCCAATGGGATGCTTTTCCTGTGCATTTCTTTATAAAGGTTAAGGAAACACTCTATTTAAGGCTAATGTATTCTGTATTCACACCTTGTACTGTATAACCAGCACAACATTACCCACATGGTAAGAGGATATCTTCATGTGAATTTACCTGCAACAATATAACATGCGGATTCCCAGTCTGCCTCCTGTTACTGTACAGTCACTGCCAAAGTACTCTTGAGTCTCTCTCACGCTGTACATTAAGTTTATGACTCAAATAAAAGCAAACAAATGTAGTTTACTGGACACTGCTCTGAATGACTCTGCTGCTCTATTACTGCAGATACGCTCATGGTCCAGCACATTATGCTTCGAATGGCAGGGCCTGGAGTGCCTGACACAGCTTTTCCATCACAGGGTCCCTTTATTCTGCTGACATTTCCTTTTGTGGGTTTACAATCCCAATCCAAACAAATATGGATCACCGATAACACCAGATAACAACAGCATTCTTAACTCTAGTGGCCTCAGACTTTATTAGAAACTGTCAATTTTTTTATGAAACCTCCATGGTCTTTCCTTTCCAAGCAGAACCACCAGCACATTTTGCTCTTGAGATGAAAGACAACATCCTGGAAAAAAATGCATATAACAATATTCTCTCCCAGCCAACCACTCCTGTCACCAAAGCAAAAATATCTACGCAAAACCTAGTGTAAAGACACACATAATGAGTGCACATGCAACTAAAACCTACTGTACGTAGGTCAGGAGCAGATGAAGGTCAATGTCAGAAAAGCTACAGCATCCATGCTTTGCAGAACAAAAACAAATACATGCCGATATTGGGCACAAGCTTTCGGTTTTTCAAAAAGGAGCAGGAAAAACAACAAATATTAAGTTTTCAAAAAAGAGACATGAAGAGGCACTGTTGTGTGAGCTGTGGCATAATGACCGCAGAGCAAACTAAGGGAAGTGACGTACAGTATAGAAATAGAAATTACCAAGCAGCACAGAGAAGATCAGGCCGACGGCTGTGTGTAGAAGGCCCAGCCTCAGGGGTTCACCCCCAACAAACAGGACCTCCATGGCAGCCAGATCTGCTCCAGAACAAATAGTGTTGCAGGATCCAGCCCAGGCTCAGAATATCTAGTAGAATACCCCTTAGCACAACGTGGCCTCTCTGGTACACTGGATTAAGTCTGGAAGCTGCTGCCTGGGTGTCTGGACCCCAAACGCGGCACGTCCCAGTGTTGCACCTACAGTGGTCCTGGGTGTAGTGAGCCTAGTTGCCAGCCCCAGCAGCACTCCTGTGGAAGAGACTGTAGGTTAGACAGAGGGCAAAGGAGGAGGGGGAGACAGAGAAACAGAGAGAAGGGAAGAAGGAAAAAGTTAATCAGCTGAAATCTTAAAACAGTAAATTGAGTCAGTATAAGAACACAAACAGTACAGTAAAAAGTTACCTTTGTGTACAGATGAAGTCTGCGTGTGCATGTTTCCTGCATGCACATGTAACTGCCTAAATGTAAACAGGATAAAGCTGACAGAAGAAACATAATTTGATGGTATGTACAGTTTTGTCATATCTACCTGCTTCTGCAGCCGGTGCTCACTCAGAGGCTGGCAAACAGGACAACGGCAGAGCGTCAAACGCTCACTGCGCACAGTCAGGGTTCACTCAAGGAGAATCTGCCAGCCAGCACTTTCACTGCAGAGACAGCCACATTGCAGCGCCAGCCAGGAAGAGAGACAATTAGAGACGAGAGGAAGGGAGACAAACAGAGCGACAGATAGCTACGCAGGGAGACAGGCGGACAGGAGGAAAAGCCGCTGCTCTCCTTCCTCCCCAGCTGAGCCCCAATGTAGCTGACTCTTCTCCCTGCCCGTCCCTCTGGCTATTTCACAACTTTTTCCTGTCCTCTCCGTTGGCTGCATGCCACCTCTCTCTCCTTCTCTCCCACATGCCTCTGTCTCCCCTCCCTCACCTGCTTCCAAATTCCTCTTATTCTCTTTCTCTCCTCCATCACCCCTATTCACTCCTCCTCTCTCTGCTACTCCCACCTCTCCTCTCCCTCACCCTCCTCCCCATCTCCTGACTCGGGGCGTGTATGCAGACTCAGGCACTTTTGTCAGAGTGTTTGTGAAGATCAGAGAAAAGTTCTGCAGTGCAGGTTGAGGAGGAGGTTGTGTAATGCAGCCCCGGGGCCGGGCCAGACACCCAGTCCCATATCAAAATGCTCCATTCATAAATACTGTAGACAGGTTCTTTCACTGATAACGTCACCTTTAAGATATCAAAACTCAGCATCACAGAATTACAGTGGGATGGGTAAACAGTACAGTGTTTACTCTCCTTTCTACTGACATAATTTAAAATGTCAGGTTTTTCAACTGCAATATGACTTTGAAAGCTTTTCCCTTCTTTTATTTTATTTCTGCACTTATCCTTGGAATCCTTGTATTGACAGAGTTAAGTTTTTCTATGACTCACCTCTCCTCTTCTCTCCTCATGCCGGGACTCATATTCCTCTGACTCAGGATAATCACCATCCACAGCCACCAGTGATGTTTGCATGTGTGTGTGTATGTGTGTGTGTGTGTGTGTGTGTGTGTGTGTGTGTGTCATGTGTCCCATTCAATGCCCAGGAGGTCAAACTATCTTGCATATCATGAAGCATTTGTTATTCTCTTGTGATCAGGGTGATGCAGCTGCGAGTGCATTTAGATGTGCAATGATGTGTGCAGTCATTTTTCACCACAGGACAAGCTCCTTTCTCATAAATGTACAAACACATCAGTCAACAACAGCTTACCAGTGCCTTGTGTCTGCACTATTCACTGCAGGCCATGATGGAGGAAGTGCTTAGCTCAGTGTTTTCAGATTTGATTAGTCAGTTTTAGACCTGACTAATGTTGCATTCATACACTTAAGACCATATGCCTGTCGAACTCCATCCATTACTGTAACTTGAAAGTGACTATACGGTAATAATGGCTTTTTGATATGAGTTTATTAGAAAAAACTGGCTGATAAAAGGTTTAATAGAATTTCATACTGGGGCAAAGCAGAATTGTGAGTGCTAACAAGGATGCAACTGAGACCGTGTGACAGAGTGTGCCATCTGAGCTGTGGAACAGTTACACAGGCAGAGGACACAGGGACAACTGCACATCCATTTTGGTCCTCCTGACTGTTTTTCAACACTTAAAGAACTGGTATTTCTCTAAAAGGAAAAGAAGAGAAGTTTGGCTGTAAGTGAAGTTTACATTGGTAGATTAAATTTGTATGTATTTTACTTAACTTTATTTCGCAAGTACTATACTTATCACAGTTATCTATTATTCATCGAGCATGTTATTATGTACATATAGAGATTCTATGGGTTTAAATGTTTTTTCTTTACAAGTTCATTTATAATTTACAATGCTTACTGTGTCTGGTATTAATTACGTGAAATTTGTGTCATTTGGGGGTCAGCTGTGGAACTCTTGAATTAAATTTTGTTTTGTTTCTTTTTTTGTTATATAGTATATGTTAGATTCAGTAGAGTCGGTATTGTTGTGACACAACTGACTAAGCAAAACTAAGGAAACACAGCACCAATATCTAGAGATAAGTAAGTATTTGGACAGTTACACGATTTTCATAATTTTGCCTCTGTACACCACCACAATGGATTTGAAACAAATTCATCAAGATGTGATTGAAGTGTGAACTTTCAGCTTTAATTCAAGAGATTTAACAAAATATCACATTAACCATTTAGAAATTACAGCCATTTTTATACATAGTGCCTCATTTTCAGAGGCTAAAAAGTAATAGGACAAACCAACATAAATATAAATATAAGGATTATTTTTTAAATTGGATGAAAATCCTTTATAGTCAATGACTGCCGTAAGTCTGGAACCCATGGACATCACCAAATGCTGAGTTTCCTCCCTTGAGATGCTTTGCCAGGACTTTACTGCAGTCGCCTTCAGTCCGCCTGTCTTTTTGCCCTCATTTTTGTCTTCAGGAAGTGAAAAGCATGCTCAGTTGGGTTGAGGTCAGGTGACCGACTTGGCCATTAAAGAATATTCTAGTTCTTTGCCTTGATATGCTCTTGGGTTGCTTTCGCAGTATGTTTTGGGTCATTATCCATCTGTACCGTGAAGCACCGTCCTATCAGTTTTGCAGCATTTGGCTGAATCTGAGAAGACAGTATAGCCTTATACACTTCAGCATTCATCCTGCTACTTCTATCAGCAGTCACATCATCAATAAATACCACTGACCCAGTTCCACTGGCAGCCATACATGCCCATCCCATAACACTGCCTCCACCATGTTTGACAGATGTGGTATGCTTTGGATCACAAGCCGTTCCTTTCATTCTCCATACTCTTCTTTTCCCATCATTCTGGTACAACTTAATCTTAGTTTCATACGTCCAAAGAATCTTGTTCCAGAGCTGGGCAATCTTTTTTAGATGTTTTCTGGCAAAGTCTAAGTGTTACCAGTGGTTTCGCACCTTGTGGTAAACCCTCTGTATTTATATTCATGAAGGCATCTCTTGATTGTACACTTTGACAATGATACATCTACTTCCTCAAGAGCGTTGTTGACCTGACTAGATGTTATGAAGGGTTTTTCTCCACCAAGGAAAGAATTCTATGATCTATGATGATGGTCTTCCAGGTCTTTTGGTGTCGCTGAGCTCGCCAGTGCATTCCTTCTTTTTAAGAATGAACTAAATTGTTGATTTGGCCACTCCTAATGTTGCTGCCATCTGTCTGATAGGTTCGTTTTGTTTTTTCCGGCTAATGATGGCCTCCATCATTTGTATCGACACCCCTTTGGCCTGCATATAGAGAGTTCCCATGAACAGCTACCAAATGCAAATTCAAGACTTGGAATTAACTCCAGACCATTTATCTGTTTAACTTGTCATGAAATAACGAGGGAACAGGCCACACCTGGGCATGAAACTGACTTTCACTCAATTGTCTAATTACTTTTGAGCCTCTGAAAATTAAGCACTATGTATAGGCAAAATTATGAAAATTGTGGCACTGTCCAAATACTTATGTACCTAACTGTAAATTAAAATCACAGGTAGTTATGTCAACAGTTATCCCCATTGATTAAATGATATTATGAGACTGATTTCAGTTATCACATGTAGGGTTTGATTCAAAGTAACCAGAGGATTACAAACATACACCAACAATAACTACTGAAATTGACCAACAAATCTGGTTCAGTGCTCCATGATGAGCATATACAGGGAGGTGAAGTGTGGCTTGAGTTGGCAGTGGGTAGACTGGAGGGTTGTTTCATGGGTGTGGGGCTCTGAGTGAGAGATAATGTGGCTGGGCTGCAGGCTCACTACTCTCCTCTCCAGACCCCTCCACTGGAGTATCAATGCAGCAGCAGTGGGAACTCTTCCAGAACTGCAATAAGGGAAAAAAAAAAAAAAAAAGCAGCATTTTGCTGCAGACAGACGGGGTGCTGCTGCAGACCTGTGCAGGGTGACTGTAACTACACAGACAACATGTCCATGGACAATCATACTGACACAAACATAATCACAAAACACATGTACTCTACAGATATTCATTAGTATTTGTCCTATAGTAGTGTTCATTGTTGCCATGTAGGTGTACCCTTAACTTTTCAAAGCACATAGGTGTCATCTACTCTCGTTGCAGCAAAATGTCTGCTGCTCCAGAGAGACAAGGACGCACGTCTCAGCCCTTACTGTAAATTAATGAGTCAGAGCAATAGGAGTGTGTTCATACACAATAAAAACAGATATTCAGTGCTGGAAGAAGTATTCAGATCTTTGACGTAGGTGAAAGTACCAGTCCAGACCTGTAAAAATTCTCCATTACAAGAAAAGGTCCTGCGTTCAGAACCTCACACAGGAGGAAGTACAGACGTATTATCAGCATAATGTACTTGAAGTATAAAAAGTGAAAGTACTCTTTCCACAGAAAAATGTTCTCTGTGACATAGATTTACTGGATATACTGATATATCAATGCACAAGTAGCATTTTACAGGAACTAATGTACTTTATATAAACTTAGGAAGTTTAGTCTTTTAGTTCAGTGGTTTCCAACCTAGGAGTCTGGCCCCCTGCAAAGGGTCAAAGGATAAATCTTGAGGTTGATGAGAGAATTAATGGGGCAGGAAAGAAGAAAAAACAAAGGTCCGTATTTGTATTCATTTTTAGACTTCTCCTCAACCTTTGTTGTTTTTTGTGAAATAATAGATAACTTTACCTTTTTGAGCCTAAAACAAGTTTTAAATCGGTTTTGATTAATATTTTTATAATAACAATATATCAAATGACAATGTGAAAACCATGTGACCTTTGAAAAGGGGTCACTCACATTTATGAACCTATTGAAAATGATCATCTGAATCTGCAGAACACCTCAGCTTTGTGGAGCTTTATAGAGATTCTTTTGATTTTCCACCTGCAACTGTTTTGGTTTACTCTCAACTCTCTCACTGCTGAGTTTTCCACTACAGCAGGCAGTTTTCAGTGAAAAAGCTCTAAAAACCCACTGTACACTACCTGCTCAGCACCAAATGGCAGATAAACACCGTTAGAGACCAGCTGTTGAACTTAGTGGAGCATTTAGCAGCTAAAGAGCCAGATGTTTTCCTCGTGAGGTTGTAGAGACCAAAAACAGAGCTGAAAGAGAGTGAATATTGACTTTACATTTATTAGGTGGCTCAAAACATGACTCCAAAAGAATGATAATGCTGCTTCGTAACTCTTGTTTCTTCTGCCCCAAGTGGCCAAAATACACAAATAAATCCGTACACTGATATAAAATAAAATAAAAAATCAGTTCATGCAGGTTTACAGAAAATCTTCTGAGAAGATTAGCGGGAAAATATCTCTTTGGTGGACCTGTTAACAACTCATAGACATCTGAAACATGTCAAGTGGCAGAAAAGTAAATGGCAATTACTTTTCAGCAGCAGTAAAAAAAAAAAATAGCATAAAATGGAAATGCTCAAGTAAATTCAAAGTACCTCAAAATTGAGTACACAGTTACCTTCCACAACTGTAAAAATAAGAATGATAGATTTATAATGGATTTCCTTTCACTGTGTGAACATATATAGCTATACCCAAGCCCATTTTTGTGATTCAGTAGTTGTTACATACAGTATGCTAATGAAATAAGTGGGGACCATCTCAGAATAAGTTTTTTAATTGACTGTGATCCAAAAAGTCCTTTCTCTTGCTGGCCCTTTATTTACTTACCAAGTTAATTGGCTCTAAGAGGCCTTAAAATTATCTCATGTCATGTTCCTTGAAAATGTATCCGTTAACAGCACTTAACTCATTCATACAAAAAAAGACCCAGTTCAACAGGGCATGCTTTCATTCAAAAAGAAGTAAAATGTACAACATACGCTGAGCAAAATAGTCAGTGTGGAGAAGTATGTGGTTTATGACAAGCTTGTGTAATCCTAGACAGGTTCCCACATGTCACACGTTAGAGGCTGTTGTGGGATTTGTGATCATACACACCACCATATCGACTCGGTGCCTTAGACAAAAAGCCCAAAAACACAGTACAACAATCGTGATTATAGCGGTAGCCACATCCACCACTGAAAGTTACACAGCACTCTGTCCCCCTCACAAGATTTACCTTCACCAATTAATTGGTAAAATAGTTGTGTCTTTGTTTGTTTCTTTATCAGTGTCTTCTTCCCTGGAGGAATTCTGCCTCTGCATCCTATCTGCTGAGAACTGGGAGTTGAAAGCCGAATCGCACAGCCTCGCTTCTGATTTATTTCTACGGAGGCAAAGTCGCTACCCTCTGACGCAGAACCTCAGCCTAAAGGCTTAAGCTCGCTTAGTTAAAGGTTCAGTTTTAATACGATTAAATTTTATTTATATGGCAGCTAAATCATAACAGACGTTATCTCAGAGTGGGGGGCGGAGGCAGGAGGGAGGAAAGAGAAGATAGTACAATATAGGTTCCACATAAAGATGTATAATAAAACTACTACTAAAAATAATAGCAATAATAATAATAGCAATAATAATAATAATAATAATAATAATAATAATAATAATCAGACCAAACATAATAAGACTACAGAAGAGAGAAAAAAACATGTTAGTAACAAGCATTAAAAGGGAGAGGAGGAGCGAGGAGCTTGGTGCATCATGGGAACTCCCCTGGCAGTCTAGGCCTATAGCAGCATAACTAGGGGATGGTTCAAGGCAAGGCTGGGCTAGCCCTAACTGTAAGCTTTATCAAAAAACATTACATGGTAAGCTTCAGAATGATCAGACATGATGGAGACGGAATGTGATTACACACGCTGGAATTGTATCCAATCCTGTGCGATAAAGCTATTCAAACTTAATCATATGAGTATGAGTAATCTCCTCCATGTTTCTTTCCTAGTTTTTATTGACTTATGCGCCACTCACAGGGTGTTAACCAACCCTTAAACATTTTCAAACAAGTCAAAAAAATGGGATTATTTCAACATGTTTCCAATACAAATCAACTCATTTCAAAATACAGGCAACTCCATGAGAAAAAGTCTTGAAACACGTTGATCCAATATCAGACAAACTGACTTGTTAAGATGGAAACTGTTTGCACAGTTAGATCTGAATATTTGTCTTGAAAGCGTGCGCTTTACTCTGTTGTTAGGACCAGGAAGCATGATTGTACACTGACCCATTGTCGTGTGAGACACATAGAGGAGTGGCTGGTGGTTGGTATTTCACACCCAATCTGTTCACCTCGAGAGCTGATCTGTTCCCACCTGAACATTTTTTTTCAAAATATGCTTCATGCTACTTAAAAGTTTCAAAAACAGTTCTTTAATTTTAAAGTTGCTGAACAGAGATACATGTGACAACATTTCATTTGATTAAAAAATCGTAAAGTTCTGTTTATTTTGATCTATGTACAAAATCAAAATACAAAATCACTTGTGCAGTGTTGCCAATGCAGTAAATACCTTGCTTTGTTTCTCACTCATACATCTCATACGGGACTTTTTGGAAGCAAAAATTAAATTACGCAGTTAAAACTTGTTTCTAACTGAAGCTTTGGCTTTGTCTGCTCTCAGCTGGTTCTTTTAGAAAGTGAACAGAAGAAATGTTTGATGTGGCAGCGGAACAGATAGATAAACACTATCTGTGTTTGCGTTAGCAATGAGCTAAATTAAACTGGCTCTGCACTTTAAAAATCTATTGTCTATTTATTAAACATGAAATTTCATATGGATCTGAGGCAATACATTACCAGCAGCAGCTGTGTGGAAATGTACTCCAATTAGCACCAAGAAGCAAAGTTAAAGCGGTCATGTACAACAAACAGGACTCACATCCATCAATCCACATCCATAAAATAGGCAGAAATTCAAGAACTCCACTGACTTTACAGATCAAAATCTGTTTACAGGTCTTGGGGAGTACTACTACGTATGTGAAAAGGCTGTATAAAGGTTGCTCCAGACGGAGCTGCATGAAACCCAAAAAATGTCCTCATTGGTCAGCATTGGTTGGGTCAGAAGACTGAAAAAGTCTGAAAATGAAAAAAATCTCGGGGTATGGAGTTAGAAAGAAGAGAGCTTACCAGACCTCTGTGGCCTGCTCCTCATCTCTGCTTGAGGTTAGCGGCTCGATGCTGCATTTGCCGCTTCTAGCATACTACACCTGAATCTCCAACCGTAAGGGTTCGAATTGCAGTGGGAAATGTAGGCGCCAGGTTTTGACAAGGAAGCAGAAAGCATGGAAAAAAAGATTATGTGGTTCTTCTGCATCAAATTTGATCCTTTTTTAAAAACGATCCATTGTGAGTCCGTCAATGTTATAGGAATGCAATGTTAAATTGACTGGAGTACTCCTTAACATTTAGAGTAATTCTTGCTGTATGTCAGTGATCATAATGCCCTGACTCATGAAAAAGTAGAATAAATTACATCTGAACATTTAAACCATGTTAATGAACACCGAGAAGGCTGGTGTTATAAGGGGAGAGACGATTCTAATCAAGAGTGTCAATTCAATCATCATCGCCATCATCAGGATCATCGTCATCATCATCATCATCACCATCATCTTCAGGGCCATCCTCCTTCTCATCATCTCCACTGCTGGGCTCAGACTCATCATCTGAACTAACAGCTTCTTTCTTCTTCTCCACAACTTTCAGATGAACTGCCTCTTCAAGTGTACTGACCCAACCCCCACAAAACAAATTCAATCACACACACACACACACACACACACACACACACACACACACACACACACACACACACACACACACACACACACACACACACACACACACACGTAAACAGTGAGATGGGTTATTGTTTGATAAATTGGTGGATAACTGGCTGCAGCAAATAAACAAAAAGGCCCACATTGGTTGACCTCAGCATATATCCATTGCCAAAATAACAGCGAAGGAGACTTTAAAGAATACAATACCCAACATCCTCAGCTTGAAAAAAGCCCAGCCAAAGTATCACAGAGAATTGATGTACTCCTTTCAGTGGACAAAGATGACCAAACCATCAGTTCATTAACATTTCTCCACCAAAACCACCATGGTTCTCTGGGTTTAAGGTCTCTGGATTAGTAAAGTTCTTCGCCTGTATTCACAAATGATATTGGCTCATACTGTGAAGCAGCAGTTCTCAGAAAAGGGAAGGTTTTGCCCAGAAAAATATGTATCTTTTCTTATCTGCTATATCTTGAAAACGTAACCCTTCAGTAGCAGGCAAGAGAGGATACATGGATTATATTACTCAATTCACTGCAGCAGTATCATGTTTTTGAGGTGCTATTGTGCTGTTTAGGGATACAATTAATTATGTAAAAGTTCACTTTCAATTGATGACTCAGTAAAAAGCATAGTTCTTTAAAACCCACGACAAAATAACTGATGATTTTCAAAAAACTAACAAAAACACATTTAATACAGAAAAAATAGCCTAACTGGTGCAGTCAGCACTGCTGCTGTGAATTGAGGTTATGTACAAGTTTAAAGAACCCCGCTTAGTTGGAAAAATCCATCCATATTTATATCTCCAATTTATACAATTTAAAAACTCTGATAAAATTAAGTTAGTAGTTACAATCACTGGCAACTTTTGGTAAAAACTTATAAAAGTGAGTAAAGATTTGTCATTACAGAAATTTGGATGGGTGGTACATTATATTGCTAATACTTAAGTAAATAAACTATAATATTATCTGAGAGGTTCACATTGGAGCAGCAAGCATGGAAGAAAAAGACACCTTCCCACTCTCAACTTTCATTTGTCTCTTCCAGCAGAGTGGACCCAAAAAGCCATTCGGATTCCACCACAGTCCCAAAACGAAGAGGAGCAGAGGGGCTCCAGCTCTCTGGCCCTCACCACACGGTTGGGTCCTTCCACTCGTGGTCCCGTTGGTGCAGCTCAATGTCGTTTTCCATGTGCCTTCTCCTGTAGAACTTCACTGCCACCATGATTACGAGGATGATGAGGATCACACCACAGGCGCCTCCAACTGCGAGTGCCAGGATGCTGATCTCAGAGAAAGAAACTAGAAGCAGAGACACCTTCTATTTTAATGCTTCAAGCATTCGACTTGGTAAAGTGCTGTCAAGTAAGACACAGAACCCCATCCTGCTCGAGAGATGACCTCTGACCTACCTGTACAGAGGCCCAAGTAATGCCAACAAATTTTTCCGCTAGAGCCAATAAAGTACTACCTTGTAAATACTTACTGTAAACATTGATATCATGACTGAATAGCAAAAATAAGATAAAAATTTCTTCAACATTTTTGAATGTTATTTTGCTATAGTACATGCAATGCTGATGAAATATGAATTTTCCTCTTCCCAGATGTTACTGAGTCTTCTGAGCTTGCAGTGCTGCCAGTCTTACCCTTGTTGACAACTCTGAGGACGATCTCTCCATTGCTACCATGAACATCTGGACGGTTGTGCACCTGGCAGATGTAGGTACCATTAAAGGTCGGCGGCACTTCATGCAAGGTGATGGAGGCGTCCTGTCTCATAATATCTCCTGACCACACTGCATGGCCTACAAACCGCCCTTGCTGGGGAGGATATGGTACCTCCTGATAGTAAAACACCTGTCACACACACAAACACACAGTCCATAAAAATTGCAAAGAGTTTAGAAGTCCAAAGAAATGGGGCTAGCATAGCCCCATATCTACCATAGCTCAGCTTGGCGATAACTCAGGAACAGTGCTGGGCTGTGCAGTGATTTTGCCATAGTGGCTACAATAAGATCTGCAGGTCACCTGATACCCTGGTTCCCAGAAACACATTTTGCCATACACATTCAAGAAATATCTGTAAAACTATGAAGAAGATTTCCTGAGCAACTCACTCATTCAAAGTTTTCATTCTGGACAGTTAACATTTCAACTATTAGGTGCAATATATGTTTAAAAGCCACCAAGAGGCAAATTAACACATTATTTCATGACATTCATACCAGCCACTGACTTTTCTCTTCCGGATATGGCATGTGTAAAACTATGCATTATTTTTTTTTATTTTTTCTTGTGGGTTGCTAGCTCTATATGAATTTTGCATGTGTGTGTGTGTAAGAGCCAACCACCGGCAATGGAGGAGAGCACACTGAGAGTCAGACAATTTTATTGACTGACTATTAATACAAGAATGGGAATGAGAAAATGAACCAAACATGGTATTATTTACCTGAAAATCTTAAAGATCAGCAATTTTAAGGCCCTATAAAAACCATGACTGGATTTCATTAATGATGACATTAAAACAAATTTTTAGAAAAACAAAGACATTCAAAATATTTTTATAGAAAGCACAGTTTTAACTCACCGACTCATCTGTTCCTGAATTAATGGGGCGGAAGTTCCAGGACACTGTGACTGACTGGGGCGACACTGGGTGACTAGAGCTGAAGGTGCACTTCAGTTTCACATCTGTGCCGTTGACGGCTTCCATCTCACTTGGAGTGTAAATATCTATTCCACAGACACGTCGCATCCCTGTGATAAAGACGATCGCGTGAGAAAGAACACTCGTCAGAAAGAACACTTCTATGCAAACCTCCACTGACAGACTCATTAACAGAACACATGTTCAAGGGTCAAACTGCCCAGGTTACTGTGTCTTATTTCAATCCTCAGTTTCAGAGCAGTTCATTAAACTATTCATTAAACAAATAGCAGTTTTTCCACACCAAATGTAGTTATCACTACTTCATAAACAGAAACAGCCTTGACAGTTTAGAGCAAAGTGTCACATGGAGATCTCTGGTATTAATTGTTTGTAGTCATAAACTGTGTCAAATTCTTGTGCTGACAAATGCCCACAATCTATTTCGCAGCCACTGTTGAGATCTTACGACCCGATTTTCCACTTATCTACATGATTTCATTTGAGTACTTCAGTACAGCAAACAAGAGAGCAAATAATTCAATAATTTATAGCTGGTACGCCTACTACAGGTTAATGACTACATGTGTGTTGTGAGTACACAAGGTCAGATAGACACCGCCTTTACAGGTGCCTTGAAAACACAGCGAATATTAAATATATCATCTGAAAAAATGCAAGTCTGGATATTTGTGAATATAAGTCTTACTAGTGGCCGAAGTTTTTAACTATTTTCATTATGTTTTACTTGAAACCATGGTTAAGTATACTACAGTAAGTGCAATCTGGTAACTGTGGGGTAAAGTTAAACTGTTTAGCTAAATCTGGATCACACTGTCAGCCACAGTGATGAGCAGACCTGCAGACTCTTCCTGAGGATTAAAACATTCCTTCCCAGTAAACCACAAAGAAGAGGCCAAGAACGTTCTGTAATCCTGGACAGAGAAGCATGACATAAACTGCACGCCTGTAGATGTAAATCAAACCTAAGAGGATAACAAATTTAATAGGACACAGGCAGTCAAGAACCTACATCTACCTGCAAGCCGTCATACAGCAAATCTGTAAATTGTATCCAGTTGAATGATAAAAAGAGGGATTAATAACAACACTTGAATCAAACACGATCCCATCACTACAATCAACTACTGACATTGGATAATAAACAGAGGATAAAAAACAACTTATACATAAAAGAAATTTCAATATTTCTCAAATGAAAGGTCTCAACAGCACAGACAAGAAGCATCTCAAACAAGTTTGGAGCTTTTTTATATACTGATGTGTACATACATCATCATTATATATACACATATAAATGCATATATAATGTATATTTACTGTGGTGGATGAATCTATCTACTTTTAATTTCTTTGTCACTTGATCTATTCATTAAAATCACTGATTCATTATCAAAGTACAGTTGTTTATGGGAACGGAAATCCGTTTCTATTTAGAATAGGTTTCTTTGTCTAACTCCAGATACCTTGTTTAGCTACAACAGTATCAGTTCCTCTTGTCAATGTTGGCGCATTTTAACCAATTTATTTTATTTTACATTCATTTTCACCAAGACTAGCGTTACCAGAAATATGCAGCATTTGTTTGCAAACCATACAGTTAATCATAAGTGAAAGTGAAATTAATAAAATAAATTCAGTGCCCATCAAAAATACTTTTTAATTGTTAATTGTTTAACTGTTGTAACTGTTCAAACGCCCTGCAGGTGAATACTGTTGATACACTGAAAATCACTGAAACAGATCAGTGCTACTTGCAAGACAAGTTATAGCGCAGTTTTAGTTCTTCCATAATATCTCCCTCACTGGAAAAGAAAACTGAGAAAATGACCAATGATTATTTGTTTTACAGAGTGCGCTTGTTGTCATGGGACTGCTAATTGGACATCCAGCCGTTAATGTACATTATCTCTACATCGACAGGACAACTCTCATGGTAGATGCCCTACGACTCACTGGCTTCAACCTGAGGTTTAAAAGTCTAATCTCTGCCATGGATTCATCTGTCATTCATCTGTAGCCTACTAGTCGTTTTCCACCATTCAACCATAAAATCAGGCATACCCAACCAGGCCAAGTGTTTCCGAGCTTGCCTGTCCAAACGGCTCCTGCATATTCAACATTTGCAGGGTACTTGAGCAAAACAAAATCTGATGTCAGCACAACAGAAAGATGGTACCAAACTGACATCTGAAACAGGAGCATTTGTTACCACCACTTGTCCACCAAAGTCAGGAATTACACATAGGGCCTTTAATATTGTACTAATATGTTTGTTGACTTGATGAAATTTGCTGAAACTCAAGGAACTGACACATATAACCACTGTTCTATCACATTTCCTAAATAACACTGACAAGCAGTATATACAGTTAGGTCCATAAGTATTTGGATAGTGACACAATTTTCATAATTTTGCCTCTGTACACCACCACAATGGATTTGAAACAAATCCAAAAAGATGTAATTTAAGTGTAGACTTTCAGCTTTAACAGAAATATCACATTAACTGGAACTACAGCCCATTTTTATACATAGTCCCTCATTTTCAGAGGCTCAAAAGTAATTGGACAAACCAACATAAATATAAATTTAAGGATTATTTTTAAAATTGGATGAAAATCCTTTGCAGTCAATGAGTGCCGTAAATCTGGAACCCATGGACATCACCAAATGCTGAGTTTCCTCCCTTGAGATGCTTTGCCAGGACTTTACTGCAGTCGCCTTCAGTCCGGCTGTCTTTTTGCCCTCAGTTTTGTCAGGAAGTGAAAAGCATGTTCAGTTGGGCTGAGTTCAGTGACTGACTTGGTCATTTAAGAATATTCCACTTCCTTGCCTTGAGAAGCTCTTGGGTTGCTTTCGCAGTATGTTTTGGGTCATTATCCATTTGTACTGTGAAGCACCGTCCTATCAGTTTTGCAGCATTTGGCTGAATCTGAGCAGACAGTATAGCCTTATACACTTCAGCATTCATCCTGCTACTTCTATCAGCAGTCACATCATCAATAAACACCACTGACCCAGTTCCATTGGCAGCCATACATGCCCATGCCATAACACTGCCTCCACCATGTTTGACAGATGTGGTATGCTTTGGATCACAAGCCGTTCCTCTCATTCTCCATACTCTTCTCTTCCCATCATTCTGGTACAACTTAATCTTAGTTTCATATGTCCAAAGAATCTTGTTCCAGAGCTGGGCAATCTTTTTTTAGATGTTTTCTGGCAAAGTCTGAGCTGGCCTTTCTGTTCTTGAGTGCAACTAGTGGTTTTCACCTTGTGGTAAACCCTCTCAATTTACATTCATGAAGGCGTCTCTTGTTGTACACTTTGACAATGATACGTCTACCTCCTCAACAGCGTTCTTGACCTGACTAGATGTTATGAAGGGCTTTTCTCCACCAAGGAAAGATTTCTGCGATCATCCACTTTAGTTGTCTTTTGGGTCTTCCAGGCCTTTTGGTGTTGCTGAGCTCGCCAGTGCATTCCTTCTTTTTTAAGAATGAACTAAACTGATGATTTGGCCACTTCTAATGTTTCTGTCATCTGTCTGATGCGTTGGTTTTGTTTTTTAGCCTAACGATGGCCTCCATCTGTCTGCCCGGTGACAAGTTATGATCCTGGTCACTGGGAGGGTTGTGCATTTTTAAAAATGTTTCACTTCCTTCACTGTCACGGTCAAATTTTGGACGATATGTTCCAAATAAAATAAACATTATTGAGTGAAATTGTAACACTAGGTATATATATAATGTAAAAATCCTGATTGTTATAACATTATAGATGAGACAATAATCCATGGCTCAAAAGCAACCATGTACTTGCGCTGTGACACACTTGTATTTTTACATTCCGTATGCGTACAAATGAGTTTACATTATATGACACGGTAATACCCCGCGGGCTACTTTTACTCGTCGGTTATGTTATGCCAACTGCAACCGAACAAGCTCCTACCAGACATCATGCTTCTTGATGTCCTGCCGTGAGCGACGGCTCGTAATCTGCCTGCCCCTAAAAATCATGGCTTCACACTCTTAAACGCATTGTTGCATTGTTCTGCGTTAGAGAAAACACATTCCGATAACGAAGTCGCCCAAACTCACCTGGCACCACGAATCCTCCGAGGAGAAGCAGAGGCCATATCCGATACACAGGATAACACATTTATGCCGTCTCAACTCCGCTTAGTTAATTCCTCTGTAAAAGTCTACTCGTGTAAGTTTGTTGAGGGCAGTCGTGAACGTAACTGTCACCGCAGGAAGTCGGAGTTAAAAGCCCCTTTGTGTGTGTGTGTGTGTGTGTGTGTGTGTGTGTGTGTGTGTGAAAATCTACTCTTCTGTTGTGAAAATCTGACTCACTCTCCGTACACACCTGATGGGCGGCGTTCAGCCTATTCGCTCATTCCTTGCATAACCCGTCCGCCTACCCACCCAACCTGCCGCTCAACACCTGGGCCGTGTCGATTCGACTGCTATCCCAGCCAAGGCCCAGGAGTGTGGGTTTACAGACCTGCGCCTTCGGGTTGCGGTTGATGTCTCCGGGTGGGGTGATAAATAAGGAGTCAAGTTGACTTCGGAGGACGGAGACAGTGCTCTACCTGCGGGTACCACCTTGTGGCCACGGCGGCCTGTTGCAAACACGAGTCAGTCGTCACGCAACCAGACACTTGCGCTGGAGTCGCCAGCCTCTCTGCACCCGAGAGAGTTAGAGAGGAGGGTTAAAACTTAAACTCTTTGTACTGGGACCGATTCGTTTTTTGCACCCTTACTGTGTCAAAAAAGGTAGGACATTTTAGGAAAAAACCTTAACGCTGTCCCGAAACCCACTTTCAAATTTGGGAAACCTTTATTTAATATTTTGAAATACAAAAAGGGGATATTTTATTGTTTATTTCACACTTAGACAACATTGGACCAGGTCCAGATATAAAACCCACTATACTTAGACATGTCAAATCTGGACTGGAAGAACCCAGAGAGGTTAATTCATTTAAATTTCTTTAAAATTCACAGTTTAAGAATAATTAATGGAGAAATTAGGGAGTATGCCAAGAATTGCTTTATAAATACGCACCACTGTACAAGCCTATGAGTGGCTAGAGCAGGCCAACCTATCCAACTGTATAACGCACAGTGGTGGTTTAAGGCTTTACAACTAGTAATAAATTAAAAAAAACTTGCATTAATCTGTTCAGCTCTGTACATCTTGACAGATAGTGAAATTATATTTGTGAATGTGCTGTAAAATGTTAAAGCTGTGGCTCAGAGGCTTAATGTGGGTCATTTGGCTGTTAGGATTCCTTGTGCCTTAATCTTTACTTGTGCCAAAGCTTGTCCAGATCAGAGTCTTAGTCTAAAAATTATTGAGAGTTATGAATTTCGGAAATCAAAATGGCTGACCTTAACCAAGATTCATTCAATAATACAGTGGGGGAAATAAGTATTCAACACATTTTTTATTAAACATTTTTTCTAAATTTTTGATTATTACAGAAAATAAGCACTGTGACAAACAAAAGTTTACGACGCATATTTGTAGCAAAAATAATCTTCACAAATGAACACCAGTTTCATGATTTTTGAAGCCTAAAGGCCATCGGCAGAAGTAAAAAGCTAATGTTAGGTGATGTAGCACGCTTACCTCTTATACAAAAGCCTTTTCTCTTAAAAAGTTAGTAATAGTTTGCAGAGCACAAGTATAAACACAAGGCTGTAAAGGCAGCACCGGGAGTAGATCAGTTTTTGTGTTCGGCGTGATGACGTTTAATGTCCCAGACAACCTCTGTAGTCTCCTTTAGCCACTTGTGAGCAACCGCCTTTTTCAAAACAAATAAAAGCTTAAAAAATTATGTGTGGTACTTACTGATGAATTTTATGTTGTAGAATAAAACATGTTGTAGAATAACAACTTGTGTTAACCAAAGTCCTAATTACAGGCATATAGCGAAAAACTCATTCAAAAAGCTATCGACTTCGGGAGGAGGGAACTGGAAGTGCAAAAATGCTAACCTATTTCTGGGTTTTAGGATCTATTCCTGCAGCAATCTCTAGTGTCAGCATAGTGTTCTTGGGTTCTCAATCACTTCCACCCCTCGTTCCTCCCAAGCTCCACCCTCTCATCCAAATATGGCTAATTCTGGCTCCAAAAAACCAAGATGGCGATGGCCAAAATGCCAGACTCAAGGCCTCAAAATGGCAGTTCACAAACCAATGGGTGACGTCAAAGTGGCTTCCACTTGATTCACAAGTGGGCGTGTTTATTTGTGCTTTAGAATGTGAAAAATTCAGAAAATTATATTTATTTTTCTGATTCACTGCTTTGTTCTCGCTAACACCACTCCCTCTCTTCATTCACTCTCTAGCTCGCTTGACCACCACTGCTCTCTCTCTTTCTCCTTCTCTCTCTCTCTTTCACTCTCTTTCTCTCGCTCATTTAGCAAGGGAAGAGGGACTAACTTTGAGTGATATGTTTACAACAGTAGCCGACAAATCAAAATGTTATGACTATAACTTCTGTTCCCTGAAGGAAAGGACCGAGGTACAACACGTGAAGTATGGAATATTGCACCCCCTCCATGGCCTGACTGAAGATATCTCTATTCACGCCTTAGGGCAGGTGACCTGCGGATTGGATTTAACCACAGGCTGACACCACTGCTCAAACGCCCACCATTTATAGGCATATAGGTCACTAGTGGATGAAGCCCTCGCACTTAGCCATTTACTTGAACCTTTGAACAGGCAGGCATGCAGCTGCCACAGGTCGGGGCCTTGCTGCCAGCAGCCCAATTATCTTGGCATACAACGACTTTGCCAGCCACCAGAGGGCCAGAAGGATCAGGGACAGACCATGCCGGCGCACCCTCCAGAACAGGCTTTATTGTTTCCACTGGAGGAAATGCATACAGGAGTGTGCTGGGCCATGGGTGTGCTAGTGCATCCATTCCCTGAGGCACATTATGGAAAAGAACAGGGGGCAGTGAGTATTTGCCCCAGAGGAAAAGAGGTCCAGTTCTGCCCTCCCTAAACTATTCCATATTTGAGCCACCACCAATGGATGCAACCTCCACTCTCTCACATGAGGACCTCCTGCTGGAGAGAAGGCCCGCCCCAAGCTTCAGGCGGTCTGGAAAATGGTTGGCTCTGACAGACAGGAAACGAACAGTGCCCCACAGCAACAGAAAGGGAGACAGTTTTAACGGGAAGTGAGCGGATCCCTCCCTGTCAGCTTATGTAGGAAAATTCTGTTGTAATGACTGTCCTGATCAGAACATGCCGACCCGTCAGACCCAGGTGAAAGTACTTCAGAACTAAGAAAACTGCATGCAGTTTCAGGTGGTTGATGTGTAGCTGGCATTGTGCCGATGTCCAGACCCCTCTCATCGCCTCACCATTGCATAGAACCTCCCAGCCCGGGAGGCGACTGTGGACACCGCTTTGCAAAACAACACTCTCCCTATTGAGGTGTTTGATATTGTAAATAAAAGGCCCTGAAAAGCAATAGGCCAATGATTTAATATATGTTTTTATGACTTATCTGAGTGCAGGGTTGCTGAAGACCCGATATATGTTGGAGAGTTTGAAAAAACACTCATTTACGGTTAAACTATTCTACAAACTATTTGGTGGCTTAAACCAGTGCATCTCTTCATGAGCTAATAAAAACAGCGTTTGCAGCTTTGTGACAATGCATTTTCCAGCTAATCCAATGCTTTGTTAAAAAGGGTTTAATTAGCTTCATTAGTATGAGAATTTTCTTGATCTCAGGAGACCCGATGCGGTCCTTGAAAGCAGGCATGATAATACAGCTGGCGAGTGACTAAGGCTGCCCCTCTGGCCAAAACATTGGCTCTACCATATTGCTTCATATGGTATGATGTTACAATTATCTGATTCTGTTGCATAGTAAAATGTTAGGCATAGCCTGTGCATAAAAACAATTGTTTGACAGTTGTTTTATGATGTAGGCCTAATTAAAACATTTCAGGGGTTTCTCTCTGTCATTATGCTGTGTAAACAAACAGTGTAGCACTTTTATGGTCGTTCTTGCTGGAGAGAGGACAAATTAAAATTCAATTAAAATTCAAAATTTCTGCAATCTCACCGACACTAAAAACGGTTGGGAAACGGGAAACTACATTCTGTCTTTCCATTTCATATATTGGATGTTGTAATCTGTTTATGTGTAGGCTTACTCAAAACTGTTACCCCTTAAGAAAAAACAACCTTGTTGGTTCTTAAGAAGCTGCAGTAATTAACTCATTAAAAAGTTCAGGTCATAGTTCATGTTCACATTAAAATTTATAGTCCACAGCTATCCTGGGCTGTTCCTATGGCCAATACACTGGTCCGCCCTGAGCTCAGCCACATGGTCTCTCTACCTGCGTTTGCTACTGATACATATGGCACTGAGCTATTGCTTAAAGGAGCTACTCTTCCAACACCATGCTTTTTCACTGTCTGGCTTACTGACTGACTATTGTGTTTTCCCCTACAATGGAAAGTAAAAACCTATAAAAAAACTTGTACCTATGTCATATTCAGTATAGTCCTGAATAAAGGGCCTATTGAACAGTCCATTTATTTTTTGCTTTCTTTTGGTGAAAGACAAATGAAAACACTATAAGAATCCGTTTTCAAATTTCATGACGTTGATGTTGAAGAATTCCCATTAAATAGGCTATAGGCTCAGTAGCTGAAGTGAAGTTGTAAAACATGTCCTGACAAATATTATTTATTACATTTTGTAAATTAAAGAACGTTATAGATTCATTCATGGGCTCAGGTACATTAAAGCTCATATCTGCAAAAAAAAGTTTGTGTATAAGCATTATTTTCCACTCTAGGTTATCAATATAAATAAATGTTTTTCTTTAATTTGTCAGGTTTTAGAAATGGATAAGTTAAGAAGAGGGCAAAGATGTGGGTGTCCAGATGTATGGACGCAGTTAGGAGGAGAGGACAAGATAGTTGCTTTTGTCAGCTTTTGGAAATCTTAGAATAAAAATCTCTTGGAACAGCCCCATGTTGGAAACTTTGGCAGGGAAACTATTTAATGACAAGGCTGTCAAAAAGAAGAAGTGGCTGTACAGTGTATGGCACAGTTACAGAAAGTTTATCAGTACAAGAGCACTGTTGAGGCAAAAGAAAAAGAATCAGTGCTTTTCAGAAGATGGAAAATGAGAATGATAGATTGCATTGTGGGAAAGAAGTTGAACATGATACAGAGAATGAAGATGCAAAAAGTGCTATGATTAGGACGAGTGAAAATGATACTAAGGTTCTGTTGATGATGGTGAATAAATAGCTGCTACTAAAGAAGAAGAGTGACATTGCAATGCATGAAGGAAGTGGTAAAAACAAAGTGAGGACCTGAAAGGATTATGATGGCTGAAGCGAGTGGAGTAGAAATGGCCAAATGCATTGAGGAAAACAGCATTCCGTATCCAGATGTAACCTTATTTATTGTTTGTAAACAGCCAAATAATCCTAGTGAGCCATATGCTCAGCGTAGCCGTTGAAAGGACTGGTTTCATCCTGTTTGCGCTGGCTACCAAATGTGGAAGACACTGCTGCCATATCCCAATGGTACTGTCCTTCCTGTGGCACGGATTACAAGGCAACAGGCTCTGGACAAGATAAAGATGAGGTTATACTTTGGAAGAGAACTGCAATCTTGCCCCCAAGAGTTTTCTGTAAGTCTGACAAGGGAGGAATGTCTGCAATTAAACCGGATGATAGGGAAGGATACAGAGTGCTGAAGAAAGTACGGACAGACATTATCAGCAATAAAATAGGCATTGTCAGCAAATTGTGTTTCCTTTCGTTCAAGAGTAATTAAAAAAATGCATTCAAAGTCAAAGAGCTAAAAGGCTTTATTTGAGGGCCAAGACTGTGTGTAAATTCACAAACTGTACCAGCTATTTGCTCTCAATTGCAAAAGATCCTAAAATTACGAAAGGTGACATAAATGTTCATGTCACTCCAGGGAAAGGTCTTGCATAGTTGCGATGAATAACACACATGACACTGTCAACAACCTGAGCAGCACAAACTTAAAGGAAAACTTGGAGAATTTACTCCCATGCTTGTCCACACAAAACAACTTGCCAGTGCAGATGAAGTTAGCTTTTGGATGCGCGTATACCAGCAGTTGGTGCAGCTGACAGTAATACACCTCTGTGCTGCTCACATGCTGAAATCAATAAGTTTGAAGTTGTCCAAGGTGCAGTGCAAAAAGGAGACCAAACAGTTTTTTTTGTACTGATTAGCCCTCTTTCAAAATGCAACCGCACCCTGCAGCAAAAAGCAGCTGAAAAGAATCTACCCCGGTCTTGCTTATTTTGCTCATTCTACCCCTCTGTCCCCAGACCCTGCATTTCTATAAAGCCCTGCAGTCAGTGAAACTCTCCATCTGCCCACCACTTGTCCTTGGACTTTCCCCGTCCCAGTCACCTGACTGCCATCTCCACATGCCCATCTGTCCCCCAATCTCAATCACCAGACCTTCTCCACCCACCGACACACTTGTTCCCATTTCCCTCATTAGCTCCCCGCATATATATTGGTCCATTTCCACTTACCTGTTGCCTGATGGTCTATTGTGCCACATCAGCCAAAGAGTTCCAGCCTTTTTTTTCTTGGACTTTGATTTTTGCCTGCTCCTTTTGCTTTGACCTGCCTGCCTGCTTGTATGCCTATGATGTTATCATCACCGTTTTCGTGATTTAAGTTCCTTCACTGCACCTGCCGGCCTCACGTCTGCACTTGGGTCGCCCCTCCTGTGCTCTATACATCATTTGTGACAGAATCATCTGTGAAGAATGGCAGAACATCTCTCCAGAGATTTGTGCAAGACTGGTCTCATCCATGGCCAAAAGGATGGAATATGTCATCAAAAATATAGGCCGACATATAAAGAAGTAAAATTATATTAAGGTGGCAGAATTTGTAATTACTTAACATTTTAGTAATACTGACCAGGGGTCTACTCAGTTTTTTCGTATACTGTATCTAAGAGTCCACATCACACCTGTTTCCACAACAAGTTGTATATTGAACCATAATTGACATCCAGACTATTTGTTATTACACATAATCATCTTGTACAAACACATCTCAAACTCACAGATTTCGCAGGGAGGCTTTCCTTTTATCTAAGTATTGCACACTGAAGACATCATCTTTTTTAATAACCTAACATGTTATGCTTTCTGTGTTATTAGGAATGCTGCAAAGTTAACGGAGCATCAACAGCTACAGGGACAACTACAGGGACAACTGAACTTCTTATGCGGGTCATTTGAGATACACAGGATTCTGCTGTGCATATACCTGACTTTTCTAAAGGCAGTTCTAGTGGTGATTTTTTTTTTTTTTTGGTGACCTTAAACCATCCAGTAAAAGCAAATAAAGAGTGGTTAAAGATGAAAGAGCCTAACAAATGTTAATGGCCATGTAGGCAAACAAACAGTCCTACAAATTTGATTATTCAGGTTCAAGCCATCAGGATCACAGGATCACAGGATCCTCGAATCACAGACAGAGTGTTCACAAAGAGATCAATAACTTGTATCACCTTTTAAACACAGAGTATGTTACAACAAAGACCACAATGATGGTAAGAAGGGCACTGACACAAAACAGGCTCAGTATAATTAAAAAATGAGACCATGCAGATTTTCAGATTTTCATGCCAACATAATATTTATTTAGAGGTAAAAGTGAGCTATATTCAGTCAGGCTCATAGTTGCTGTTATACATGAGGATATCAAGATCCTTCATTTACAACATGACTTTGTACCAATGGCTTGTTTCTAATTTTATTAGGGCTTATATTAATACTTGAACTTAGAAATGGGAGATTCTTAATAATTATGCCAGTCAGATGGGTCAAAACCTGCACAGGGAAAAAGAGAAAGAGAGAAAGTTTGGGAACAATAGTTGTTTCAAGTTGTATCCCAGTTCAGGAGTCTCCTCCTGTTAAAATTGTGGCTTAAGAAGGTGACAGTCAATTCCTGCCATTTGCCTTGCAAAGATCAAACCCCATCAGTGAATTCAGATGGTCAAAGTCAACTATTAAAGTTGGAAAATTCCAAGAAGATGCCTGTGCATGGCCATCAAATTGGGAAAAACCAGTGGCAAGACTGGGGATCCGCATTGAAACATGATTTTGTGAAGATCAAACTGTCCTTAATGAAAATTTCCTATTTGCAGTCTTGTTTACAACTCTGAGGACAACCTCTCCATTTGTGCCGTGTACGTCTGGCAGGTTGCGCACCTGGCGGATGTAGGTACCACTAAAACTGGGGGACACCTGCTGCAGGGTGATTGAGACATCTTTTTTCATAATATCCCCTGACCACACCAAATGGAGTCTAAGTTGCCCTTCAGTGGGAGGATATGGCCTCTCAAGGTAGAAGAACACCTGACACACACACACACACACACAACGTACACACTCTTATTTGCAGACAATAAACCGATTTTAAGCCTTATAAAATAAGAACTGCATAAATAACATTGAAACACAATCAAATAACACAACAAAAACATCTTGAGAGCATCATCATAAAACATCCTATGCACCACCTCCTCAGGTCCTGGATGCAGGGATTGGAAGTACCGGGTCACTACTACAGTCTTAAATGACACAGGGTAACTGGATCTGAAGGTGCAACACAGTTTCACATCTGTCCCATTGATTGCTTCTTACTCTTACTGTAAATTAAAATCCCAATGATTTGTCGCACCCCTGGAGAAACAAAAGACAGTGTCAAAGAACTCTGATCAACGTGTAAGCTTATTCACACAGACCTGCACTGATGTACACAAAAATATAACTCATTTCATACTGCCCTGTTGTGAATTCACCATTTATAGCCCAAATTTATCCTTCAATTTCCAAGCAATTCATTCAAGTATCCAAACAAGAACACGTGTTGGCATCGACCAACTTTGAAAGACATCTAGTGTCTTCTTGTTTACATCAGATAATAACTTGCCTTTGTCATTTCATAGAATTTACTGTGCTAAATAAGCACAGAAAGTCATTTACACTTAAGGGAAAATGACAAAGAGCCACATATTTCTCGTGTCCATTGTCTGTACCTATGAACTGTGAATTTTACTGATCTCTGTGCCTACTGATCTATTGTATACCAGCTCTAAGATGCTAAAGTCTGCAATTTTACAACCACACAAATCAATGTAAGTTTGAGATTGAAGCCAGAAATGGTCTTTTTTTTGTTGCCCTGCATGGTTTGTTTTTACTCTCCTTTTGTCACTTGTTAATGATTGTAAGAGTGTACAGAGTTCACGGGGTCGACCGAACAGTGCATGTGTTTGTCAGATAATGCTGATCAGCCTGGAAAAGGTACATGTTTTTATCTGCACATCAGTGTGTAAGATAAAATTTCTCCAACTACAACTCAAAGTGGCCAGTTACTAACCGTGGCACTGTGAAAGACAACATTTTTAGATTTAATGGTATCAAAATGCAAAAGATCTCCATCAAGTACAAACAAAACATTTAAATCCTCTCTGTAGAAACAGACCCTCTAAATCAACATATCTCTATCTATGCAGTCATAAGTGAAAAACTTGAGTCAAATTTATGCGTCGGAAAAAAATATGCTGGCTTGAGAAAACACAAAAGGAAGACTCAAGAGAAGAGTTTGGTATTCTCTTTCATATGTAAATTGTAAATTGTCAAACCCTGAACGACTTTACCACAGGACAAATATATTCAAATTCAAATTTAATTTGTCAGATATTCAATTGTACAAGTACAATGTGAAGTAAAATGCTCTATTACTTTACTAGTAGACAAAAATAAGTAGTTCAACAGGAGCAGATGTAAAAAAGGAATGAATATAAATATGTATTAAGTAAGAATAAGTATAATGGTAAAAGAACAAACATAAAAATGTAAAAAAAAACACATTACATTAAAATTACCTCAGTTGTAAACAAAGCTAGTTTCTGTAGGTTTTCAAAGTAATAGACACTTTTTGTAAATAATGAACAATTCCATATGAAAACAGCCAACCTTTCTATAAAGTGCCTTACACACACATGCTTCTTGCTGTCATGCACTGAACCCCAGGCTCTCCCTCTCAACGTTTTATATATATATATATATATATATATGTGTGTGTGTGTGTGTGTGTGTGTGTGTGTGTGTGTGTGTGTGTACAGTTAAATCACAGAGTATTATTGTTAAGCTGTGTTTGCATTTAAGGAAGATGAAAGTTTATTAAACTCACCAGGCAAGAATCTTCCTAGGAGAACAAAAAGCAGAATAATCTGATACATGGTACTAAACATGCTGCCTAAAAGTCACTTAATTGGAAGTAAATTAATTGGAAGATTAATAACAGTTTTTCACCACAGACTGGGGCAACTAAATATTGGCGTGGAAAACACGTTTTGCAGTGCCTGATGAGTGGAGCAGCATTAAGCCTATAAGAATATTACTTGATAACCTCTTATTGTACAGTACTTTCAGGGGCTGTCCGCACATGTACAGTAAGAAAACAACTGTGACTATTTTGGCGGATTAACAAATGCCCTCCTGCACTTGGCAAGCACAAATGATGGACAGGCAATGGAAGACTTATATTTAGGTACCTGTTCATATTTTATTTAATTGCACAACAGTAAACGTTACATCATTTATGGAATTGTATGTAAATGTTGACAAGAGGATAACACGAGTCAAGAGTCAGTTTTAATCAGAGGAAACAGGAGGAACACAAAGAAATCAAAATTCAATTCAAATAAAACCCAGGAAATATATACAATTCTAACATATATAAAATCAAATGAAGATTAAAAATATGAATAACATTGTGTTTTACATAGTTTTCACTTTGCTTCAGTGTTTTGAATTGAACTCAGACCTGAAGGCAATTGGTGCTAAAAAAAAAATGCAAAACTGCTGAATTAAAAATGATAAAACAGCTGTTATAATAAGCGTATTCCACTTTGTGTAATTTAAAAATGTTACTGTAACCAGCCATAAAAATGACCACACCGTTGTATCAGCAAATTACCAAAAAATGAAATAAGAATTTTTATCTCAAAAAAGAAAACAAATATAAATTGAGTAGTGACAGTCGTTGAATAATGGCTCTAATATACTATGTAGTGTGGCTTCTCTGTAGATTGGCCGGTCCACTCTAGAGCTCAAAAGCCTGGGTGGACTAATGTGCTGACATGGTTGCTCCTGCTCAGATTTTAGTTCGGATCTTATAGCATGAAAAAAACGAGTTCAACTTTTTTTTAACAAGCAAAAATGTTGCAATCTCAAACATAAAAATGTCAGGTCAATGTGACTAGGGATTTAAGGGTGCTGACCCTGAAAATCAGTGATTTCCTCCGCTTGTACGGTAAAGCGTAGATTACTGTTTCCTCCAACACATAGAGAATAGGAAGCTGACATTTCCTGTGTTTCCTGCAGTATTGGAAGGCAGCAGTTGATCTAACGTGACCATGATGCATTGCGATCAGCTGACACAGTGTGCTGGGATCAGAGATGGGCCACGAGTGGAAGTCAGAGATCATTTTACGTTGTGTCGCACAGCAAAAATGTCGGCAATGCTTTATTTCGCCTAAACTAAAGAAAACTATCCTACTGTGAGATACTTTCCTCCACAGCTGGTGTCTGACATTCACTTAAACTACCTCACAAACGGATAAAAATTTCGTTGTCTGGGAATCCGAAGTGAAACGTTTTAGGCTGTTTTTAGTTGTTTAACGGCATTTTCAATCCCACTACCCACCCATGAGTCATTGCGGGACCAGGGCACTGGAGTATTTTTTGCCCTGGGTTTGACCTCTCAGGAAAGCACACATAGGAGCTGTGCAATCTCCATATATTACAGAAGGTAGCAGTGTTAAGATTTATGCTACATAAGGTTGGATAAGGTTTGTTATAGCCGACAAATTAGTTTTTGTCTGCAGTCTGTAAAGAATAGCTGCCTGACAGCCTTGCCTCCGGGTAAATCTTTTCGTGGTAAAATGTAGTTCGCTGCAGTGCCCTCCACCGGTGTTACGGCTAGTGGTGGCAGGCCGGCGCTCTCCTAGTTAAAGAGTCTCTGTAGTTTGCCTTCTTGACACACCTTTTGTTGTCTCGTCGAGCTGGAGTCAGCTAACGGTTGCTACCGAGCATCACCCGTGTCGACTGCCCGACAGCGGCGAAGTGAAGTCGGGGATAAAGAGTTACTCTGAAGCCGAGGGAGCCGAGAAGTAACGGCCAACACCCTGCCAGGTAGCTTGTTTTGTTAATAAAGAACAAAGTAATTTATGGAAATGTTCACATTAATGACGGGCGTGTCAAACGTGAAGTATCAGAGATGCAGCCATAACAGTCTCCAGGCATTAGCTGGCTAGCTAGCTGGCTAACAAGCTAACGGCAGATAAACAGTAACCTAGCGGATTTAATACGATCTGCTCTGCGATCTATAAGCACCCGCCTTGAAAGCGAAAGTAGCCTACATCCGTATTAGGACACCCTGTCTGCTCCCGTAACGTTAAGCTGCTGCATCACAGCAGAGGTTTTTGCTAGCTGGTGCTGCTGTATTCGTCCTCATGCCTTAGCACCATCCTAAAACAGCACACACCCTTCATCTTCCTAAAATTGTAATATTTTTGTATAGTTATGTATTGTTTTATTTATCTTGTGAGAGTGTAATACGCGGTGGTGACTCCTTTAGGATGAGTGGTGATGAATTGAATCCAGCTGCAGTGGCTCAGCCAGTAGAGGATGTACAAGGAGATGGACGGTGGATGTCACAGGTTGGTGCTATTTATTATTAATATATCATTAGTGTTATTAGACAATATTCACTCTTCGTCCCCATGTATCATAGAAAAATACCACATTTGTTCCTCATGTACGCGGGCAAAATGCTACATTATTTCTTAAAGGGTTTGTCTTATTCTTGGTCTCATCGATGCTTCTCCATAGCATCAACTATATATCTGTTTTAAGTAAATGTATACAGAAATTTGATTTAAATTTTATCCAGGCAGGTTATGGTTGCACTGTTGTCATGTTCTTAATTTTGTATGCTTCAAAATCATAAAATAAACAGAGGATAACATCACACCGTGATGTGTGACTCTTGATGGATTAAGTTGTCCACGTGTGACATGTAACTCGCCCCACTTTGTTAGAATTTATGACTTTATTCTTAGATCACTTTACGCGTTCATCTGCCCCTTTTTACTACACATTTTATTAGGCAGCAATAACGCATTGAATTTTGATTTTTTTATTCTTACCATTGATGTTCATGATGGTACTGTGTCCTGAGAATATTTTCAAATGAAGAGATGCAAGCTAGCTCTACGCCAATGATGAGACAATATTTTGATTGGTGTTCTCAATGATATTAGTGACAAATGTGGGTTGAAGTTGATGTGGGTTGTCATTATTGTATTAGTTTAGGCCTGACTTTAAAAACATATGTGTTGCAACCATTCACGAGACTTGCATTTCTTTCAGACAACCACTTTATCCAGCTTGTTTATTAGCTCCTCTTAGTAGGTCTATGAAAGGTTAATCCTTCAAAGCTAATAGGACTGAGACAGTCTACTTTGCTCCAAGCTGTCTATCAGATGGGGCACCAGACATTTGTTGACTGTGATGAACTTGCAGGACTTTTGTCTGATTAACGTGTCAGAAGGCTAACGGGTATTATCCTCCTGCTAAGATTTAGAAAACTTGTAACACAAAGGTGTTAACACAGACTGAAAGGCCTAATATGGAACTGATTAGATTGTATTGTTTTCTGTAAATGAAATGAAATGTTTTTTTTTAATTTATCCATCCCACCTCACAATTATGCACTGCATCATGAGCTCTGTTGTGAAGAGTCTGTGTTTTTTACAGCACACAAGATTTGTGCAGGAGTGTAAGGATGGTGAACCAGATGTGCTTTTTGTGGGGGATTCTATGGTACAACTAATGCAGCAGTATGAGGTGAGATAAGACGTTTACCTTTCTACACCTGGACATTTAACTACTCACACGGCAGTAGCGTCTTAATTTAGTTTTTTTTCTAAATCTCACTGTTTTCACACACTACTCAAGATAAACGACATAAACCTACTGTGCTGTTCATACAGTATGGTTATGTTGCCACACTAGTCTTATATCGACGTACATCATTGTAATGCATCTTTTTCTTGATGGGCATGCTTTGCTGTCAGCATCAGTGAGTTATTTGATATTAGTCGCCAAAGTAAGAATTTCTTTATATGAAATGCAGATTCGTGGTTTCCTGTCCACAGGTCTGGAGGGAGTTGTTCTCTCCTCTTCATGCACTCAACTTTGGAATTGGAGGGGACACCACCTGTAACGTGCTGTGGAGGCTGCAGAATGGAGAGCTGGAGAACATTCGTCCCAAGGTAAGACAAGCCTGCTAAGACCTTCAGAGGAAAACAGCTTAGGGCAAAATCATTTTATTTACCTTTCATATACACACTTTTACATCTGAAGTCCAAAACAAACTTTTGCACGATATGCATGTTATTTCTGTTATCTACATAAAATTGTGGAAACACTGTTGTACCTCTATGACACACAGAGACTTTGCACATATACTGTTTGTCCCTTTTGCAGAAATGTGCATGTAGTTGTCCCTTCCCTCCTCATCTTGTTGAATGTAGCAGGAGCAGGTGGCCTGATGGTCCGTGGTTGTGAGAGGAGAGTTTGTCCAGAACAGCGTTTGTGACCCCAGCAGCCATGTTACTTAGTTGTAGTGTGCATGTGGAAACCCTGTACAGTCTGTTGTATCACTATAGCTGTGCTTATTGGCTGTGCTGACGATACAGACACTAGAGGACACCTTGCACTGCTCACCTATTACCCAGATATCAAGCCATGAGAACTCCTCTCAGAATAACAGGATGTTGCTTTGCTTTCACAGTATATCATGCTTTGACAATAGTTCCAGAGATTAGAGTGTGTTCAGTGAAAGTGAACAGCACATCTTTCTGTGGTCTTGTCCAGGTGGTGGTGTTGTGGGTAGGAACCAACAATTACGAACACACAGCAGAGCAAGTTGCAGGAGGAATTCTTGCCATTGCACAACTGCTCACCTCCTGCCTACCCAAGGCAAAGATAGTTGTAATGGTAAGTTTATTAGTATGTCTTGTCTTTTGTTGCACCTTGTTTGTTTTAAACGGGCATGTTGACAGGTATGTCTTAATTTTCCCTCTGCAGCTGTCACATTGAGACAAAGTAATTTTTCCACTTTTAAGAACTAATGAAAGACTGACGTATTAGGATGTGCAATAGTTGATGTGCAACACAGTTACAGTTGATTGCTGCTGAAAGCCACCACCTTTCAAATGTGGGCATGCTGCTCAGTGACAGTGTTTGGTAAAAGAGGGGTAAGAACAATCACTTGAACAAAAACAGGCCTATTAAACTGTTTTTTTTTTGTTGTTTTTTTCAAAAACAAGTTTCCATATAAATAAAAGGCACGAAAAAAATGCTTTTTAAGTTCTGTTATTTCTTCTCTCTTTTAAGGAAAATGCAGGTTCCAGTCGAATGAAAAAAGCAGCTATGAATTGTCTTCCATAAATAAGAAATTTAGGGTATAAAGTGAAAGAAGCTATCTTTGTATCTGTATGCTTATTAGATTCAAAGCTGTTACACTTGTGAAACTAGGTGGCATACTTTTGAGGCTCTGCCTAAAGGCTAGTGTGCAATAAAGAATAATAACTAGAATAAGAGTACAAATAAAATAAGTAAATTAATCATAAAGGGTAAAATTTCAAAGATAAAAAATTATATATGCACTGCAAGTATTGAAATACTAAAGTGCAAGTTGATCATCACGTATTGAGAATCCATTTACCTATAGATGATCCATGCTTCTGGGTTTCAATGGGATATGCTAATGATAAGCCTGTAAAAGGTGATAGGCCAGATTTAGATTTAAATTTAGGCTTTTTTTTTAAAGGATGTTTAAATAAAAAAAAACAACAACTAAAATACATAAAATACAAGATATCAAGGTTTAACTGTCAGTACATTGACATTCATAAATTAGTCAAAATACTGTATATTTGTGTTGTCCTCAGGGCCTGTTGCCTCGAGGGGAGCGGCCCAACCCGCTGAGGGAGAAGAATGCTGCCATTAACGGGTTTCTGCGCTCCTGGCTGCCTCGTCTGGGCCAGGCTCAGTTACTGGATGTGAGTGGGGAGTTCGTCCACTCTGATGGAACCATCATCCAGCAGGACATGTTTGACTTCCTTCACCTGACATCAACAGGTTACCGCGCCGTGGCCAAGCCCCTCAGCGACCTGCTGCTTCAGATACTGGACGAGACGCCAGAGGAGAGGCGGGCGTCACTGGTTTGAGGGCCGTGGCTGAACAGCACATTATCCAGAGGCCTGTCTCACCCGCTGCTGTGGGAGATGGGGGAGACAAGCCCCTGGTATCTGGAGGAGGAAGGGCTCACTCATAGGGGGGAAGAGATACCCTGATGTGAGTGGGCCCATGAGGGGTGTGGGATAACATTCATGAGTGGAGGGTTGGGTGTGGAGAGGTGCTGAAGAGGGAGAGAGACCTCACTACAGACATAGACACTGTGATTGCAGTAGTAAGCTCTATTGCAAAAGGATTTACCAAGGTCAGACTACTCTGAATAATAGACAGATATACTGAGATCATGTGGGACTGCAGTGGCACACACACAGATTAATCTTGGCCTGTGGATAAAATGAGTGCATCCCTCCGTCACTTTTGCCACGGAGACATGATAGAAAACAGAAAAACCCAATTTAATTTGTTTGATGTCCGAAAAACTGTTAACTGCGCGGCCTCTCTATTAACACATGAGAAGTCCAGCGCACAACATACAGTAGGCAGAACGTTATCTAACATTGTACAATGTTATGAGTCTGAAGTATACTACAGAGCAGTGGTTCCTAACCTGGTGGTCAGGGCCCCCCAAGGAGTGCCAAGAAACATCTGCGCATCAGAAGAAAGAAAGAAGGAAAATATTAAGATTACATAGAACTATTTTTTTTTCTCTGACGTTTCTTTTTTTTCTTTTTTTAACACTTGATACTTCCACCTCTTCAGGCTTTTAAAAACCCTAAAAACCCTAATGAAACAATTGGAGAAGTAAAAATTACTCCTTTGTGTGACATTGCTTCCTTTTTAAGGGACCACAAGTCAAAAAGGTTGGGAACCACCGCTACAGAGTGGCTACTGCTGAGATGCACATGATGTATTAGAGCGAGCGGTATTTAAGAAGAACTCTTACAATTAGACGATTTTGCTTACAGTGTAATTGTGCAACACAAAAAATATATAAAACAACTTACACAAATTTACTCTGATAGTTTTGTCAGTCCAGTTCTTTGTGTACTATGTCATATACTCAGCCAGATAAGGAGCACGTTGTCTACTAAATGTTCCGTTTTGAACTCAGTATGTAACTATTTAGATGTCTTTACAAATTGTTAATCAATATAAAATAGATCAGTGGATATCTGGGGAGACCACACATACAGTATTCATTTTGTGTGACCTGAAACATCACTGAACTAGATGCTCAACTCATACCTGATGTTGGTGTTCACTGCATGCATGTTTTAAGGTGAGCCTCAGCTTTGGCTTTAGAAAGTCGGCCAACGCTTCTGTATTACATTAAGTGTACATTAATTATTTATGTACATTAAATGAGTGAATGTATCATGTATTCATATGTATCCATTAGTGATGTTAAGCTGTTGAATCTGCTTGTCCAATAATCTACATAGGTCTTCCAAACAACCCCAACCCTGCTCCTTACATGTAAAGCTTCTTTCATATCCAGAGAGTGTATTTACAATTTATTTGTAGAATTACATTTCATCATTTAGGTCCAAAAAAATCTACTACGGTATTTCATTTCAAAGTCTATAAAAGGAGTAGTTAACACATTTCAATTTGTTTTTTATTGCTAAACTAAGTCCTGCTAGCTTTCTAATATGTGCTCCTAGCCACTTCTCTACTGTGTCCTGAGTATCTTTTCAAGGACACTTTTGAGTAGAAAAAATATAATTTCAGGCCATGTTATTCTAGTGTTCCAGTGCAACAGTGCACTTGATTTTAATTTTTCACGACAAACTAAGACATTTTGAGACAAACAGGTGGTTGTCACATTAGTGCCAGTCCTCCTGCCTTCATCTTATGTTGCTAATCATAACATGAGTTATTCCTTATGAACACAGATTGACGTGGGACATGCACTGTTTCTTCCTGTGCCTGTATCTCAAACTAATATGTCCATATATTCATGGTCAGACCCTCAGACTTTGACTAGCACAGGCTCTCTCTCCCTCACCCTCCTTAATACATGAATATACAGTGTTTTCTCTTCGAAGCACGTTTTCATTCTATTTCTCACCACCTCTTTATTTCTGTCACTGTTGTATTTGTAGTTGACTCCAGCCCTGCCTCCCTGGGACCTGACATCTCTACATGGTATAGTAATTGAATTTCATTTAGGAATAAAAAAAATCGCCACATGGTTAAGCTACTGAACACAGCTATACTGAATATTGTCACGCTAAATGCTAAAAAGCAATCACAGGTCATGTAAATAAAAACATTCGTCTGTGAGCTTATACTGTAGCTATTTCTCCATGGCTTCAGTTCTGTTCAAATTGTGGCTGAGAGTGTCATGTCGAGGATCAGATTATACTGCTGTCTTAAGATCTGCACATTCGCGTGCTGTGTTAAATATAAATAGTGTATGTGTGTGCCTTAAGTGTTCATGGAGGACGGCTGTGCACAGTATGTCTGGTACTGGATTGTGTAAGTTGGATGTATGAGTGTTTAGAAGTGACCACAGTTGTATATAAGACACGTGAAGATTGAGAAAATAATGCCTGAAGAGGGTTCAGATTGGGGGAGTCTGTGTGTGGTGCAATACAGTATTTGCACTGTTTTGACTTGCTGTCACGTTATTGCATTAAAGCATTCCAATAAAAAATAAAAAAAACAAAAAAAACAATGATCTGATCGTGTGTTAGAGTGGTCTTTTCTATTTTTGGTTATTGTCAAATGATGAGCGAAGTTTAAAGAAAAGGATTCTTGGGTTGTGGGTCTCATCCCAACAGATTTGCAGCACTGTGTGTTAGTGTTGCACACTCACCAACAGAGGGAACCATTTCATCAGAGAACTAAACTGAGAAGGATACTAACAAGACTCATTGCTTGTTCCATTTCTCTTCTTTTTTTAACCCGAGAGTTTCTTATTGCTAAATTAATTCACTTTCACCAAGTTTATCTCTCTGATGTTGTAGTAATTCACCAACAGCACTCCGAGGCAATGTAGGAGAGGCAATCTCCTGTTAAAATGTCCTCATTAAACATTCAGTTAGGCGTGCTGGAGTGTACATGTTGCTGGCAAGTTGTAAAATACCTAGTTAATAAACCATTTGCTCACTTTTGATGTCACTCCCATTAATTTTAACTGAGGCTGAGGTATCTAGAGGCCTGCACTGCAGACTGTCTACTAAGAGTGACGTCTGAAGCAGGATCAACACATTAAACTCAGGACGACGAAACAATGCAAAGTAATTGTTCGTGAATTCGCATAAGTTCACAGAAGTGACTGGGGAATTAAAGCAGATATTTTTACTAATTTTTTCATTCTTGTGAAGCTTTCAAAATAAAAGCAAAAAACATTTCTATCATATAAATCAATATTACCTGAAATGGTAAAAAGTCGATAGGAACTTTCCTACATTGAACATATAGGGAAATGAAAAAAAAACACAGACACTTTGTCCACAGACTGCCATATCTAAATATCCACTTAATGTCTTTACAAGTCTTAAAACTGGCCATGTAAACTATAAATATTTGACTGCTCCTTCTATCAACGTGTGAAAACGGGAAATGATAACCTTTTAATCCCAACAGCCATTAACAGAGGTGGAGCCATCACAGGCAAGTTAGCGACACCCTGATAAAATCGACATCTGGCCTTGCGTGTTGTTTCTGCTCTGTTGAGCCGTTTAACATTGGGCTGCCGGAGTCTGGGAGTCTGTACCACCAACTGTAGCATATAAAGGGCCTGTATGAACTGGAGGGCATGAAGAAAACTGAACACATTAAATCCTCATTAAATACACGTTCTCAACTATCACGGGGTTACTTTATGTATGAACCTGTTGGGTCAGAGTTTGGAATATGCTGTCAAGTGTGATAAATAGTGCCGTGGTTACGAAATGCATCTGGACATTAGACTCAAAATAATTCCAAAGATTAAATTTACTTCCTCTAAAATAAGTGACTTTGTTTCCTGTCTAAAGTAGTCAAATTTCCCTCTTGGGGTTCAGTTTCTTTGATCACAATGTGATGCGACTCATATTTCAGTATGATGGCCCTCAGATGTCATTGTTTCAAGTGCATATTTGTGCCAGCGCCATGTTGTATTTCTTGTTCAAAAGTTAAAATAATATCAGAGGAAATTAAATACAGAAGTTGCCATCATGATAAAAGCAGAAGTTTAGCAAACACCAAAACCCTTTAAGAAAATTTTTAGAGACTGGTGTATTTTCGATTTTATGCTTAGCAGCAGAGCTCATGTTCACATCAGGAATTTGTGTCTGCTGTCACCAAGATACTGTGTGATATTTAATAGGTGTTGGAACTGTGTTTTCTGCCTGTGGTAGTAACCTGCATCAGCCAGGTGAGGGGCCTCATGAGCCCTGTCGAATGCAGTAAAGTTGTTTATTTGATATTTTTAGTTATTTGATTTTAGTTTTATCACATACAATATATGATGTGAGTGAAACCACAAGTAAAACTGTTTCATTTCAGAGTCTCAGTTATTATGATTTTATGAAGATGAATATAAGTATAAAAAATGAAAATGTGAAGCACTTGCAGTGACATATATTTTTATAAATCAACAGTAAGAACGTTATCCAGCACATGATTTTAAATGACTGCAGCTCCAGGATTCGTGTACATACAAAAGGCCACAACACTTTCACTGAGGAATTCCTCCTCCTCTGCAAAAAGCACTTCACACCTTCGCTGCAGCAGCTTGTGTCACATGATGAGGTGCAAGACAGTCATGATTTGTTATTTAGGCGGTAAACTGCAGATCTTAAGGTATTGACAGGTTACAAAAAATCTGAAAGACGGTTTAAACAAGGCAGCATTTTCTCAAAGTGAATTTTTGAGGATTTGTGAATATTTAACTACACATTCTGACCTTTCATCTCGTCTCTCTGCTTTAACAGCTTTCTCTTCCACAACAACAGTTTCAATGGGAAACACCTGCTTCCTGACTCAAGTTACCCACCAGTTACACCTGATACTCCTATGACCTACCTTTCTCACCCTCTTATCATTCATTGCCGCCACATACAGAGTTCACAACACATGCCGTCATACCACAGCACCTTCCTCTGTGGTTCCTGACCAACCATATTCGTGCCCATGAGACATTCACGCACACACACATATTCAGCCTTCATTTTAACCTAATCATGGAAGCAATGTTTGCCATATGTGATGTGACATCCATGCTGAACCATTCACAGTCTTCAAACCTGCAGTCCGCAGCTGAGTGCCTCTCTGTTTTATAAACAAAGTTGCCTGTGAGCGTTTAGAAAACCACGTTCATTTATATAGGATCTACACAACAAATTACACCCCAATGAAACCCCTTTGGCAGGAAATCGAGGAGGGCTTACAGTGCAAAAGATACAACCAAACTGGCTCATAACTTGCCACTGGGGCTGCAAAAAGAGCTGTTTTAGCTGCTCTAAGGGATTTGTCACACCATCTCTGCCTAATTCGAACAGTCCGGAAGAATTCCCAAGGGTCTTTCTACTCAACAACCAGGTCATCTAAATTCATTTATACCCATTGATTTCTGCTCTGCACCTCGTTATAATTGTCTTGGTCTGAAAGCTAATTCAGCAGGTCTCAGGTCAGGGTCATGCTGTCCTATTTACTTTTCTTTGACCCGGTTCAATCATTTCTTGACTGCAGCCTTTTGTGGCATCACTTAAAGACCTTGGACTGACATCACCCTGCTGCATACAAACAAAAGCAGCCTAACATTGCTTCTGCTGTCAATTAATGCCTGCACGCATTTCTCATAGAATGAGAAGTTGAATTTTTGGTGTTTAAATGCAGTTTGGGCCTGAATACTCAGCAGGACAAGCTGTCCTTTGGCCTGTTCAAGGCATACAACCAATCACTATGTCTGTTTTTCTCTTCAGAATTGAAATAGCTATGAATTATCTGAATTATGTTTTTCTCACATTCCGTAACTCCTCTCACTTGTCCTCCCCTTTTGTTGTGAGATTTATTCACGAGCATTGTGACATTTTAAAAGTGGATGTCACTCATAACCTCATGCTTGCCATCTCTTCCTGACATTGTGTACAAAACCAAACATGCCTAGAAAACCAAATTAAAATTTTAGTCCGTTCTCATCTATGGTAAGACATCTATTGTAAAACAAGATTAGCATTGTCAAAATATACATGATATGAATTCAGGGTTTCCCCAAAGTAGAAATTTCTCTTGAGAAATGTGACAATCAAACCTACAAACAATGCATGTAATAGTGCAATTAATCTGCTCTTGGGAAGAGGTGTAAATGAGGCAAAGCAATGAAATCCTGGACTCCTGTTTGGATCATTTAAGGAATCTGTTTTATCTTTGGGGAAAACTGAAGCAGTACTTTACCTCTTGAAAGCACAAAAGCTTTTCTTTGTACCCTATACAAGGGCATTTAGGTACCCTTTAATCATAACTTGATTTTGTGCCCATACTATGTGTATGAATGAGACTGCATGAGACAGTGCAGACAGACTAGCCAGTAGGAGTCACAAGGCTGCAGCAAGGATATCATCCCTCACTGGCTTCCCACCAACTAACCCTGAGCGTTACGTTCATTATGGCCAAGCCAGAGGCTCCACTGCTGGGGATTGAAACCATTTCTATGTAGTGGTGTGTGACAGTCTATTCCACTGTGTCGCTCAGCGTCCTTACACCACCTTACCGACTTTACTAACGCTAGCATTAGTTCCAGCCTGATAATCAAATTGAACGACTGTTTCATTTACTTGACTCTTGAATGCTGGAGCAGGCTACAGCCTTGGAACATTGTATCCTTCCTGAAAACTAAATTAGAAACCTACAGAGGTATATGGTTCCTGAATTTTGAAATGGCCCTGAAATGGCCTTTGGGCCTTATTGGAGTCAGTCCTCTACTGTAGCCAGCAGAGCAGTGGGAGCTCCTTCTCTTGCCTTGCTCAACAGTACAGTGGTAGCTGTTACACCAGCTTTCCCATTCACATTTTCCCAGACGGTCTAAGGATTCAAACTGGCTTCCCTCCAGTCAAAAGGCCACTTCGCTAACCTCAAGGCTATTGTCACCCCTGTTATGCCCCTGTATGGCAGCAAAGTACATTCCACAGCAGTGAGGCCAGTGATGTGTTGGTGTTTCCACATTTTCATTAAAACCCTAATGGATTGAAAAAATAACTCCTGTGTCAAAAAGGCCAGACACCACTATTGTTCTGCAACAAAAATTGTTAAATAGATTGAGACCTTAAGATACGAAGCAGAAGTATGTTTGTTTTAGCTTGCTTGGGGAATATTTTATATGTGACAAATGGGTTTTTCAGTCTCATTAATTTAAGCTGCCTTCCACAGTGGTGTGGGAGGCCAGAAGTGAAATAAATTTATGAGTTATGAAAACTCAACCTCAAACTCATGGTTTCAAATTTTACCTCACATTTACATGATCAACAAATAAACAAATTATAAGTTATCTCATTCCTCATAGTGAAGGAATAGAACCACAGTGTTCAGTGTTACTGAGTAGCTGTACTGCAGTGCTTTTTTGAAGTGCCTAGATCAAGGGTAACTGCATAGAAAAAGAGGGGAATTGTAGTTTTCTTCTTTTGGGTTTGTCCACACAGATTCAGCAAGCTTATGTTCAAAACCAGCTTCAGTAACTGCTGCTACTGCTGTCCCAGCAACTATCTGCTTACAACATTCACAGCTCTCTCACACTCAACTTTCAAAGCACCGTTTTTTAGTCAGAATTACCAAAATGACCCATCAATGATAAATGTGTCTTGAACTAATCATGAGTCACTTAACTGATTCATGAATGAATCATTAATAAGTTACACTTTAATGCAAGCAAATGATAACAGTTACACATAATTCAAACCGATGAATCCATTTTAATCTGCTCTGGTTTATTGATGTAGTCAGACCTGCGTTGCACATTTCACTAAATATTTTTGTTTCTTGACCTAACAGTTAACTGTGTTTAGTATGCCAATGTAAACCAGTTTACTAGTGCTGAAATAAATATTAGTGTTGAAAAAAAACCTTTTTGGCCATTCTAATTATCTAAACTACAGCTGAGATCACAGCTGCTATCTCGCAGAGACTACTGTGCTGCAGCCTCATCAACAATAGAGTAAGTTTTAATATTGATGACATTATAAAAAGCATTATAATGATTTCATTTTGTCAGAGGCAAGTAAAAAGTCTTAGTGAAGTATTTAATAGACGTGTCACTGCACAGTGATCAAGAATGTAAGAGAAGCAGTTTTCTAATGCTTTTATTGTGAAAATAATACATTTGAAAACTAAAAATGAAAGACTCAAAACAGAAGAATATGCCACCCCATTGACAAACGGCATATCTACTGTATTGTTTTCACTTGTTTTAAGTCAGTACTTGTTTCTCATTAAATTACAATATACCATTTACCCCTCTGTGTCAATACTTTATACACACAGTTTCCTGTTAACAGACTGAGAAAAAGAAGGAAAGGGAAAAGGAAATCTTTTTGTTCATCCTCCCACTGAAATGTTTCCCCCTTTTTTGGATATGCTCTCTGATTTCTTATGTCCTGTTCTGTCTTGACCTGTATTCTTTCTGACCCCATCCACCTTAATCTGCTGTGACTGACTTCATCAAGACTTTTCCTTTTTTTCTTTAAAGTACCTCTTCTTCCTGTAGTCTCTTTATAATCTCTTTCCCTCGTCAAACCTAAATTTCTTCTTTTACTATCTTCTTCCTGCTAGCTTTTCTTCTCCATCTCTGGCCCTTTTCTGAGTCAGTTCATGCTGAACAGCTTAGTCAGTACTCAAAAAAAAAAAAGACATTATAAACAAAACCTTGGCAGGGGATAGTGATAGTTCTCTGCCGAATCCCCCTTGTTTCTCTCTTTCCATCCAACCAGAGAAAACGCAGCCAGGAAAAAGTCAGGCTTTATGCCCACCCATCATCACTCCCTCCCATCATTTTTTCTCCTCCCATCTTTGGGCAGATCTTTTTTTTTTTTGCAGACTTTATCACATCCTCTAATCTCTGTGTGGAGCACAGCTTGGATTTAAAGCAAACAAAGGTAGGTTTTAAACTATAGGTCCCTGAAGATATGTTTATTATGGGCCATGCACAATCGTTCTTCTCTTCTACTGTTTACCTGGTACCAGGTTATCAAGAACCACATAGCATAGTGTGTGATCAATAGCAGTATCAGGAGATTGCAACAATGCTTTACCTTCTCTTCGTTAATCTATTCATCACACAGGAGGCTTCTTTACAGTTAATTCCAACTTTATTTCAATATCGTCCATTATATGTTAAACTCTAAAATGAAGGTCCAACATTTATTAGAATTTAGTTAACTGAGAGCATCTAACTGCACACTATGTTATGGAGCAGGTAAAACACACAGCTGTATTTTATGTTTTTCTTAAAAGTCATTTAAACCAGGCATCTCACGTTCTAAACTTACTTACACTTGACTATACAGGTAGATTTGCTTGTTGTAACCTGTTAACTTCAAACTTTGTACTTAACATTATTGTAAACCACAGCACTCCATAAACTTCTTGCCTTCCAGGCTGCCACTCGTTTCAGTTCATTCCAGTAGAAAATGAATCAGCAGAGATTTGACACTCGCTTGAGACAGATAATCTCTGACACTGAACAATTTCCTCACTTTGCTCTTTATCATTCATTTTTGTTAAAGTAGCATTATAGCTGTATTGTACTGTAGATATGAGCAGGGAACATTTTCAAAACTCTCCTTGGTGGTGCATTCAAGGACACCCATGACATCCAAGAATTGATAGCTACGTTGTCAGAAGAGCAACACTGGCAGATTAACGAAATGCAAACAGACACACTGTGAAAAAGAAATATGGATTTAGTTGTTTCATCCATTAAAAAAGTGTCCATGAATGCACCAAAAGGTAGAGCTATGAAAAGAGTTCCCAACTGCATTACCAAGTTGTAGCTATAATGTAATAATTTAGCTGTTAAAATAAAGGAAACTTAATGTTGAATGTGATGGATTTCTTTTCTCAAGGAAGTTACAAGTCTATGCAAGTTGATTTTAAAACAGTGGATAACTGGAAGGTAAGCAATGTAAAATCCTATGGTTTGCAGAAATGAAAACCAAATTTGCTTTTAAGGTAGTGAGTTAGAACATGCCAAACAACTGTAATGATTCTTTAAGAAAAAACATTATTTACAAGGGGGCCTAGCAGAGTGTAGTCGTAAGTAAAATGCTCTGTCTAATTACTTTTAAGGTATCTATTTCTGTCTGTTTCCTCAACGTGTAACGTGTGATGTATATGTGCACATGTTCCTGTCGGTCCCTGTTTTGGTCCAGTTTAGTCTTGAAAGCAGTCAGGTCACATTTCTCCTGATGGCCAAGGTAAGAGTCAGAGTTTCTCCATCCTTTCCGACTGGCCTTTCAGAGGACAGAGGGAGGAGTGTATTGGAGGAGGGTTTAAGCACTGCATGGGTTCAGAGAATCTGCCTGGGTCGTCCATAACCTGTCATGCCAGCCTGAGATGCTCCTTTATTTGTGCCCATTTGCAGGCCGATGACATTTCTGCCTTCGTTCAGCTGTTCCTCGGAGAAGTCTCTCCTGTTCTCTTGGGACTTCCTGCACACATACAAACACACAGCTCTCAGTCCACAATGTCATGCCTCAGCACTGAAATGAAATGTCCTTTGTTTTACCAGACTAGTTCATGCATCGGGTGAGGATGTGCATCTGTGTGTGTGTGTGTGTGTGTGGGGAGGGGGGCCATACTCACTTATGGAACCAATTGGGATCTCCTTTGTAATTCCCATCATCCTTTGTGACAGCCAAACTACCCAGAGCCATCAGGGTCCTCTGGACAGCTGCCAGGTCTTTGCCTGAAGACATGCAACAATCTCAAATGAATAGGTCCCAGACCAAATACATGGACAGAAGAGTGACTCTTCACCACTGAGTGCAGCTTCATTTATACTGCAATAAATCTGCAAAACACTTAACAAGACTCTTGCAATAATACAGATGAGTTTTGCTGGTTGCCTTACCTTCAAAGAGGTCTACAGTCTGGAACATATCAGTTTTGGTGACTCCGTAATTTTCTGCAGCTTTGAGGAACATGGAGATTTGCTCCATCTGCTTGAATGCCATGCCAGAAGTCTTGATGGTCTTGACCAGCTTGTTGGCTCCACACAGGCTGTTGATGAGTTCACACAGCACCTAGAGGCACACAGAGGAAGTATATCCCTTTTAATATACTGCACACTATGCGAATTACGATGCTATATAGAGATATTTATGTTGATGCAAACACTCACACATCCATCCTTGAGCCAGTTTTGGAAGCCGGTCTTGCCTGACTCAGGCCGGCCGACGCCAGAGCCACATTGGGCGCTGATCCAGTCCACCAGCCTTTCCTCCAGTTCCGGGTCGTATTTCTTATCAATTTTGCTCTGAACCTCACGGCTCAGACCATAGGAAGGACCTTTGTTTGCCATGCTGATCCTGTTGGGAGGGAAAGTTAATGTTCGATGGGAAAGTAGCTCAGCAAACTCTACTCCTTGGCAGCGTATTGTGACATTTTCAATATGGATATTTAATAGATGTAAAAACATTCACATTCAAATCCCTACACTGCTCACACCCACACTCTTGGCCTGCATTCAGAACAAACAGGATTTTAGTCACTCTCTTCCTGATGCGTGCATGTGTGCATGAATGTGTTTCAGTTGTGTGTTCTGTTTTTTGTCAGCTCCTATTAGTCTCAAATTTTCAGACTGAGTGAGCTATTGAGCAAATTTTAGCTGGTCCTCACTTCTTCAAGGGGCTGTTTTATTTTTCAGACATTGGTTAGGTAAGGTTGAAAATTGATTGAAGTCAAGGTTAGGGTAAGTATTGAAATTAGTACTGATGGTTAAAGGAACAGTTTGACGCTTTGGGAAATACGATTATTCAGATTCTGACGGTGATTCAGATGAGAATATACGAGAAGCTGATACCTCTCTAATGTCTGTGTGTTAAATATGAATCTATAGCCGGTTAGCTTAGCTTAGCACAAAGAATAGATATAAGGGGAAAAAGCTAGCCTGGCTTGGTCCAACAGCAACAAAGTTAGCTAACCAGCGACTCTAAAGTTCACAATTTAACACGATATATCATGTTTATTTTAGTAAGTACAAAAACCAAAGTGTAAAAATTGTGATTTTACAGTTCAGTTTTTGTATGGATTAGATAAATAACCTATTATATATTAATAAGTGAGCTTTACCGATGCGTGTAGGTGTTTAAATTACCTTTTGACAGAGCGAGTCTCATATTCAACAGAGAGATGTGACAGTGGCATCAATCTCCTCATCTAACTCTCTACCAGAAAGCGAATAAGTGTGTTTCCCCAAATGTCAAACCAATAATTTAAGGCAAGAATTAGGAGACATGGACGATAGTCATAGAAGAGTCGAGGACAGAGGTGTATGTGTGTGTCTGCTTTTCTGTAATACAGCAGAGCACATTTAATCCTCCTCTTTGTTAATCATAATGATAATATGTGCACATTTTCTCACATTAGTAAACAGTCACAGCATGAAGGGTTTTATTTCCATTATCCAGACCATGTCAGTGTCATTATTTTATATTTTGTACATGGAAATTGGAAGCACTTAATGTCTTGAGGAATTAAACCCTGCCGTTCTCTGTTAATAATTATGCTTGGCCTATCTCACTTATTAATGCAGAGTGAGCTTCCTGTTAGCTTCAGCAGAACTGCCCCGCTCCCTGCATCCTGTTTGCTAATTCAGCTGTCACTTCCTTCCTCCCTCCCTGACAAAGGTAGCTATGTATATACAGGACTCTAAACAAAACAACACACTGCTGCTCACTATGGAAACGGCCTTTATGCAAAAAACAGCTTTAAGCTGTTGAAGTGTGAAAGCATGGGACGGAATGTGATGTGGTTAATGCTTTTACAGATCGTAATCACTGAATTGCACATTTCTGAACGTCTTAGAAAGTAGATAACATATGATGATGTATATAGCTGATAGGGAACTCCCCCTGCTCTTACTTTTCTTCGCTTCCTGCCCAAGTATGTTTGCAGAAATGCACACAATTTGGTATATACAGTATGTGTTCTGCAAATATAGTGAAACCACATATTTTTTGCATTGTGAAAGGCTGGAGATACCATGTACGACTGTGTGCTTCTGTGCAAAAATCTGTGTTTTATTTTTGTAGGCAAATCAGGTTTAATATGTGGCAAAAAGTACATTTGTCCCTCATGGCCAGAATGCCACACCTATTACATCCCTTGCAAAACAGGGACTTGTCAGTCTTACAAAGCATGTGTTGATAGTTTGACAAATCATTATTGTCTCTAACAGCTCCACACTGGAGCCCTAGCTGCTGTAGATGACACTTGTGTCTCTGTTTATCGTCTGAGGTTGCAGTGGCTAAATGGGTATGTGGAGGAGAAGCGTCTTCCGGTCCATTAAGTTGTTTCGAAACCAGTTTGCTAAAGCAACAAGGGTGAAGTAAATATCCAAACATCTGAACTTTTGAACAGTCTCTTTCTCAATCAGAAGAGTTCCGCCTTTGTTTCCGTCTGTACTGGCACGCCCAGAGAACATCTAGTAGCTGCAAACGTCAGGACTTATCTCTGCATGCACCGAACGATGAAGGACGATAAAGTCAAGACTTCTTCAGATTAAGCCTAAGTCTAACTTGCGCTTTGATCTGAGAACTAAACATGTAAATCCCTGCATTGCAGGACTGATTTTTACTGTGAAATTGGTTGTAAAGTAGACTCCAAACAGACACAGCAGGGCGAGCTATCCAAGCAAAGTGTATGTACAGGTGTTCGGGTGTGTGTTTTGGAAGATTATGTAGAGCAATGCACTTTAAAAATCAACTGGGAGTGGCCTTGTAGTTACTGGGAACATGTTGTAATCATGGAGTCACAGCTACATCCCGCCACAAAAACCAGGATGTCGATAATGGACGTGTGCTGCTCGAGGTTACTGAGGTGATTTCTAAATGTGGAAAATAAGTATCATAAATCACTTGCTTGCATTGCTCATATATGCTCTGGCAAAGAGATAACTACAGTAGCACATTTTCTTTTCCAATCAATATACTTCACATTTCTGTCCTGCAGTTGTTAAGCAATAGTTATTATTCTTTGCTCTGTGGACTTCAGTGTTCAGTACGTCACCTCACACCAAATTAGCTTTCTTGCTTCTGTAATGTTACTGTTTAACTGCGGTTACCTATTTTCTCACCGTATATAACTTACAGGACATATTTTTACACTGACATGTCTAATAGTTTGTCATAAATGGTCTCACTGTTCAGCTAGTATTTGTTTCAAGTCAAAACCCCTCAGCTGCAGGATAAATCACACAGTAAGAATAAGAGTTTTTTATTTATCTTTTATTTTTACCATTATCATTCAAAACAATAGTAGATTGAAAAAACTACTGCATAATGATATAACTGACTCATTAAATTACCATTTTTAACCTTCAGTAACGCAGGAGTCTTGGCATACTTGAGCTTTTCCATTAATCCTCTGCTTTACCTTTACACAGGGGCACTTTTTAATACTGCTTTTCTGAGAAACCCTTCCCTCCGTGTTGGCCCACTCATCAGCTCCCATGTGCCATTTGAGGGTTAAGTGTCTTACTCAGATGCAACTCTGGTTGTTACGGTTATATTCATCATCCTCATCCCCCGCCCAAATTCTTAAACTTTTGTATCATAGTAAATTACATCCATCCGCTTCAAGATTTTTCACATCTTTCTTGCTGTTGCATAAAACTACATCATCAGTACTTACTTTTTACAATTTAACAGCAACTCAACCAACTGAAATCTGATTAGTGACTGATTTAGTTCCAAAAGAGACTAAAAGGTTGTTCTGAAACCTTTGTGATATGAACATAATGGATCATCATGGAACATCTAAAAGGATGAAGTCGTGCACATGATTATTTCTAACAGAGGACATGACCGTGTTCACCTTTGTTCTGCACAATCCCAGCTGCTGCTGAACCACACTGTTATTTCAATGCTCCTTAGTTTACCTTGTCACTGAGGATAGCAAGAACAGCCCAGACACCACCTAAATTCACAGTTTTTAAGTTATCTCACAGTTGGAAGCACTCTTGCACATAAAACCTCACCTTGGCCTATAAATGTGACACATGTAACAGACACGTGCAGAGTTTTACCGCCATATCCTGAATGGGCAGTCTGGTGTTCAGAGCATATATCAACGTAGAAAATTACATATTATTAGACAGTACTGGCTACATGTCGAAGGGTCTCTGATGTGATATTTGTCCGGGGCCGAACCTGTTAACATTCCCTGAAACTGTGAGGCCTCACATTTTGCCGTGAGCACTAGTGAAGAGAGCTGAGAGCTGACAGGTAGATAAGAAGGAGGATTTCATAACTCAAGAATTTACAGACTAGTGGGTCATTCACAGGTTATCTAATCTACACAGAAAGAATTAAACTTTAACTGAGCACTCAGTCTTGTCTCTGCCTGATCAAACATGAGCTAGAGAGACGGAGAGAGCGAGCGAGGGTGGGGTGTGACACATTATACTTCTTTTTTTTTTCATGTTTCCTGCACAGAGTCAGCCACAAGCTTAACAAAGCACCAAAGAAATCTGCCAGTGAGAATCTACAAAACTGAGATTGATGAATGAGGCCAAAGGAGAAATGTTACTTACTTGGTGTAGTAGCTTTCAGGTGAGTACAGGTGGGTTTGGGCTTGCGTTGCTGTGTTCCTCGTGTCGCTCCCCTTCTTTCTTACAACGCAGTGCAGAGTGCTCTGTAGAGGAGTGCCAGTAGAAATACAGCAAACACCCTTGTCTGAAATATATGACTTCACCACATTCAACAGAAAGAGGGAGCAAAAGAGAGATACGCCTTAAGGTCCTCTTATTTCACTCTATGACCCGCCCCTCTGCTCTTTCTCTTTTTCCTCACTCAAATTGTAATTCCTTATTTAGGAGAAGGACGGGAAGGAAAAAGAAGACATGTGACTGGAGAGTTTGGTGTGGTCACTGAAAAGAATTCTCCAAATTTCTCCCTCTACCGCTAAAGTACAAGACAGGATTAGGAGGAAAGGAGAGACAGATGATAAAATCCTCGAGCACATTGAAGTTTCTGGAAGCACAGGAAGGGAGTTACAGTAATTAGAGAGCGGTGAAGCACATGTAGGAGATCATTTAATGCCTTAATTCAAGCGCGTGACGTTTGCAGTCTCTCAAATATGTCTGAAACTGAAACAGGCAGCAGGCAGCTGTGGAATGTAAACCCCTCCTCTCTGTTGAGTTTCATGTCAGGACACAACAGAGAGGAAGGAACAGGTCATGACACATCACAACATTTTTTCCTATGAGTTGAAAATGTAAATCCATGAGATAATGGAAGTGACTCTTGTGCCTGTGCACAATTTCAGTACAGAAGCTACAGCTGTCCATCCAAGTTGTTTCTATGACGACAAGCCGAGACACTCCCTCCGAGGCATTCCAACCATGTCAGCCCCAACAACGGGAGCAAGCCAGGACCTGGCGGGCCTTTGGGGTGAGACGATGACATCAGACGTGAAAACACTGTGAGGACTTGGCAATGTATGAAGTCATCGACTGAGCCCATGAGTCATGAAAGTGTAGGTGTTAAGAACTGCTGGAACATGGTTATGTCAGCCATGTTTTGTGTCATCTCAACAGCAGAACACCCAGTTATGATATCTAGCCACCGGGACATCTACTGGGTTAATGAGCACAACCTTAAAGGTGGTTTCATTGCAGTAGAATATTTCCTCTTTCATGCACACAAATACTGTATCTGCATGAGAGTTCAGGTCAGCTGCCATTCATTGTTTGAGTTTGATTGAATTTCAGTTGTAAGTAGATAATATAGGATGTTATCAAGCGAAAGTCGACTTCGAGATAACAAAAAATGCAGAGGAACAGGAACATGTAATGACGACTTTATCCACTTTTCTTTGTTTGTAGGGCTCTACAGTAAAGCAGAAGTAGTCCTTTGGTATGGGAGATTTAATTGCCTAAATTTAAAAAAATGAATAAATAAATTATCCTACCCTGTGTCAGACAACACTGAAATGCACTACACCCCTTTTTCTGTGTTGTAATTTGATTTTAACCTGGCATGGGCAACTCATTTCATAGTGAAAAAGAAAAAAAATTGTTTTTTTGCATGCATAAAAAAAAAACATAGAACAATTTGTATTGTATTTCTTTGTATGATTTTTTTAATCAAGCCCTTTTAAATCCTACATACTTTAGACTTTACCATTTTACTTAAGGGTCAGTTTTGATTATTATTTTCTATACAGGACCCTTTGGCTTTTAAATTGTCAGAAATCATTTAAAAATGTTGACTGAAATGAAGATGCCAGAACCCAAGAAGACAAAGAAAAAGAAAAACATTCAAACGTGAGGAGCAGGAACCAAGGAATTTTTGGCATTTTTTCTTTAAAAAAATGATATAAACAAATAATATCAAAACTGTTGCATATTAATTTTCTGTCAGTTGACGAAATTACTAATCAACAAATAGTCTCAGCTCCGTTTTGATATTTGAATATCCATGACCAACAATTGTGTATGGATCCATTTTTTAAAAGCAACTATTTTGTTACAACCCTGTCTGCTATTGAGACTCATCCTTGGGTCCTAATAATGATACTCTCTTTGCCCCCGTAAATTGTCACACAAAATAAAACTTAATTTGAGCCTCACAACCTCACCTTTGCCCCCCCTCCATTTTTTTTTTTTCACAAAAAAACCTAGAAAGAAAAAGCACTGCTACAAATGAGGTTGTAATGCATTGGAAGAAAGCACTTTTACTCATATACTGTGCTTCCAATTTAAGATACTTGTACTTTACTTGTATGTATTTCCATTTGATGCTGTATTAAGATTTACATACAAGACGTACAATAAACGTCTAATATATGATGCTTTTGTATAAATGTAACTACCCAACAGTATAAATACTAGTTAAATAAATTGTTTCACCTTGACCAGCTAAAAAATAAAATTGCTGCTTACACATTAATCCATAAACTCAGAAAAGGTACCATTGTCCGTAATGAATACTTTTACTTGTGAAGCTCTGAATCCAAGACTACTTGTAATGGAGTGTTTTTGCGCTCTGGTATTACAACTTTTATTTAAGCAAAAGCTCTCCATTGGCAACAACCCCTATCTAATGAATATACAGTGAACTGGTTGACATGGTGGCTGGGGAGTTAGAGGGATATGACATGGAGGAAAGTTTGTGTTCAACCAGATGACGGATAGCTGTGTGTGTGCGTGGGAATATGGGAAACATTGTCCAGCAAACCTGTAAATAGTGAAGATACACACGGATGAAAAATTCCACATGTGGGTGAGGTCTGATTGAGGCAGAAACACACTCAACACTTCTTTTTTTGCACTCTGAGAATTTTCTTGAGCCAAAGTGGTAACAGTTCATCCTTTCTGGCTTTGCATTATAACCTGTCCTGGACTTGATGGTGTCATGCCATACCTAACATTACTCATTCTTTTTTGTGTTTAAACCTTGCATCTCCAAAATGCTATGTTTGTGGGAAGCAAGAAATCCAGCTTGTATTTGCAGCCTTTTCATGCCAGATACTGACCAGCCCCCCCTGTGAGTCTCCACAGGATGTTTCTGCACCACAGCAACATCTGGTGGCTCAGGGGGGCAGCCAGCAGCTGACATCCACTCATTGCTTCTTCCTCTGTGGTGTAGTTTTAACTCCAACGCTTTACTACAAACAAAGCAGCAATTCATTCCACACTAAGCAAGCAATGTGTTAAATTTGATTTTTTTCCAAGGGAGGACAATTTATACTCACTGTCCTCTAGAGTCAACATCATCCAGACAACAGATTTAACAAGTTTCATTTTATTTTTCATGTAGATGGACACACTACTGAGTGTTGATGACCCTGCTGAGAGCTGCTAATTGAAAAAGAGCTGCCCGGTGCAAGCAAAACTGTGATTTCATCGGGGTGTAGAATCTGAAGCTGTTACACCGAAAAAGAAACTTAACAGATGGAGAAGAATAATTGAGCACCAAGGGGGATCGTCAGAGAAAAGTGGTCTGGATTTTTGTTGTTTTCAGCCTCGCAATGAATATTTCAACTAAAAAACCTATTTTGGGTAAAAAAAAAACCAAAACAATATCTGATGTTCCATAAAATCTGTCTCAGTGGTTTATGACTTTTAGAGAGTTATAAATTCCCAAAGCGGAGTACGCTGCCTTTTGCAAAAAATAAATAGATAGACATATTATAACCATGCCATCAGTTCGGCTCTGGGGATGGTCCGTTGGTCCAACACTTTGGTCCAGGCTGAAATATCTCAACAACTGGTGGATGGATTGCCACACAATTTGGTACAAACATTCATTTCCCCTCAGGATGAGCTGTATTAACTTGGGTGATCCCTTAACTTTTCATGTAGCGCCTTCATCTGGTCAAAAATTTTTAACTTTTCCGATACTTTGGTTTATGACCAAATACCTGCGATACTAATGGCAATGCCATCAACCTCAGCAGTACTGTCTGTTCAGTGCCATTGACCAAATGTTATCATGGTACCATGCTAAGCCAAGATGATGAAGATGGTAAACATCATACCTGACTATAACATGAGCATGTTAGCATTTAGCTCAAAGCAACGAAAGAAGGACTGGACTCCTGTAGTAGATACTGTTTTAGAAGATCCAAAGTATAAATAGTTGGAAAGTGTAACTTGTACAGCAAAGGGAATTTAATTCGTCCATCACCTTAAAATAAATAAATCTGGTGTCAGTCAAGACCAAGAATGAACGTTTCCGTCAAATTCAAATACGACTTAATCTAAGCTGATTTTAGGCCAAAAAGAAAATAAAAATGAAAATAAACGGCAAAATGACAGGTCGTAAGATTAGGAATGCAGCTTTAGAGAGAGGGTGTCTGAGCTGATGTTATTAGCAATACATCAAGAGAAGAAAGAGGATAAAACAAGGAAGCCTGGAAAGATACAACAACATCAGCAAATCTAATGCAGTCTTAACTAATACAACATGAGTTAACCGTTTCTATGATCTTGAGTTTCTGTTTGATAACACAAATCCAGAAAAGACGAAACACAACCACACAATCTGTTTAATTACATCTCCCTTTTTTTACATTGCCAAAAATATGGAGAGATTTTGTTATAGTTTTTATTTTAAACTCCATTTTAGTCACTTTTTTTGTCAATGACATTGTATAGAGATTTAGTCACACTTATTGTTTAATGACTTAAGTTTCATCTCATCAACATCTCGTCTTTGCCATTAGAAAAAAGTTGTGAACGAATATATTTCGTCACAGTTTTCATCAACAAAATTAACACTAGCTTAAAATGACATGATGCTAATATCTGCACGTGCATGTTTTACTTTGTAGTTGAAGCTTTACCTATTTTATGATTATCAAGACAATAAAATCATTAAATCGTCATTTTTGGAAGCAGGCCAAGGGTGCCGCTTAATCTTTTAACCTTTGATATTTGCTTCATTCAGTGTATTAGGCATGGGACAAAGGTCCTGATTATATCTTCATATTTCTGTAATGGCTCCTACAGCCAAATACCATCTTAAAACTAAACGCTAAACTGTGTACTGTAGGTCCTCAAAACTGGGTCCCTGCATACTGAATAGTCAGTTGAAAGGGAATTATTATTATTTCAGTTTCCTTTTACTTTTTTTTTTTAGAACATTTCATGCATACAAAATGTCATTCTGCACTCGTCCTGAGGGACAGCAGATGGAAGAACAACTGTCAGGAGAAATGATAAAGAAAAGACCTTGCACACCGTCTGAAGCTCACAACTACCTGTACAATGTTGTATCAATAAACAGAGAAGGTTTTGAATCAGTGTGTCGGATCACCTCTTTATCTAGACTGTTTATTCACCCAACCACAGATTAGCGGTAGTGAGCTGTGGGAGGTGTGATGATGAGACACGTGGATGAATAAAGAAGTCTAGATTAAGACTGCAGGTGGTCCTTTCGTGTCTGACCCTTTGGGACAAAATATCAGTCAGACACTGCAGGGAACATCTGTTTAAATTCCTCATTTATTCAAAACCTTTTTTTACACTTCCACTCTGTGAACCGAATATGTGCCAAGTGGCAACTGCAAGGAATTACTGACACTGTCTTTTTCTCTTGTAAGACAAGTATATGACAAATAATCCCAATATACAGTATAGCAGCAGTTTTGGCCCAGTAAAATACTGTGCTGTTCAAGTGGTGAGATGTATAACTTCTGTACAGTGTGACCTCAAATGCGCAGAGGAAACAGTCTCGATATGCTTGATGACAATCTGATGATTACCAGCATGCATGGTTTGCTGTCACATATCAGAGCTGTAGTGTGCAGTTTGTTCCTCTTGGAGACACTGTGTCTCAGTGTGATGCTGGCCACTGAGCACACCGTTCATTGTGCTGACACTCAGCCTCTAAACTGTGACCCCTAAATGTCCATATACATCTTCTGCTCTCTACCTTCCCCCTCTAATAATGCTATGAGACAGCAGCCAGCTGTGCAGAAAAAAGGGTCTGCCCTGCAATGGATGTGTTCAAAGTGGAGATGTTATGTGATAGACATTTATAATGGTAATTTGCTGTAATTACTTGGTTACATTCATAACCAAATCAGATGATTGTACCCTCTCTTCTTTAAAATGTGACTGCATGCCTAGGGTCTTTTAAAATGTCCAATTTTGAGCCTGCAGTCGGAACATCTGCATCCTCTGCTATTCTGCTACTGCTATTCTTTGCACACAGCTGATGGATGCCAACTACATGCTATCTGGTGCAATTACAAAATAAGATTAGCCTCCACTTAATTTACGTGACCTCTGTTTATTGATCCAGGAGACAGAGGTGCGTAGGTGGGGGATGGGTGTAGAGAGAGAGAAACTGTGAGCCAAATGTGCATTGCCACCCCTGTGTATACGAATGACCCGCAGTGTCTGCGTGAGGTAACCACAGATCATTATGTGTCCAGCTGACTGTCATCCACTTCTGCACCGGTTTGCTCTATCCTTGTGTTTTGAATCCACTTTAGCACAGGCAAACTGTAAAAACAGAAGCATTTGAGCATTTTTTTATCAAAAATCAAAGTGATATTAAATGTCTTTGAGTTGTTGTTAGTAGAAGTCTAAATAGTCTCAGAGAGTGGATGACGGAGGAGCTGTATGTTGTTAATCCATCTGGCCATAGGGAGAACCTGGCCTATTAACAGAAGATGTTAAACTTGCTAGTGGCTTTTTCCTCCTAATCACTAGGGCTGTAGTCAACCAAAGAAAATCTTGGTCACCAGAAATCGTACCTACTCTTCAACCAATTGGTTAGTTGTGGAGGAAAAAAAATCTCCATGTTTGATACATAGATGAACTAAATTGGCCACAGCACCACTTAGTGTACTCTACCTGGTAGCCTTATTAGCCTCAATGAATTATAAATAAACATAAAAAGCTAGTATTTGGAGCATATTAAATCATTTTAACTTAATTAGTTTATACTGAAATAATGAAATAACAGACTCAGAGCCAAACAGTGTTCACCTGCCCTTATTCATATGATTTCTGAAAATAGAACAACATCAACCTGTGATCCCAGCACAAGAACTACCGAGGAATACACACTCAAAGCCTCAAGTGTTAACACAAAAGTTGACAAAGTTGTGAAAACGGGAGAATTTGCACGGACGAGAGCATATCGACCAACCAATTGACCAGTTGACTGGGAGACTACAGCCCTATAAATCACAACCTCAGGAGATGTGACATGTGAGATGGATGCAGACATCTCCTTTGCTCAGGTAGAGAAGCCTGACTCTCTACAGAGTCTGTTGGAAATACAGTGCCAAACTGATGAGACCAAGGTTGGATCACTCACTCAAGTATTACTTCAAGAGCTGTATCAAGCTTTTGTAAGTGATGAAGGATTGTCATGTGAGAGTAAGGGGACGGCACACAAACAGAGTCTGTGGTGTCCACGCTGGCTGAATTTATTGTTACAGTGGCTAATTTGGGCTCCCAGTTGATGAATAAGTTCTCTTAAGCAGCGTCTTTAAAGATACGTGGGAATTGGTTGTACTGTATGTGTGCATTTACATGCACGTTCACATATCATTATTCAGCTGTGAAAAGATCATTTTAAATTTCCGCTGTACAGGCTGGATGGAGAAATTGTGGCTTGCCAGCTGCATTAAACTGCCCTTTTTTGTCATGAAACTAACTTGATCTCAGTATATTTTCCCACATTTCTAAATTACCAGTACAACCACAATCAAGCCAGATTTGAGCTAAACATATTGCAGAGTTGGTTGAGGGGTTGTTGAGGGTATTTTTGAGATACACCCCAGATCTGTCAGACTCTGAAAAGTTCCCAAAGATGAACCAATCCAGTAAGATGACAGAACAGTCATGATTGGATTTGGAAGGCTGGCAGCTGAGCAGCCTTAAATAATTTCATCGGACAAAACATACTTGTGTGTGCGCTCCATATATATCATATTTCCAGGATTGTCAATTGGGGAGAGAAGCAAATGAGGTGTCAAGCCAGCATCAGCAGAGTTATAAAAGGAGATAATGAAAGCTGTTGAGCTGTTGCAAGTCTCAGTTTTTGTCAGCCTTCTCCTTAGAAAAGACGACAAAATCCTTTTTGGTGAGAGAAAAGGGAGGAATCGGGGTCAAAGACAGTTTAGGGGAGAGGAGAGGGTGGGAAATGGCTTTCCTGCAGTATAACAGAGGACAGGATTTTAGTTTCAGCATCTTTGACAGAAGCAGGGAATTGAACATTGAAAGAAGAGGGAATATTGGAATCAATGTTTAATTCATGTGAGAGCCAGGTGGAAAAGCCAGGGCAGGCCTTTTGAATGAGGACAGAGAGGGCCAGAAGAAGGCAGGAGGGCAGAATAAAATGTGCAGGTGGAGGAAGCAGTGGAAAGAGAGGGGAATGAGTCAGGTGGAGGAGGAGAGGACCAGATGGAGACAGAGAGAGAGAGGAAGGGCAGAGAGACGATGCCAAGCAGGGATATCACGAAAGTAGACCAAGTCACTCGCAGAGAGCAGAACGGAGACTGACACAAATTGATGGTCCAAGACATTAAGAGGCTGGAAGCGGAACAGGCTCCAGAGAGGAATAAGCCAACTCCAATTTCATCTTTATGAATGAGTGAAGAGGCAGAGAGGGAAATACACAAGGAACACAGGAGAGGAGTAATGAAATGTTTCCTCTGACTGTGCTGTCTTTTCACTGCGATAATAATGAGTCAGCTGTGGGGAGTAGGTCTCACAGCAGATGAAAATTTGATGAGGAGGCAAGAGTGGATGTCTGTGAATGGCTAGTTAATGCCAATCAATCTGTTAACATTAATTACAGGTACAATAATCAAAGTCAGAAAACGTGAGATGACCAAAAAGCGTTGCTGCACCTGTCAGGGCTTACTGAGCATTACACTGAAAGACTCACACAGAGATGGGATCTGTGTAGCCACAAAAATAGATCACAAATCTGTGTTAAAACTACATGGGAGTCCGGTATATAATAATTCTGATCATGCTCCTGGAGATAAGATACCAAAATAAAAGTCACATCTGGTCACTCAGGGTGACAAAACAATGTCTTAACATAGACTAATAGAAGTGACACTGATAGTACAGATGCCGTATCTGCTAAAAGGACATTGTGAAACCAAACCGATCAGGTAATCCACGGGTCAGGAGGTCCAACATCACCTTACTCCACTTATAATGGAAAGAATTTCCAAAATATGACAATCAAATGGATCTTTTTTCTTTCAACCAAGCATCAGTAGGTAACTCTAAATGATGCAGACACAGCTATAATAAAATGACTGGAATTTCTGCTGTTCTTAGTAAGTTTGGAAAGGTATCAATGACACTGGGCTGCTGTGTAATAGCAGTAGCAGCAGCTGATATGCGGACTTGTTTGTAAGGGGTTCCTCAGTGCACATAAAACAAATATGAAAATTTAAACAAAATTTTCAAGCTGAATTGGAAAACAGTGAAGTTAAAACCGTCTAATCTAATCGGCATCCATAAACAAAAGTGAGATTGTTAGCTAAAGGTGAAACTGATGAAGTACAGTCAGTTGTCTGCACAGGGTGATGTGTTTGTGGAAAGGGATCTACTGATTATGACTCATAACACTGCAGGCCAGCAGTTTGCATAATGAATGACTGGATCAACTTGTAAAATATACACCATTATCACCAAAGCAGCAAGGTTTGAGTGGGAACCTAGAAGCGTCCTGTTGTGTTATTTTTGTTCATAGTTTTAAAATATTTTGAAGGTATTTGTTTGGCTTTGCTGATGTTTTAAAGTTTTGATGTTTTAAGCCAAGAAAAAGTGAGTTTCTGAGTAATGAGGCAAGTGCATTAAAGTCAAGGTTGCTGTCTAACATCATTATCCTTGCACAACTCCAGCATAAAAAAGGAGAGAATGTGTTACAGTATTGTGGGGCATAAATTCCCTGCATACCTAAACACAAACAGATATAAGATGTTGCAATTTTCAATTCATGCACTTAAGTGGAGAGCAGAAAAGAACATCTAAAAAAAGAAGAATAACTTGAAACAAAATAACTGCACTTCAGGCACACTAAGGTATAGTAAAGGGGGAAATGTATAAAGGATAGTTAAAAGTGATTATCTCACAGCTCATATCTGGTTAAATATTCCCTAATTTCAGGTTGGTATGTGTTTTGGGGCCTCATATAACCTTATTCTCGTTTGTTTTATTTCACATTTGTGGTCTAATGTGTCAGCATACTTTGTAGAACTTACTTATTTAAATTCAAAATTCATAAACCTGCAGTGCGCCTAACCATTCCTGTGATTACACAGTGAGGTAAACCATCCATTTGCATGCATTAATGCATGAGTAAGCAGGTAGGATGAACTCCTAAGTTGTAGTTTTGCAATTTTATGCAGTTACTGGACTGTACTGAATGCACAATTGTGAAGGCATGTGAATGCTGAGTGAAAGCTCTGTTAATGTAACTGTGATCTGAGCATACAATATAGAAACACCTGCATATCTCTTCTTGTAGGCAGTCAAGCCAGGCTCTGTTCAGCCCAAACAGACCTGAGCACCAGAAACTACAGTATATTGTCAGTGTCGAATGCATTGTCATGAAGTTGAAAGGGGAGAGAGGCAGTAGCCATATAAGTTTCTTTTTAAACTTTGCTGTGCTGTAGCACTGTACCTGATTGAAGGACATGAAATGCATTGACTTAATGTAAATAGTCTGGATAAGTGCTGTAAAAGGGCTTATCTAACTGTGTGAAATGCAAACATTAAATTATGTTACTTGTGACTTAGTGACTCATACAGCTAAGATCATTGATTTCATTTCTCATTTCATAATGTTGACTTAAAATATAGAATTGATATGATTTCAAAAAGTAGCTGGAATATTGAAAACTTGACTCTAAAAATGGAATTGGTTGTAATGCTCACTCCTGTGGTAACCTGGTGATTTCAAAGGACTTTTTTAAATTCATTTGTCATGCAATACTGTAATATTACAAGCACCTATGTAATATTAAAACACCTAAAGTTTCTACTCTGTTATCCATTTTTTACACCAAATTATTTTGAGTCATCATTATAACTAAAGTTATCTTCAGCAAGTAGTTACTACTTACCTGTTATTTAAAGGTCCCATATTTAGAAAGTGAGATTTCCATGTCTTTTTTGGTTATACAGCAGCTCTAGGTGCTACATAAATACTGTGGAACTATCAAAGTGCTCAATCCATGGAGAAATGCATACAGCCCATATTCAGAAACTGCCTTAAAAAGAGCTTCTAGGACATCCGTAACTTTGTGATGCCACAAAAAAAGAACAGTCATTTGGTTTCTCTGAGTGTTTACCTGAAATCTGCTATATTTTTATTTGTTATTTTGCTTTTTGATCGTTCTCTTTTGATCGTTAAGGACTTTTATTTGTGTTTTGTCTGGCTCTCCGATGATCTTTTCCACTTTTAAACTTTTCAAATATAGTCATCTACCAATTGTTGGATTACTTTTATCTTGCTGTTTTAAGTTTACTGGGGCAGCAGGCTCCACCACTCCTGCATTGGACCTGGACGCTGCAACACCACGGAAGGTCACCCCGATGTCGCCAGGTGATCCAGAGGTTTGCACTGGAACCAGGCCCAAGGCTCTGGTGCATAGCTCCACACCAAAACCAGCTGGAGCATTTCTGTGCAAATTTGACAATCTGTTCAGCTCATTTCATCACTGACTGACCATCCACATTTGCATTTACCAGTGAGTTTTACCAAGCTAATTTATTAGGCTACAACCTGCTACCTGTGGTTGGCCTGGCTGTACGTCACTCAGAAAACAGTCAGCCAACCAAGAGGGAGGATCTGAGCCTCTCTTCTGATTGGCTGACCAGTACAAAATGCCTTGTTCTTGCTTTTAATCAAGAAAAAGGCGTGGAGCCACAGCAGGAGCTTTGGTGCAGTGCTGTTTCTTCCCTTCACTACTGTAGTCTCTGTGGTGCTTAACATCATTACTGCCCTTCTGTCACCACAGCAACCGGCCTGGCTACATCCTCAGCAGTGCTTTTGTTTAGACTTAGGATTGACTCTGTTTGTGTGTGTGTGTGTGTGTGTGTGTGTGTGTGTGTGTGTGTGTGTGTGTGTGTGTGTGTGTGTGTGTGTGTGTGTGTGTGTGTGTGTGTGTGTGTGTGTGGTTGTTGTTGGGTGCTTGGTGAGGTAAATGTATATCACACACAGCAGTGAGTCAAACACAGCTATCCTCATGTCAGTAAGAACACAGTGTGGCCTTTAAGCGGATGAATAACCACAACATTCATTACTCTGCATCCGATCAGACAATCAACTTTATTAACACACCTCTCCATCACCCTTGTCGCTCTTCCTCTATTCCCTCTAGGGTTTCAGTGATCCCCAGGACATGGCCACATGATGCCTGCTCTGACTGAAGGTTTAATAACACTAAAAGGTTCGCCACCACCACACCTCTCTCTTCTCTCCCTTAGTAACCTCATTCATTTCTGAAATGATCAGGTCCACTCTAATAACCTTTGAGTAACGTTGAGCCTGAGAAACAATACCATGAGTATCATAAATAGCCTTCTGCAAAAATTGCATTTTTTTCCACGCAAACATTGAAGTTATCAGCATATAGTTTTATGATAAATTTACTTTCCTCAGGAGTTTTATATCATGGAAGTGAACAGGTTAAATATCTATAATTTATCAGCAGAAACTGCACAAATGTATCTCTCAGAGCTGTATCATTTATCAGTGTTGAATAATAAATGTTAAAGCAGGTTGTGAATCTGTGCAGCTGAAAGCACCGCATTGCACTCTGTGTTGTATATACCTATGTATTCTATAGAACATGAAAAGCTACAGTATATTTCATGTTACAGTAATACAACACTGCCATGTACACCGCCAGGGGTTTGTTTGTCAGCAGGATTACGTAAAAAATGCTGAACCGATTTGCACCGAACTTGGTGGAGGGATGGGCCATGGGCCAGGGAATAACCCATTAAATTCTGGAGCAGATCTGGATCATTTACTGTGAATTTGAATTTTTCCTCTAAAGTCTGGTGTTTGTTGTTTGACATTGGCCTTGGCAAAGGTCTGTGCTCTACTGAGCACATTTTCTAGTTTTTTTTAAGTAGGATTTCGAGGGTGGGATTTACACTTGTAATAAATAGAATATTGTCACATTGTGGTATTGGTAGTGGTATAAAAGTAAAATGGCAGCAGCAATTATCATTTGTTTGTTAAACACAGCACAGCCACAATTACTGTTTGCATAATAATTTATTCACAGATTTTTTTCACATACTATATATTATTATTGCTGCAGTTCTGGAGCCTTTCAATTATTCACTTTGAATATTCCCACAAAGGGATTCTATGTTGATATCTCTTTATATTTTTCATCTTCATGCATGCTGAGTATTACATTTCATAGGAGCAGGATGCAAATAAATAAAACAGTCTCTTTTTCAGTACATGTCATAATCTATCCATTCTATTAATACTTCAGTAACATGCCTTTTTCATAGGGGAAAACACTTTTCAGAACATATACTCTCCATTAGAGGGTGAAGGCTTAACAAAGAGCACATTAATAATACATATTGTTAAAGCTGGCAATCTATGATTAACCTTCATTACCACCCAAACCCCTGCTCCCCCATCCAAGTGAAGCCCATCTGTACCGCACTGGGAAAAGGCTAACCGTAATTATTACATTTCATCTATGTACAGTAACTTTGAAATATGGCACCAAATCTGCTTGTGAAAAAAAAGCTTGAGGCTACACATTAAAATATTTGTGACTACAATACTTTTCCTGTTTAATGAAAAAAAAATCTTTATGTAACTCCTTTCATCCGCTTAGCCAGCGATCACACTTTATAAGCCAAAGTGGAAACACTGTCACAAATATCAGTGGGTTCTGAGAGTGAACCGCATACCTCGCAGGCACTGGGTGCACTGCAGTGCATAACACAGTGTTGAAAAGTAAATCTAACTCATATTCAATGCACCATGTGTCTCACTTTGAGCAAAACTCCCGGGCAATGTCAGTCTGTAGTCTGACTGGCACCTAATGCAACAAACAATGTGAGGAATAGTGACAATTTTTAAGATAAAGCCTGGGACACTGACAACAAATACTGTGCCCCAGTTTATGCTGATAGTTTCAGTGCTGTTGGTTTTTGTGGTTGACTTTGTGTACGTTTCTTAGAACGTGTTTAAAAAGGTGCTTGTTTGTCTGCCAAGTGGCTTCACTCAAAGACTATTGACAATGAGAATTAACACTATCTTTCTCTCAGTAGCTCAGATTAGCTTAGCATTCAATTTTCTGTCTCAAAATCAGAGATTGTCTTTTTTCCCCACACACACACATGCGTATGCATGCACACGCTTAAGCTCTTGCATATGAACCAGGAATTGAGGGGATTATTCCTGACCTACTGCAAAGGCAAATAATGAAAAACTTCAGATAAATCAACCTCAGACTATCTTTACAGTATTTTTTATTTAATTTAATTATTAGTAATTGCTCAGTTTTATCTGTTGGGTTCTTTGAAGGCACCTAGTGTCACCTAGGCAGAGCAGAACTCTCCAGCATGTAAGCTTTAGGTGTAAGCTTTGTTACAGCAACACAGTTGCCTTTTTAGGAAGGTGATTACTCTCTCTCTTTAAGTGTCAGAGTCTCTACTTTGTGAATTGATGCTTCATTATGACTACACAGAGTCTGTCTGTGCTCCTGAATAATAATGCAGTGGTGAGTTTTGTGCCCTAATGATTGGGGGTCCTGGGCCAGGGAAAAGCTCTTCTCCAAAGTTTAAGAGGTCCTCGAGCCCCCAGGCAGAGAAGCCTCTGTCAGACGTAGGCTGACTCACTAGACTGGGTCCTGCCCAGGTTGGGGGCCTGGGACAGATGTGAAACATCCTTCTTGCGCACTTCACAGATGGACTTCCTTCGGGCCTGCACCCCTCGGATGGCCGTCTTTATCTTCCTCCAGCCAAGGTGGTTGAGCTCAGCCAGGTTGAGCAGCACACATATGCCACTTACAGCAAACATAAAGACCAGAAACACGGTCTTTTCTGTGGGACGAGATACGTAACACTCCACCTCTTTGACACATGGATAGCGATCACACTCAAACATCCCTGGCACATTGAAGCCATACAGGAAGTACTGGCCAGCCAAAAAGCCGATCTCCAGCGCATTGCGGAATACCACCTGGATGACGTAGAAACGTGATATGCCTTCCTGCCGTCGCACTTTAGCACTCTTGTGTGTTTGAGGGAGTCCTCGGGGTCCGTTAGGGATCTCCTTGACCTCCAGGCAGTCATGATCCTCCTTACTGCTGTCAGGGTGCACCAGGATGCCATTGATGTTGCGGGCGTGAAGCTTGCGAGCATGATGGTCATGATGGCGACCGTGGTGACCGTGACCATGGTGATCCATGTAAGGATGAAGGAGAGAGTAGCTTCGGTCACGTGCTTTGGCAGACTGGTGAACAGAATATGTGATGAAGCACAGGCTCGGTGTGCACACCAAGATGATCTGAAAGACCCAGTAGCGGATGTGCGAGATGGGGAAGGCCTTGTCATAACAAGCCTGGTTGCAGCCGGGCTGCATGGTGTTACAGATGAACATGGTTTGCTCATCCTCATACACCTTCTCGCCCACTATGCCTACTATTAGGATACGGAAAATCACCACCACAGTCAGCAGGATCCTGCAGAGAGACAGAGGGAGAAGGAAAGGGCAGCAAGGGAAGGGGGTGAAAGGGAGAAAGACGGCGTCAGTTAATGAGGCGCAAACGCACAGAGGCTCAGGAAATATCTGGCTATGATTCTGACAGTGTAATGATTGCCTTGGTTGTCTTGGTTCAGTAAAATCTAATTGGTGATTGGATGTTGATTTAGTATGTTTGTTTGAGTAATGGCTTTTTGGACACTAAAGGGACAGAATAACATTATGTTCACCTTGCACTTTAAAACCATTTCAGAACAAAGCAAAGAAAATAGTTTTTGGGCTAAGAACCCTTGACGGACCTAACTATGTCCATGTATGTGTGTGTATGCATGGGTATGTGCATGCATGAATGTGTGTGTGTTTGCATGTGTTATCACTCAGCTGCCGTGACAAACAACATCAACATCATCGGCATACTGGAGTTGCGCTCTAGATAACATGCACACATGAGCTCTCTAATCGTAAAAGACTGGCACAGGAGGGGTTGTCAGAAGATAAAGGTGATTTCACACTCATCTTCACTGCTGGGCTGAAATTGAACATCACATTCATTGATATCAGTGTGTGCGACTGCACATACATGCTTAAACGGCGATTGCTATCCACTGGTTTAAGGAACAGTGTTGTAAAATTCATTGGTAGTGTTTTTCCAATAATACAAATTCTTGCCTTTCATCGCATTCTATCATGAATCTCTTCACTGCTACAGCTATTTAACAAATATTAAACAGCTGTACAAATGACCCCTTTTCACTGGCACCATATTATGGGTCAACAAATGTCACAGTTGCAGAGCTTTTAGGGGTGCACCTGTTTAGAGACCTTAGATACCAAAAAAGTCAGTCACCTCAAATCTGCTGCTCTAGGGGTCATAGTATGGATACCAGTAATTAGCAACCTTCTGCTGAACTTTGTATGCTGAACCACAGAGGTGGTAGCTTCTAAAAACTGGGGGGACTTCCCATTGAGCATCATTAGTACATTGCTGCAGTAATAGAAAGCAGTGTCCCAGAGCCAGTGGATCAAGAGAGCAGTGCAGCTAGTTATCAAGGCCTCTGAGAGACTGCTGTAATGTAGTGTTATCTTCTGGTGTCAATCCAGAGTGGGCACTGAGGCTTCCAGGCTGCACTGTCAGCTGTTTGTAATGAGCCAGGAAAGCCTGCAAATCATGGGGCTTCCCGGTATTTATCCCACAATGCACTAGTTGTGCATGCTCCCTGCATGGAGGAGCCAATTACTTAGAACACACTTATTTGCAAGCACAAGAGGGCCACCCAAGGCAACTAAAGGAACAGAGATAGATGAAAGCTGGCTCCAGGTGGATTGGAACAACTGGGGTAAATGGCAGTTATGTATGACAATACCCATCAATTCCGGCGGTGTAAGGTTATATGAGTCCTGTACATTTTAAAATGCACATTAAAAGTTGTTCTTTGTTTTTGTTTTTTTATCCACGTCAAATGAGACTCCATAGTGTATCTTTTGATTAGGACTCAGAAATACCCAGACCTGCCTTCCATAGACAGTTACCACAGCAACCAGAGAATTGGTGAAAGTTGAGATTCTGCAAACGAGTGAAGGGAGACAAGAAGGGTGAAGACACAGAGGTAGGGAAGAAAAAAATATCCTAAAATTGTGATAAACGTCTAAAAAGTTTTTCACTCCTTGGGGAAAATAAATGCCTTTGAATTGGGCTATTGAGGAGATCAAGAGCCCAGTGGAAAACAGGTGAAGGTAAGAGGTATAGCAGAGGAACATGTGTTAGTGTGAAACAGACTTAAAATAGAGCAGCGTGTCGCTGCAGGACTGTTCCTGCTCCACCTGCAAGTGCATGCCTCTGTGTATTTTTGTGTGAGATAGACAGACACGAGGACACAGAGACAAAGAGGGAGAGTCAGCCATGTGTATGACTTGTGCAAAATGGCAAATGTGTCCGTCTGTGCTCGGAGCAGCTGCAAGCAGATATGCTACGCTGACTTCCAGTGTGTTTGGAAAATCAGCAAATTAAAGCTTCTCTGCACCGTTGGTCTTCCAGAGGTTAAATGCAGGTTTTGTATGTAATTTAGGTAAAGACATTCAGTCACTGATGATCCTCTGCTTTGAGCCAGATGTATCTCCCTTCATTGGTCATTTGACAGCAGTGGATTTGACCTAAGTGGTGTTATTGATGGTTCTCTGCATCATAAGGAGTCATTTGAGGCATACCGCTCACTGGGACAGAAGTCTGTGGTTGACGCTGCACATTTATATGCAAAATTTGTTTAAGTAATATACAAAATATGAAACTACCTCATGGTCAGTGTCAGTGTTAATCTGGATGTCGATTTACAACAAAGTAACAGATTTGAGAGCAGCTAACAGCATGTCAGCATTCACTTTCTGTTTCTATACAAGGTCTGCCTCTTCTCATGCCAGTGATAATTACATCGTAATAGCATTAACTAAATGTCACTAAGTCTGCCAGTTATCCACATCTCTGTATAGTGACACAAGCTCATAGACTGGGAAGGCCTTTTTAGTGGATACTCGTAGTTAAGATTCTCTAAAATATGTATATATATATACACACACACACATATATATATATGTGTGTGTGTTTCTCATTACTAGTGGACACTGTCTATCCCTTATCCTAATATATACTATTCATAAGACTGCACTGTATCCAAAGCTTGTTTTAGCGGCATTCTACACCCTCAGGAGTCCAGGTTCATTCTGATTGATTTTTGCCAAATTTAAGCATTAATTTTTGTCTTTTAAACTGTCCTTCCCTGACATGCATGGTGTCTCCTTTTTCAGCACAAACTCATCTATAGGTATGACTCATCATTTTGTTAATTTCATAAAGTATAAAGTCTGCCAGGAATCCAAAACAAAAACAAACAAATAAATAAATAAATACAAAAATGATACAGGCACCTATAAAAGTTTAACATTAATTTCGGAAGTGATAATCACCCAAAATATCATTACAGAACAGTTGAAGGTTCTAAAGAATATTGTTTCACTATGTATGCACACAAATACTACAAAAAATGTAAGAAAAATAAAACTATAATACAGTCTATTTACATGTAAAGTGATTTTATTCCTTTCCTTTTTTTGTTCCTTTTTTCATTTAAACAAACTTTATAAATAAAGTTATGTTATTTTAAATGAAACGTGCTCAGTGTATTCACCAATAAATAGACAGACTCCTGAGGGATGGACAGCTAGGAATGTTTCACATTTTTACTGAAGGCGAGCGGACTGAACTTGTGTCTCCTCCCTATTGCGAGTTTTTGATGCGTAGCTTCACAGCGATCAAAAGTAAAGATTCATCGAGGCATCGTGTGTTTATCACCATTAAGTTGCCTTCAAAGCCAGACAAAGTTGTGAATACCAGCGGAGAACTTGTTTCTGATGTTGCAGTTCAATACAAGGACAAGTGTACAAAGTTAATCGTAAATATAATGTAATAACTCAAATTTCTCTATTCTAATTTATGTAAATGATTGTGTTGGACTAACAACATATCCATACTACTAACAAGAACAAACAAGCAGTTTCTGGCGAGCCCCCCTTAAATCTTCAAACAGCCTTGCATAGGTCATCTTTATGTGATGCATTTACAAGTTACCATTGACCACCTACAAGCACAAACCTACTAAAATTTATTTGATTGTGTGCTAATTTTCTAAATGCATGAGTTGTGGAGGATTGAATACAGAACAAATGGCTAACTGGCACACAAAGAATTTTAGGATAATATGGACCACAAAAGATAGACCCCTAAATTACGACATACCTTGTGACTGGAATTTTGCTTAGTGCAGCCTTGTTCACCACCTGCCGACATTACTGATTGATTGTCATAATTCAGACAGTTATATGCTTTTGATTGTATAGTGACTCCAGAGTAAGAATTTTCAGACATACATATTGAATTTCATTAGATATGAAGCTTTTTCCATCGAAGATTTCTTTCTGTACTTGTTTGTTGAGCAGTTTTACATTGTTAAAAATTTCCTAGACATTGCAAGTATTAAGTGCTGTGCTATGTGTGTTTGCAGGCATGCGTGTGTGTATTTGTGTGTGCTTGTGTATGTGTGTACTCTGTTGCTGGATAACAGGATAATCAGCACAGGGCAGATTGCTGCATTAGCGGAAAGCAGTGGACGAAGGTTATCTGCAAACATCAGTGTTTTAAGTACTGCAGAGTAACAAGCCAATACTGTACGTCAGAGCGGATTGGGACAAGATAGCTCCGAGGCCCAAACCTGCAGAATATTCAATAACCTCCATAAATGATGACAAAGATTTTAGAATTTTTAGCATCTCAGCCCTGAGGGACTGAATATGAAAATAAAGCCACTCCCCGAGTCGATTCAAAAAGGACAATGTGAGGAAGATGCAGACACTAATACACTTTCAGTCATATGATTCTTCAAAGTTCCTTAAGTGGGCAGTAAACTATCCCCCACATCGGCCACCACTCATCGCCTCATTTAGCTGTCTGCTTCCTTGAGGACCTCCTCTCATCTTAGACTAATCTTGCCAGTTTCTGAGACTTTCTAAATCCCTAACACTGTGCCAGAGATTTAATGAGTTTTTAAAGAAAATGAATATTTCTGTGTCTCTGAATTGGGCTCCCATGCCAAACTCTTTCCTAATTTTCACTTTTCTTATGCGGCATCACTGGCAGCTGGCATTTTCATAAAGTGCAAAGACCAACGGCAACTCATGGACAAGCTAACAAGAGGAGGAAGTAAAGATGAAGGACATGGTATTTCATTGCTTTGTAACTCTAGAAACTGATCCGTAGGCAGCTGACTGACCTGTAAGAGTGTGTGTATAGTGTAACGATAACTGCTCTTCAGCTGGTGTATCGGCTGGACATGCAGGCTCTGTCTTTCCCAGAGGCTTTCACACAGTCTCTGACACACACACACACACACACACACACACACACACACACACACACACACACACACACACACACACACACACACACACACACACACACACATACGTTCATTCATACAGCAGCTGTTGTCGCCAGACTCCAGGGACAAAAATGACCCCAAGCACAGCAGCAGATGCACTGGGAAACAAACACACACTAAATTAATTCTCGCACGCACATACACACATTATGTATATAAATCCCTCTTTACTGTATCTGAGTAAAGAGTAAACATCTCTACATCTAGGTGCACAGACAGTCCTCTGCAGGACTAGTGGGTTCAGTATTATCTGTGGAAAGACCCTGAGTAAAAATATTCCTCCCACCCATACACTCTCAATAATTAGCTCCACTGACTGCTGATGGCAGCACATAATGAATAAAGACCTTATCAGGCATAAAAATTAGGCAGCATAATTATCAAAATGCAGACATTTCTTCCTCCCACCCCTCATCCACTGTTTGACTCTCAAACTGTTTTAATAGTCTTAGGTCTTGCCCACATATCAGGCAGACATGCATGACCGCCTGAGGTGTCACTAAGACTCGGTATCATGAATACAGTAATATAAGCCAAACTTGTGTGTCTTCCTCTGCAGTGGCTCGCTTATTTCTGGCTTCCTCTGCAAATACGTATCGGCAATATTTGAGACTAGGTTTAAAAAGAGAACTCTATGATATATGTGATTTTAGTGAGACTCTCTAAAATGCTCCATAGAGCTCAGGGGAATCAGAGTCAGGTGTTTGTTTTTGTCACGAGTGACACCCTCATCATTATATGTACTTTTTATTATCAATTGCTTGTACAAATATATGGATTTTTGCTGCTTTAAAAAATATTATTTCTACTACATGGGCCTTGCAGTAGCCTAGCTGCAATTAGATGTAAGGTAAGCTGTATATTTTCTGTTGTAATGAAAGCCAGAGTTAAATGCAAAAACATCCAATTTTGACTGAAGTATTCCAAGAGTGTAAAAGTCTTGAGGCCTCCAACTCTGTGTAACAACAACTCCTTCCTTCATGGCTTTTGCTAACTTCCTGGCAGATTATTTGTGCTTCTGGCAATGTGATGCAACCTGGCTGGCGCTGATAATTGTTGCCAGAACTTTCTTGCTGGTTGATCATTTCTGTGCTGCACCATTAAATTGAGTTTGACACTTTTAATTCCATCATACCTTTAATTTGATTTGCCACCCATCCTGCTTTTTTTGCTCTTCATTTCAGATAAGTTTGGCACACAGTGTAAATTTTAATCAGCGATCTATTCTGAAAATTAAAAGCACTCTAACCACACTATAAAGAAAAAATGGCTCACTGATTCAAAACCAAATAAGGCCGCAGAGTATACTGCACTTCCCACATGTAAAGGCTAACCGTAGTCATGCACTATCATTATGAAGATAACTCACTCCTAACATTAATGAACTCCCAGGAAAAAATAATACATATGTTTTCGTTCTGAATACAACATTAAGGAAAACAAAATACACAGAAAATGCCATAGATATGTCACCTTGCCCTCTCTTTATTTTTCAAATCAACCTCTATTTTCTCTTGATGAAATAAATGTCTATATTAATCAGTGCATTTAACTCTAATACACAGTTTGGTGTTCATTGGACCGCATTAGTTAAATAACCACTAAATAACTCAACAGGCAAAAAACATTTTGGAGATTTCTAGGACTAATTTATCCATTAAGTTGTTGGATATGCTTTTATTGAAATATGCACAAGTTTACAATGTATTATATCTCTATACAATCTACTTGCACCTTTATGAGTGTCAAAATACAGCCAAAATGTATGCCCTCAAACATACACACTTCTGGATTTATGAATGTTTTAGAATCTCAAAACAGTCTCTCAGGTCATAAAAAGCTGAGAAAACCTGTCCTAACCCAATTAAAGACTTTCACCGCATGTGGAAAAATGATTGGAATAAAAAACGTTTAAGATGTGTAGAGAAACATGACACACCTGGCAAAGCTCAGACACACACCATCGATGTGTTGCTGAGATGAATAATAGCGTGTGCTGGATGAAAGCTGAGGTCAGCTTTAGTGGCAAAATCTCCCCGTCGAACAGTATAATCAATAGCATTCAACAGCAAGGATTGCTGCACAAATAAACAAATGACAACTCTAGATGCGTAGAAAATTGTTTAATTTGAACTACTGTCCCACTCCTCGCCGCAGTATGATGGATTACTAATGCTTTCAATGCTTTGCAACACAATCTTTCCAGACATTATAGATTTTATCTAGGGAGATGACTATTAATGATACATGAAATATTCTCTAGTTTACTATTAGACAGAATGATGCCCTCAATTAAAGCAGAGTATTCCTACATCTAAAGTTATTTTGGGAGAAGTAGGGTGCCCTTCTCAAAGTAGGGTCCTCCTTCTTGTGGGTATCCTGACCTATTTAGGAAAAGTGCAGAGAAAACACAAATATGTGCATGAGAACCTACAGGAGTGAACAACTTCAGGTCCAAGGAGCAAATAGTCATCTAGATTTTGCTTTTAGAGCCAACAAACAAGGATGTAGGTATATTTGGTTTCATCAAACCTTTCAAGCCTATCTATTTATGTATTGTTTTTTTTTTTTTTTCGTACCATATAGACAGAGTTTAAGACCAACAAGGTATTTTATATATCACTTTGTCCATTACATTAAAAGGTTGGTCAAATCTGCATAAATTTTTGATGACTGGCTTGACATCAATCACAACTTGCAACAAGGGCCACATAACACTTAAAATTTTATGAAGTAGTTATAATGTTCAAGTGGGGAGTGATAGGTATTGAATAAAAGATAAGTTTACTCTGTTATCCTGAAAAATATAAGTAAATGGATATGGAGATTTACTACGGAGTGCATAAATTACAACAAAATTCCATTTTCTAAATACGGTGAATATATCTAAAAGGTGCATACTGCATATAATTTCGCTCAGAATGGCTTCATCCTCACCTTTTACAAGAGCCAGAGTAAGAGCATCACATGCAGATGAATATTAAATTAAACAGCACAAAAGGTCTCGTGTATTTTTATAAAATCTTATCAATACAGAGGACACATAACGAGTTTGTCTATGTGTGTGTGCAGACAGTTTCCTCAGCACCAGGGTCAGTCAGCAGCTCCAGAGGAAGGAGCTCTGACACAGATTCTCCACTCACATCTGCAGAGGGAAAACTTCCCTCTTCCTTCCTCTGTCTCCTGCTTCTACCCTCTGTACCCTTTTTGTTCTGCCTCTACAGCTCAAATCCTCTCCTCTCTGTCCTTCTATCCGGCAACCTTCATTTTCTTATCTTCCTTAGATCAATCTAGTCCTCCATTATCTCTGCATCTCTTTTTCGCTCTACTTGTCTTTGGCACTGCAGCATTGCAGTGTGAGGGAAGGTGCATCAACACACTTCCTTTCTCTCTTCCTTCCTACCTGCAAGGTGAATAACTCAAGCCCAAAGGCTTCATCCTCTCATGGCAGAGCTCTGTTCTTATGCAACACATAAATGCACACACCTGTGGTCTGCAAAACATCTGAGCACCACAAGGGAAAAAGAAAATATGAAGTATACCTTTAACTGCATTATTCTGTAAGTATGCATCAGAGAATTATGTTTAAATGCCACGTAAAAGTAGGCAGTAGAAAATTTGGATTTTTATATACAGTATTTACGGCAGTCCGAGAAGTTAAATTAAAATGTATGTAACTTTATCAAAAGAAAATAAAAGTGACATCTCACATGGAAAGAAAGATAGGTCACAAAGACAGATGGCCTGACATGCTAGAGAAATGCCAAATTAAGTCGTCTGCAGTGTTGTGTGGACAAATTTCTGTTTTTGGCAGATCAGCAAAAAGACAAGTAGTTGTTTGTCCAGTTGGAACAAACATGTCTTATTTGCATGAAAATGTATATCGTGGAGCAGTTCAAATGCTGATTAGATAAGGAAGAATAGTAAAGAGTAGCATTGTAGCACAGTAGCAAGAGTAGCAATAGTAACATTTTTAATTGTAGTAACGATTTGTACATGATTATATTGTATAGTGCTACACCAGACCTACCAGGAAATTTCGTCTGACAGATTAATATTAGCTGCAAACCTGTCGATATCTTTATTAATTACAATAATGTATTTTCTATTGTACGTATAAATTAATCATTACGTGTACAAAACTTTGAGACATATAACACAACTACAAACATTATCAAGGCTACTGGAGTCATATTTTACACAAATACAGCTGTACATCATAGGCATAACAAAACAAAAACATTTTATTTGTTTTTTTATTTGCAAAAGTACACAAGTACGTTTGTTCGAAAAATCTTTGCGAGGCTGTATTTTTATTATATGCACCAAGTATATAACTATAGCCCTGGTTGTGTCATCACCTGTTAGCAGGCTACCTCTGCCCAGCAAGAGCAGAAACTTAATTAATTTACCAAATTAACACACAGAATGAGAAAGGTTGCAACATTTTACAGTCCATACTGAGCTGCTTGGTATCTAATGCTGAAAACCCCAGGGTCATTATAACTGTGAATATATAGAAAATTTGGTTTGGGCTAGAGAAAGAGGTTAATGCAGCCTTGACAATGATTTCTTTCACTGTGTAATCACGATTACTGCCATTGGTTATCCATGCACACACTGTACATCACCCAGTTAGAAGTCAGGTTTATGGAAATCACAATACACGACATTAGTCTTTGAATGAGTCATAATTTGCCAGCCACCTGTGGTTAGTCAGAGGCACAGAAGCAACTCTCAATTTGTCTGTCTCTTTCACAGACCATAATTAAGCTAACCTATGCCACTGCGTAGAGTTGGTCCATTTCTATTTTTATCACTGTGCTGTATTCCTAGGCTAATTATCTGTCCTATGCCAGGGCATAGGTTAGCTTAAAGCCTACAATTAAGAAGCAGCTTAATTGTAGCTGGATTTGACAGTCTAGACATCCAAGAATACTATCTGACATTGTCTCATGGTGGAGGTACATCCTCATGTTGCAAGAGAGAGGGTTGGCACTCAAACAGATGACTGACATGCAACCATGTTCCAAAGTTTTGATGCAGGGGAGGCTTTTCAGCCATGAGGAGATTTCACTGTTCTGTTCTTTGGAATTGCAAGCGGACACATGCAAACTCTTTACAGAGACACTATACAAAGGCTGAACATCCTATTTGTGTTGCCATCTAGCAGTTGCTGCATGCTCTGGCCACACCCTGTGAAGTGCAGGACTTCACAATACACAACAGTGCAACATTACATCACAGTTGGTTGTGTTCACAAGTGCAACAGACCACACCTGATCACACCCAACAACACAGTTGGGTGTGGTCAGTGGTGCAACAGACTTGAACCTTTCAACCCATAGAGGTCAGTGCAACAATTTTGACTCCATACATGATTTAGTGTGGAGTTACTAATAAACAATCTACGAGGCACCTTTACAGCACAAAACTGTGCAGATGGTGAACAATTCTCCAACTTGCTGGTACATCCAAAAACATCATTCTGATCATTTAAAGTGTCACTGATTTCCTGACCATGCAGACACATGCTTAGGATTAGCAATCAAGTCTTTATCTTTAATAATTATTTTTTTGTTATTGCTAAGATTATCTAAGAATGTCTAACATCTAATATCTAACAATGCCTGTCTACGTGTAAAAAGCCAAGATCCAGACCAACACTTAATTTTAAATTGATACACCCTAATCCCAGGTCTCTCAGGCCACCAAACTGGCTTGGCAAAGGTAAAAAATATTCAGGGACCTAAAGCCTAAAATACTCACAAAATACTGTACAAAGTGACTCCAAAGACAAAGGTTCTTGGCTTGCATGGCATTGACAAGCAGAGTAGTAGGTGGGGACCTCACTGGAAAGCAGCTAATGTTACAGCTGATGCCCTAGGGTCAACTAGAGAGCCTTGTAGGACAAACACAGTCTGAGAAAAGCCAAAACACACAGGGATCATTTACAGAGCATATGATACAGATCATATTATCATTTAACTATCTCATTTTATGTCATTTTGGAAGGTGGGTAATTCATCTAGCATACTCTATCATGTGAAGAACAAAAACTGGTGCATAAAGTACTGTTCTAAATTGGCCCAGAAATTTTACTAAATGTATTTTAGGTAGTCAGGGAACCCTTATAATGTTCAGCCAGTGAAGTGCATGATCAACAAATAGCTCAAACTAAGCATATAAAAGGAAGCCATTACATCATCAGAGTATTCATTATGACTTCTGAAAGAGGTAGCAGACAAATTGAGAGTTGCCTCTGTGCCTCTGAAAAACTGTAGGTGGCTTATAGTCATTGAATCATCCAAAGATTAATTTTCACTATTTTTTGTACCCTGTGCTTCCAGGGTATTACTGATTCAGCTGCCAGGACTGGATTTTAAAGCTGCATTAAGTATTTTTTGACCACTAGGGGGCAGAAAGACTCCAGATCAAGTCCACAACATTTAGCAATTAGCTTATGAAGTTGTTATGGCTAACATGTTAGCAAACAGTTGCCTACTTACACATCCAGCAGAAACAGAGCAACACGGACATCCCTTTGGTCTCCTTTTTCTGGCCACCTGTTGAATGTAATCCCAGTATTCACTGGCGTTTAGCCCCTGTTTAGTCTCCCCACTCTGGAGAAAAAAATATGTATCTTTTCGGCTTGCTCAATGTCCGACTTTCTTCACCAGTTAATTTGGCTCTTTGCCACTTCGCGCTGGGTAGTTAGCGTACGGTTAGCTTTTTTTTGAGCTTCTGGGCTTGGAGCAGTTGCCAACGGTCATATACGAGCCAACATTATTTTGGTTTTGTCACTGCGGAGAACCAAAACAATGAGCTGAAAATGTCTGAACACTGCGTACGGCTTCGAAGAGGGATGTTGATTCTCAGTGGTAGCAGTAATACTACCAATCCCATAAGCAGAAGGGAGTCAATTTCAATTGAATGGTACAAAATATTGCTTAATGCATCTTTAAATCACGTCAACATGCGCAACTATATGCAGGTTTTCATTCCACTAGACTAGACCAGGTGATTTCATTGGTTAACAAGCTTTCAAACACCAAGGAAGAACTCATTGAAATGACTTGGTGTAGTGTTTGGTTGGAAGGAAAATCTCCATGTTGCATGATTTCAGATTCGTGATCAACACAAGTTTTGGTATAAAGGGTCTCACATCATCTCTGTCGCTCCGATGCAGTTAAAATGTTGTTGATTTTGAAGGATATAGCCTAATGACTCTGTGTAGTCAATTAAAGCATGAGCCAATTGTCACTTCCTAACCATACACACAGAGCAAGACACACGCTGTCTCTCTGTCTCACGCACAAACACAAATCTACTGGAACAGAGAAGTTAGGCCATATCCTAGTTGCAGACTACCTGTGGTCTGGGGTAATGAGTACAGCATTGCAGTCAAAATCATTGTCTTCATGGAGTGTTTTCTTTCTGCCAAGTAATTTTCGAATCAAAAATCTATACATCCACGTTTCAAAGGCTAAAGCATGTTGACTCTTCATTTTTTCAAATGAGCATCCCAGTGGGACATCTGGATTGTGTTTAATGGGTGGAAAATGCCACTTTTGCATTTAATTAATCACACAGAGATGATGTGGAGCACATTTTTAACACAGATGTTACAGCATGTCTCCATGGCACGTCACCACTGCTAATCAAACTAAAAGCTCATCTGTTCAACCCTCCACCACGAACTATTGTCACACAAAATATGAGAAATGATTTAATCAGACAGTTACTATGATGCAAATAAGTGTCTGCGGATAAGAACAAATTGAATGAACTTTTTTTCCATTTTTCTCTCTCAAGTTCACATGGAGTTCAGAGCCATTTACTACCCTTTGATTCTACCTTCCACACCTGCTTGCTCAACATCCTTTCATCTTCTGCACCTCTGCTCCCACTCCCACTCCCCTCTCCTCCCTCTGTCTTATTGGTCTGTGGCCAGCAGTATCAAGCGCAATCTATCAATAGCTAGACTATTAGGTAGTATCAACATAGGAACCGATCTGAATTAACCATAATTCCCAGTAAAGCCTACTATTGAATATGTGCAATTAGTTTATCCCTTAACTAATGATGAGTGTAGGGATAAGGGTGAGGAGAGCAGGGATGACGAAAGGAATGGAGAGGCAGGGATAACTGTGGGGGACTGTAGAACAGAGGAGAGCACTGTAACAAGCCTGAGGAGGCTGGTTTCTGTAGGGATGCCATCAACTATATATATATGTACTATATATATACATATATATATAGTACATAAAAAACACTCAGCTGATCAGTATAAACAAAACCACAGATTCAGAACTGGAAAATCTGGAAAATAAAACCATTACACACAAAATCGATCAGTGTCTTACCTTCCAATCATGGTAGAGTGCTGCTGGACAGCTGCCTCCAGCAGCCTCTCCAAAATGGTCCATTCCCCCATGGTGATGGAGAGGTGACAGAGCTGTCAGAGGAAACAGGACTTGGACCGTTCTATCTCCGACGGACTCCTTCTTCTTTCCTGCGCTCTTGTGAACCTGCCGGCCAGCGGGGGTACACCCGGCCCCCCTGTCCCACACCAGCTCCCTCTTGACCTCTACACTCTGACCTGGCTGCTCGTCAGTGAGTCGTAGGCTTTGTGTGTGTGTGTGTGTGTGTGTGTGTGTGTGTGTGAGTGTCTTCTCCTGGGTCTGTCCCGCTGTGCTTCTCTTCCTGGTGGAGGAGAGGTACCGAGCTGACTGCCTCCCCCTCCTCTCTCCCTCAGTCTCTCCCCCTCCCCTATGCAGTGATGCTTGTCCTCCCCCTGCCGCACCAGTCTGCACTACAGCATATGCTATAGCTCACCATATGACAGCCATGATTACTCTCTCTTTTCCACTTGCCTCTCTTCGTCCCCTTACTCTTTTCTCCTCTTCCTCGTCTGCCTCTGTCTTCGTCCTCCACCCTACCCCCAGGGCGCTCCTTGTACTTTAGCTGCACTCCCTGCCATCAGTACTGCTCTTCGCTCGTCCTTGCATTGTGTACATTCTTTGCCTTTGCTGCACCCTTGCCACTCTAACCAAACCAAACACACAGCGTATAGCTGATCCTCTTGGCTCACCTCAGGAAGCAGCACCGTAAACACACACACTTGCACTCGGTGACAGCTCTGAATCCTACTCTCCCACTTCCTACTGAGGACTGCAGATGCAAACCAGCGCACAAAGCTCCTGCCTGCTGAATGTCATTTTACGACTGGAGGAATGGTCGCTCCCACAGCTCAGAGCGCCACAAGGACCCATAAAAACCTGCATACACACATACACACATGCACACGCAAACACGCTACCACCCAGCCCCTCAGTAATAAATCAGCTGCCTTGCTGCATCCAGTGAGGCTGAACCAAGGCAGCGCGCTGCAGACTTGCTGTCCTGTGTTGCCCCCCTGGCTAATTTCAGCACAGTCCAATGCCCAGAGTCATGTCTGCCACAGAGAGCGGAGATGAAAAGATGTCTTACGAAGCCTATTTCTGGGTTCCATCATCTTGCATCCCTCTCTCTCCTTCTCCTCTTTCCTTCAACCTCCACTCTCTTCTTCTCTCCCCTCCTTTGCTCACGTTTGTGTGCAGATCTCAGTCCTGCCAACTACACCCGTCTCAGTGTTCGTTCCCCATCTCTGCTCTGTGATCTCCCTCGCTGTCTCTTTCTCGCTCATGGAATCACTCTATCTCCGTCTGTGTGAGCATGCAACAACACCCCCCCATTTCTCCTCCTCCTCTCATAGATCTGCTCTCTCTCTCTCTTCCCTCTTGCTCCTTCCCTCCCTCCCTCCCCTGGTAAATGTGCTTGGATTGCTACCCTGATCGCTGCTTCACTTATGCTTGCAAGAACGCCTCCCACTGCACTCCTGTGTCTGTTCCTGCCTGATGTTGCACAGTAAAAAGGAAGTCATGATATAAGCGTGCCTTCTGCCCTGTCTTCACTGCAGCCCTTTGTTCCAGTCTGGAGACCTGGCGTGTTTCCCACACTCTTCCTCCCTTTTCTCGCTCTCTGTCACACATGATCCAGCCCATGCTTCCAGGAGGAGGGTTACAGCAGAACTGTGGCTCTGCTCCACCCCATCCCCCATCTATCTCCTCCCTTTCTCCATCTTACTGTATTTGTGATGACAACACACCTATTTTACCCTGACCCAACCCTCATACCCTTTTTGTGCTTCCTCTCCTCATCTTCTCTTTCTGCTCCTCATTCGGTCCATTTCCCCCTCTTCCTTTTCAACCTCCATGCTCTCTCTCCCTCTCAGGAGAGATCAGTGCTGTATTGTACATTGCTGTGACATTGAAAGCTGCATTCATTAGATTTATATTAAGGTGGTGAGAAAATGGGATGGTCTCCCTCCATTACACACAAGCAGATGTATGGCATGCTCTCACTCCTATACAATAGAGAAACACAGGAAACCCAAAACATGCATTTGTATCGTCATCTACAAGATTTGGGAATGAGGTAAATAACCAGAGAAATGAAAGAACCACATGTTTTTTCTTCACGAGGTGAGTCATGACAAGGTTTTCCCATCTAGAAGACTGAGTCAACTTTTGCAGAGGTAAATGATGCAGTGGCTTGACATGAGACCAGCACACCCGAATGAAATCATGGCTTGAGGTAACAAGTTCGATTCATTTGCAATGCCCTTCTTTTTAGTTACGCTTCTTTGATTTTGGATGACATGCTTTTCTAGTGGACGGTTTATTTGTTAGAGAATAAGGTGTATGCCTTTAGAGCGTTTTAGAAATTTTAATACCACCTTAACAACCTCAAATCCCGTGCCACTGTATTCCTCAAAAAACTAGCAAATAGCAGTGAGGTGAGCAAATTCACAATCACAGCCCTTATGCAACAACCTCAACAGCACATTAGAGATCGATCTCTCTTGTTGTACACATACATGCACACAAGCAAAACCCCTCTGTAAATATGTGAGAGTGTGTGAAAGAAGGAGAGCACTGAGTGGAGGAGACAGAGAGCAAAAGAGGATTTTGTTAATTCAGCATCTTCAGCGGGGGGATTTGGGGTCTTTCTCTTACCAAGGACATATGGCGTAGGAGTGCTGTTGAGGAGAGCGGGGAGGGGAGGCGGGCTGTGGGGTGTAATGGCTCTAGTTTGGTGAGGCTTGGGTTGCAAACAAAACAGCTGAAGAACTGGCATCAGCCGGTCAGCCCTCCGTAAGAGACCTCAGAGCTAGATGGCACATGATTGAGTGGCGCAGGTGTGTCTTCAGTGACCTAGAACAGCCAGCTCAAGCATGCATAAACACACATACTGTACTCACACAATCACAATGCATCACCATATACACTTACGTCATTGATAATATAAATGTAATTCTTACTGGTGCAGGTGTGAGGGTTCTAATGCAGGGAAAGCCAAACGTGTCTTTCTTTTACATGCATACTTGCATACCAGTGCAATTATAGGCTAATATCTGGAATGCTTTTATACTGTACATTCTGTAGGGATCTAGCATTTTAAATTTGCAATATTTCTTTTCACTTTGAGTTTATGTTTGATCTCATAAAGATGCCTGGGTAAACATCATCCATATATGTCCCTGTGTACTGTACATATCTTGCAGGGATAATCAATATTTAATGATGTAATTATTAATAAATGTGAGCATGATTATGATGAATCATGGTTTAGTACTCAAATGAATTCAGGTAGAAAGAGCAGCTTTGTCAGTACCTTAGAATGATCCCTCCTACTTGATTTCATAAATATACTGTATTATAGTGGATTATTTCTGTCTTGAGCTGAGGAAACATCAATAGTGACACAAATGTAAGAGACATATACAAAATTTTATAAACATGCAAACGATTTGTAAAGACATTGGCACTATAATCTCACACAATCCACAACTCACTTTTCTGAGGTCTTAAAAACAATATTCTACTTTCCATCCCTTCTTCAGCAGCTCCTACTATAGACTGAGGCAGTTTTATCAGGTGAGAAACAGACAATCAAACCACTTCCATCTATTTGGCCAGATTAGTACATCAAGAAAACAGTGTGTTTCTCACGCACTCTTTATTATTTTCTCTTGACATTTTCTACCATTGCAAAACAGTATATTGAGCCATGGTGATAAGTAGCCATCTGATTTATGAAAATGTTAAGGAAAATTAATGAAATAAAAAATTTTTGAACTTTTTATTGTTGTGATAAAATAAGACATATTGAACTCTTTTGGTTCTAAGTGATTGTTATTATATATCTAAATGGCTGATGTTACTGTAAATTGTATTTAAGACTTCATTTTATGAAACACATGAATAAGGCCAGTTGATTTTTCTGAGACATGATTTAGCCAAACTTGACTAAAGCTTTGTTATTTGGCTTTGAAATGAATATCATAATGAATTCTAGTTGACAGGTAATTACTAATCTGTAAAACATGAATTAATAATGTATTGACCATAAGTGCAGACAATATAATTAACTCATGAAACCATCATACCAGCATTTTCATTTATTTGTCCGAGTTTGGGTGAAGTCAGTAAATCAAATCACCTTGTATGTTGCCACAGGGCTTCAGTGTTCTGGACAGCAGGTTTCCCATGAGCGGGAGGTTGTGAGTAATCGAATAAGAGTGATCCTGTAAACATTACAGCATGATACCGATTTTAAAAAGTGTCTGACATGATAGGCCTAACAAATTAGATTTTCACTTTCACACCTACATACTGCTACCCATAACTGTGATTTCATTTTGTTCACAAAGATAATTAATGCCAGTGGGCTTGATGCTGAAAGCTTGCTGGCAAAATCTGTCATAAATAGAGCAAATGTGTGCACATTGCAGGCAGTGATGTCTCAAAATAGAAGGACCTGAACAAAGAGAGGTGCCATTCTTTCAACAGCTACAAAGTGGCCTAGTACTGTCAAGGGAGGGTGTGGCAAAGCTTAAGGATTCCTGTCTAAGCGTTAGCTATATAAAATTGTTATATAAGAATTACACTGACATTATTAGTAATATACAGGCATTAGACAAGAAGTTAATTGTGTCAAGTTAATTGTAGGCTTCTACTGGGAGAAACTGAATATAAAACATATAAATCAAGTAAATTAGATAGATAGATAGATAGATAGATAGATAGATAGATAGATAGATACCATATTCATATCTATATCCAATTGAAACCAGTGAAACCTGCCTTCATTGTGCATTTACAGGGAAAAGCCAAAAAGATTTGGTATTGCATGTTGAATACTGATTAAAGAATAAAATCGATCATTTTAAAATGTAATCTCACTATTAGTACAGGCCATGTTCAGGCTCCGCGGCCAACTCACGATTGGGATTATCATAAAAATTGTTTAGGAGGTGAGATATGGCGGTGGGGTAAGTACGCCCACTTGTGGGTTTATAAAGATAACAACAAGCTCCTACCAAATGAAGGTTATTGTGGTTTAGTCTTTGCCCACGAATGTGTTCAAGCGATTAAATAAAGGTGGAATATCCTTCAAACAGTGCCATTTTGTGTTAAATTCGTCAGTGCGTTGCTCCGCCACAGGTCTACTCTTGTTTTTCGTTGTGTGTGTGTGTGTGTGTGTGTGTGTGTGTGTGTGTGTGTGTGTGTGTGTTTTGTTTTTGGGTTTTTTTCCAGCGGTAGAGGGCAGCATAGCAATATGCCAGTGTTAACTTTGCGTATGAAGAAGAGTGGCCCTGGGAGGCTAGCTGGTAGTGGTATGGACATGTCAGGGAACTGGCAGTAATGCTAACTTGGCTGCAGTAGTTTGTGAGTTATCCAAAAGTGTCTTGAAGCCTAAAGGGGTGAAACCTCGCCAGCTGGCCCGTGTAGAGGGTTGGAAAACCGGTAAAACGTTACGAATCCCGGGACCTTTAATATCTGACAACAACTGGTTAGCTAGCATTAGCTGGCTAGCTGGGAAGCTCCCGAAAAGTAACGTCAGGGCTTGTTTCATACAGTCATGTCTTCGGCCGGAGACTTCGGAAACCCTTTAAGAAAATTTAAATTGGTCTTTCTCGGGGAACAGAGTGGTAAGTCTGACGCTAACCTTAAACCTTTGTCGGATGTCGAATATGAATTATTCTCTGGAGGGGATGTAGCCAACCCTGGAGTTTGATGCGTTGATCGGGTGATTAACGTTAACCAGTGAGCTAGCTAACATTAGCTGCATAACGTTAAACTTCGCACACTGATAGCATTGCGACACCGTAACTTGTTACCGACTGCTTGTCCACGCTGGATCGACAGAAATGCTACGTATTTTCTTCCAGATAAGTCATATCTGTGGAAACTGACTCGTTCGTTCGATAGCCAACTTGCATAGAAGGCTGTGATAACATAACATTAACCGAGGGGGTGGTAGCTAGTAGAAAGTTACAAGTTTCAATGAAGTGGAGAAACAGAGTTGTTAAAATACTAAAGGTACTTTCAGTTTAATAATACTATTTGTATTTCCTAAGTAGAGACTGCAGTTACAGGCTAAGTTATTGTTTTTGCTGCTGTGTTCAGAAAAATGCTGTCAATCTCGGTTAAAGTCCACAAAATAAATTTTACAGTGATTACACAGATCTCATCAGTTGGTCTACCCTGGGAGGGCATTTCTGCAGAGAGGTGATGCCTCCCAAATACCAAACCTGCCCAGCAGCATTCCTTCACTCTCCCTACTCATTTTCCCATCCATTTTCCAGCCCAACTGAACACAGGGTGTACTTGTACTGAAAGAAGAAGAAGGAGGCAGGGAAGTTGTCTAGTTTCTGGTTTCAAAGGCAAAGGTGTGGGGTCGCTCATTATATCGTCCAATACAGTGCTTCAACTGTATCTATCCAATTCCACGGCTTTGTGTAAAGCATGCCAACACAAAGCACAGACTAGTGTAAACTCAATTTGGGGCTTCATGTAGAACTGGGATGGACCGATCCAAATTTTTTCTTTCCCAATACTGATTCTGATACCTCAACTTAGGGTATCTGCTGGTAACAAGTGCAAATATGTAGTAGTCTCTCATTACGCCGTCTTTATCCCAAAATTAAAACCAGTGTACCTAACTGCATGAAACTCATTGGGATTGTTTTTGTTCATGGTAACATGAGGCCTGGCTTTGCTTTGATGATAAAAACAGTTGGCGACCTGCTGTGACAAATAATTTAGATCTTTTGGTTTAAAAATATCCAATCTGCATAATAAGGCCAGTATCAGCATCAATACAGATCCAGCTGATCTGATTGTTGGATCCTTAGTGTAGAAACATGATATGGTAGTGTAGTAGAGGCGACAGTTTCTCCTTTGCCAGTAACTATATTTCTATAGGTATTGTGTCTGGTAAGATAAGACAGACACTCAGTGATCAGCTGTGATTCCTTGCAAACAGCAGTATTGGCTTTGCCCATGTCCTCATCCATTGATGCACAGTGTAACTGATAATGTAACTCGAGCTCAGCAAACTAATGTTTGGGGCTGGGGAGCTCTGTCTGGGTATTCAAATCAACTGTATTAGTGTCTCTCTTTGGAATGATGCACTAAAAGTAAGGTTTTACTAGTAAATATCAGCAAAGTGGAAAGAGGTTTTATGAACCAGTATACAGCTGCCATGTTTTGAGAATGTGGTAAATGACATTATAGGTTCCCTGCACAGATTTGGAGTATGAAAAATCCTCAAAGTTGGGCGGAACACAGAAAGACAAAAAATTTTAGAAGGGAAGTAAATTGGGAGCCGGTCCCAACCCTTCCCATCTTTCTACATTCCTCAACCCTCCAACTTCTCCTCAAATACTTCAAATGATTGTGCGCCACACCCTTTGATGGACAAGAACTTTCAGAGGGGAGTGGGAGTTGCATGACCTGCTGCTGTCAGCTGCTGTCCATCAAAAGGATTCTTCAACTGTGGTTCATGGATAGTACAGAATTCTGATGTTGGTACTTAATGTTGCTTTTTATTTATAGCGGGAGATAATCCATCGCCTTTGAAGTGTTTTGCTAACTTTTCATATTGACAGCAAAGTTGAATTTCAGCTACTTTGAATTTGAGCAAATGTACACCCATCTCATCACAACAAGCTGAGAATAATATGCCTTGTTTATTAATACTAGGAAACCCTTTCACTCCTCACAGTTATTCAGTTATTACCGGTCAGGGGTTTTATTTAGCCTCCGTTTTTTTTTGTTTGCAGTTAGAGTTGAAACAATTGGTTGATTAAGCAGTAACAGAAAATGAACAGAAAATAAATAGGCAACAATTTCGTTAATTGGTATAATTGTTTATCAAACAAACAGCCACTGGTTCCAGCCTTTCAAATGTGAGAATGCTGCTTTTCTGTGTTCAATATCATTATAAATTTAATATCTTTGAGTTTATGAATGTTGGCTAGATAAAACAAGGAATCTGAATATGTCAGCTCAAAGGGTATTTTTCACAACTTTACTGCATTTTTTTGACTAAACAATCCCTCAAAGAAATATAATAGAACAGAATCAATAAGTGAATCAATTATAAAAAATAATCACTGTCTTCGTCATGATAGTAACACACTATTTTGGTTATTTTTGAATAAGAAACTGAGTAACCTGCAAAACTGAAGTGAAAGTGCGATCACTGTGCCTGTACCATTGTTTATGTTTGTTTTTCAGTGGGAAAGACTTCGCTGATCACCAGGTTCATGTATGACAGCTTCGACAACACTTACCAAGTGAGACGAACCCCTCCATCTTTTTTAATCACCATTCATACAGTCCACATTATCCTAATGTAACGTTGATTGAAGATGGCTATGAATATTTAACTATTTCTTACCCATTTTCAGGCCACAATAGGAATAGATTTCCTGTCAAAAACGATGTACCTTGAAGACAGAACAGTAAGTTTTATTTTCATCACTACTAGTGTTAAATCAATCCTCTTTGTTGTTGGTCAATGTGGTCCTTGTCCAGATTGGGGAAATTCTCCAAGTGACTGTAAGGCTTTGGTGTTAGGAATGTCAAGGAACGCTCAGATACTGATTTCTAACACAATCTTTTGTTTGTTTTGTGTGTTTGTTTTTTGTTTTGTTTTTTTTTAACAGTTTAGTTGTGTTCTTTCTAGCAAACACACACTGCCCTTGTAGTGTGAGCTCTACGCCGTACTCCCTGGATCGTCCTCCCTTTCTCTGTTTGTTTCCTCCTTCAACACAAGTTTTCTTCCTCTCCTTCCTACCCCTCCATCTATTCTCTCCATTCCTGTTTTGAAATGAAACACCTTACTTGATCAAGAGAGGAGGGTTGATGACAAGTGAAGGGTGATTATTTATTTCTCCCAACGGGCCCAGACAGCTTGCTCTTTCTGGTGGTCATTCACTACCTGCATGCACTATGCTCTCTCTGTCTTCTCTCTGTCTTCTCCCAGTCGTCTGACCTCATTTAGTTTCCTTTCAATTTACTTTTTGTCACCATAACTTACCTCATTTCTGACCTCGGTTTTTCTTGTTTTGTTTTCGTCCATTCTGTTTTTTCGTTTTCTCCTCTTTTATTTCTCCTCCCATCCTTTTCCCCTTCCTGCCCCACAGATCAGGTTGCAGCTGTGGGACACGGCAGGGCAAGAGCGATTTCGTAGCCTCATCCCGAGTTACATTAGAGACTCTGCTGCTGCTGTTGTAGTGTACGACATCACAAGTAGGTGGACTACCTGTGCACCTACCAGTCCTCTGTAATGTGTACTGTGTGTAATGCTCAGAAAAAAATGAGTGTCTGTTCAAATCCACTTTAATGCTAACTACAGATATCAAAAATGTGTTGTATAATGTGATGCAAGCACACATTTCATTTTCATTTTAAAAAATCCGGTAATTCCATATTTATAAATCAAACGTGGGCAAGATGTATACAACTTGTAGTTCTACTTCCTTATAGTCTTCCTGTCAAAAACTCACCTGTTTTCACAGCTGAGGTTTTTTATCTCCTGAATACTGATGCTCTGCGTCTGGTTTCTCCCTCATCTTTCTTTCAGACGTCAATTCCTTTCAGCAAACCACAAAATGGATTGATGACGTGAGAACGGAGAGAGGAAGTGATGTCATCATCATGTTGGTGGGAAACAAGACAGACCTTGCGGACAAAAGGTAATCTGTTCTTCCCTCCTCCTGTGTCTGTGCAAACGGGCTTTCTACATTAAGAGAATACTAATAAAGTCATTGATTGTTACTGCTCGCCTGTCAATACTGAGTTTCTCAGCCCTTCCAAAGGCAGCATTCAATTAGATCCAGTTATCTCTGCCCTTTGTGGATGTCAAAGATGCAACTGTTTTTTTATTTTTTTCAAACTAGATGCCCTCCTTCGTTTGTTTCATCCAAAATTGTTTGAAGATAGTTATAATTTGTTCTTTAACCAATCAAACTCATGAGTAAATTGATAGTTGTCAGCTGTGATATGTGATAATATTTGATCTGAAAGTGTCCACTGTGTAATCCACTTTATCTACCTGTTTAATGTAGTTGCATTGTCTTTCGCTGTGCATCTTTTAACCCCCTTATCTACCACAGGCAAGTATCTATTGAGGAGGGTGAGCGGAAAGCCAAAGAACTAAATGTAATGTTTATTGAGACTAGTGCGAAAGCGGGCTACAACGTAAAGCAGGTAAGAGTGTGTGTGTGAGTCGTGCTCCGTAGTCCTGCTGCAATGCTGCTGCCTGGGCTCCACCTCCAAAGGTCACCTGTCAAAATCAGAGGTTAAAGGTCTAAAATAGTAATTTTGTAAATTTACTACAGTAGCTGTTCCAGCAGATGGATTTTAAAGTCATGGTCTATTTTCTGTCCATAGTTCTAAAGGAATAGTCCAACATTTTGGAAAATAAGTTTATTTTGTTTGCTTACTGACAGTTACATGAGAAGATCGATACCATTTGCATGAATGTACAGTAAATAAGTAGCTAGAACCAGCAGCTGCTTATCTTAACATGAAAACTGGAATGGGGGGGAAACATCTAGGTCTGTCCAAAGATGAAAAAATAAGCCTATCAGTGTTAAAGCTAACTAACTTTTCTAAAGCTCAACTTCTCTGGGACTAGTAAGTTCTTGGAGTCACCACTGGTTGCCTGGGAGCTGGTCCAGGGCCAGAAATAACCTCCTGGAGAATAGCAAATTGACATTTTTACACTTTATGTTTATAATTAAACAAGATATAAAATGTTAATTAGTGAGCGTTAGAGGTGCTGGTAGGCAGATTTTGGCACCTTTGGACAGAGCCAGGCTAGCTGTTTCCTCCTGTTCCAGTCTTTATGCTAAACTAAGATAACCAGCTGCAGGCTACAGCAACTTATTTACCATGCACACAGGATTGTGGTAGCAGTTGTCTGATCTAACTCTCGGCAAAATGTCAAACTCTTACTTTAAGCCTTCTCTTCCTGTTATGAAATCTCAGCTGACACAATGAACAGCCAAAGGTTGTCTTGGTTAACTTTTGGTATTGGGCAAAGGTGACAGTAGCAGCAGGAAGGAGCACGACTTATTAATCCACTTCAACATAATCACAGTCTGTATTTTTTTTCCCCTTTGTCTTCTTGTCGATGTCTGTGGTGGTATTTGCGTGTCCTCATGGTTGATTGTGTGTCATGCGTGGTTACTCGTGGCTCATCACAGACAGATAACCACAGAGGAGGGAGAACAGAGAGCGAAAGAGATGAATGTTCTGTTTATTGAAACAAGTGCAAAGACAGGCTACAATGTCAAACAGGTAGAGCGTGTGCACCTTTTTGTGTGTGTGTTCATAGTGCTCATGCTCTCTTCTGATTAGCTGCTATTTCACACACGCATGCGTGCCTAAAGGTGTGCTTTAAACATTGGCTGTCTCTGGTCATATGTGAGATGTGCGAATTTGTTTTTCAAGCTCTCTCCCACTTGCTCATAGTAATGTAAATTTAAATTGGCCAGCCTTTGATACAGGCCTAGAGGTGGGTCAGGGTTTGCGAATCAATACGTCTCTCTCCAATGATCAGCACATGAAAAGAATTGTGGAATCTGCATGTAATTAAATTTAGTTCTATGTGATGCTGTTTAGTGGCGGGCGGGAATGTTGAGCATCGTCCTACATTCAACACACTTTTCTTAAAATTCACGTGAATCCATCAATCACTTAAAATCCTCCAAGCTCTATCAATGGAAGGTCTCAGTAAGGCACAGTTACATCCTCTTTTCAAGCCACTTCTGCAGTGAAGAAATATGGCCTTGCAGTAGTTAAAACACATGTTGCCAAATTCAAATCAAATTCTGTGAAGCTCTGTTGGGCGTCTTCCTCTGTATGAGCTTCAAGTGGTCCTTGTGCTAAATCATGTAATAGGAAAATACACAGCACACTATTTTGATTTCAACTTTTGTTTTGGTCATGCTGTGAGTATGTTTCCTTGTCTGACAGAACGCATCTGCTTCTCTTTCCCTCCAGCTTTTCCGTCGCGTGGCAGCCGCCCTCCCTGGCATGGATACCACACAGGACAAGAGTAGAGAGGACAGTATCCTTTGTATACATGTCAGTGTCAGCGTCTGTCATGACAGAAGAGAGTTAGGAGTTCTCCTTGCTCTCTTATGTCATGTGGATAGTCCCTGCCAGGAGGAAAATCTGGTTCATTGCTGTGACAGCTCGCTATTGTTGTTTTAACCAATGTGTCCTTTTTAGATCCACTTTACCAGTGAGGACACACGTTGTGCTCCAACTCACTGACTGCTTTAAGGCTCATTTATGCTCAACATTAGATACGTGTACGGACTCTGTGTACATTACGTCCGCGTTAGTTCACTTTTTCTGAAAGGTTATGGATACGGCCAAAACAGAACCATACCACTGGCATTGTAGCCAATAGTTCAATCAAGACACAACAGTAGGACACGACGAAAAAATGTTTAAAAATGGTGGAACTTTTTGGGGAGAGGTTGTGCGAGTTGGTCAGAAATATTAAACATTTATATGATGTTACTTCGTACGTGCACAGGGACAAACAGTTACTACAGAACAGCTGGGAGGAGATTGGATGGGAATTACATACATTTGTTGTTGTCAGATATGTTTTACTCTGAGCTGCCTTCTCATGGATTTATTGCTTAACATCCATGCTGACTTAAAGTACGAATGGAAGTATGTGGGCAGTGACAGTTACAACGTTTGAAATGGACGTATCTGTTTTCGTAAGGAAAGGGAGCATAAATGAGCCCTTACTGAGTTTAATGTTAAAGGCGTACTCCACCAAAGATCTATTTTTTGAGTATCAAATAAATGCTAGGCTAGGCTTAAAAGGTGACTGAAAGGTTTTGTAGGATTTTCCTAATGACAACAGATGTAGGCAGCTTGGATTTACAGCAATTAAAATATAAAAACATTGAGAAAAAAGCAGTCCCTCAAATAAGAGTTCATCTGTTTTAGCTAATTATGTTCGAAACTATAGCGAGGTGTGCTCAAATGTACAAGACTTATAAATAATCATAGTCAGCGCACAAGCAAAAAAAGAGGCAGGAGCACTCTGACAGTTAAGCAGCGCGTGTGTCTGGGCCGCCTGGAAATACGAGACAGTCTTAGTCAAAAGGACAATCACAATAAATAAAATCTTACAGAATTTGATATACAGTATGTAGCAACACAGCTCATGATATAAAATGTTTCCAGAGAGAAAACATTAGAACAATGAAAAGGAAAGGTGTAAATCAGATAAATGTGTCAAAGTGACTTTTCTTTCTTTTTTATATATTTTTGTTATGGGCTACTTTAGTAACCCTGTTTTTTGTCTTTATACTTTTACATAATCAGGGTTAGGGATGGGCTTTTTGATGTCCCGCAAATAATTTTCTAATTTATATTTTGTACAACAATTTTCTAACTGCAAAGTGTATTTTATAAAAAACAAATGTGAAACATTTTTCTACATATGTACAAAAGGTTAAAATGTTATCTCTATTAACTCATGTCCGTTATCTAGTTCTGTTTAGTACTAATAACTCCTTAATGTACATTTTGAAGTTTATTTTTTCCCCTTCTGTGATGTTCCTTAACTCCTAAACCCTTCAGTGATTGACATTAAGCTGGAGAAACCACCAGAGCAACCCGTCAGTGAAGGAGGCTGTTCCTGCTAATGCTGGCCTATGTCATGGCTAAATAATTCTCTTACTTGCTGTTTCTCAAACCCAGTTGGTTTTTCTGTACCCTTCACTATACCCGCCTCTGTGTCACAGCCTGAAAGAGAACACTAAATCCGTTATCCTTGCCATTGTGGAAATCTTGCGCGCTCATCGGGATTCTCTGAAAGTCATAAATCACTTAAATTGAATATTTGCACTGTAACACACATACATTGAAACAGTATTCACAGCTGGAGCTCAGCCTTCTTTAGTGAGCTCCTCTTGTTTGTCATTTCAGACGAAGATGGTGGCACACTGCTGTGGTTTGTGTCTAAAGATGACTTTTTGAACCAAACTGAACAAAAGAAAATGTTTGTTAAAGATGTCAAATCGAGGTATGTGTTTAAGAGTGAGAATATTCTTTGAAAAGTTTATATTGCTTTAAGCTTATCAAGCACTGTGGATGTTGTGTGCGTTTGTTAGTTAACATAATTTGCGTTGTTGCAGTTGATTGGCAAGATTCATTCATGAATTGTGTTAACAAACTTTTATTTTTTTTTAACTGGAATAATATGTGGATACGGTTGTGTTAAAGTAAATGAATACCATATTTGGGAGATCTCAGTGTTGACAAGTATACTGTACAGACACGATATAGCTGAAGATGGAGGCGGCAGCAATGAGCTTATTTTAAACTGAGTTTGTGCTTTGGGGTGCCTGCACACAAACAGTTCGTGCAGTCACAGTTCTCCCAGCATGTACCAGCATGATATGACAAGTCAAAACACTGAAACCACACAGTCAGTCACCACTGCATGGTCTCAAACCAGAAAAAACACACATCAACTACTACAAGAGCCACACTACCACTACACCATCCACATTACCGTCCTTCCTCTATTCCCACAATTCTCCCTTGAGATGGGTTACTTTTACCCTGGTTTCCATTTTCTATTACCCTTTTATTTGGATAGATCTTTAATTTTATTTTATTTTTTCTAAGGACTACACCTATCATAGTTTGAATCTTTCTTTGATGATAGTGTTTGAGGAGGATTTTCTCATATGTTAAGAGTCATAATCATAAAACCCACCATAAACATTAGATATGGAGATATTTGCCTTTTGGAGTTTAATTGTAGAGGGCTTCCTTGGCTTTGGTTTATAGTTAAATTTGGTATGACGTTTTACGAACACTTTAAAGAGTATTTTTCTTTTGCTTATTTTTATTTTTTGGCATTGATCTTTTGTTAGTGATTATTCTACATATGTATTTAATCCACAATGATTTGTAATATTTATTTCTGTTGGATTCATGTTTTTTTTTTTTTAATGTCTGTTAATATCTTCACTTTTGGTATGAGTCCTGAATCACTAATAAAATATGCATCCATCTGGACCACCTTTAACAGAATCAGTAGAGAGCGACTGTTCCCTCCACCACTTCTAGATGGCAATTTGATCACTCCGAAAATACTGTGCAATTTTTGTGTGAACTCGTGGAGGAGAGTCCAATTTGTATACATAGTAGTCCCTAACGTTTGTCTGGAATGGTTTTAAATGAAAGAATAAAAATACACTTGTCACTGCTGCTGAAATTCATGTCGTATTTGACAGTTGTAAGGTTAAGACTTCGTGATTCGCATGGCATTTTTTAACATCTAAATTATTGATCGAAGATGAAACACTTGAGTATTTCAGAGATGTTGATCTGTTTCTGTTAAGTCTTCAGTCTGGGTCTCAGTGGTGGCAACAAAACGTGAACCACAGGGAACAGAACAACACTCCCAGTGAACTCTATTAACAGCAGGGCCTGAAAATGTTGCCACATGCCTGAGCAGTACCATGCTCAGGCATGTGGACTGAATGAAGGACAATAATCTGCCTCGTTATCTCTCCTGCTGGAGCTCGACTAACTGGCTAATTTCACAGCAGACATTTCGAACTGTCATTGCAGGAAAAGCACAGGTGAAACTAATGGCATTAATGATGGCTCCAAAATATGCTATGCCACTGAACCAGCATTCACAATACCAGGGCCTTTAAACTGCCACACCTAGATGGGATCCAGCCATTATTCGTGTACAGCAAGGTTGTACTGCAAAACTGCGCCAAAGACCTCATGTTGACTCCATGCTAATTAGTTTCATATAAATGTATTAACTGCTAAATTTAACTGGAAATAGCAACATTAAGGTATATTATATTATCATTACCTAATCTTGTGGCCCTGTCTTTTTTTTTTGGGGGGGGGGGGTCAAAATAGTGGCTGTAAGACCGCAATTATTTTAGTTTGTATTCAGCTCACGCGATGCATATGCCTAAATTAAATGGAACTGTGCTAAATTAAATTACCTTAAAGTGCAGTGGCGGTACATAATGCAGAGCCAAGGAGGTACATACACAAAGGTGGTACAGCTATCAATCAAGTAATCAAACTTTATTCGTGTGTTATGTACGTTAGTGCAAAAAAAGGTGCTTTACAGGTGACTCGAGCTGATGACAGGGAATTTATATTGCATTCTATGAACAATAATTACTTTCCACTGCGACAGTACAATACACAGCAATAAGATACCAAATTACAACTTTATTGTAGTTTTCTCAAACACCAACACGGGGGTCTCTTACTTCCATTCAGCAGTAATGTTTGCATCCCTGTCCGCGATTGGTTACAAGTCCCGCGAGAGTTTCCCAAGTAGCCGTTACCCTGGAAACCAAGCTAAACAACTGTTGCTCTGCGTATTTAGCTAATTGTGTCAAAGCGGGATGCCACACTGAGCGTTACTTTGACTTTGACTTCGAAAGTTAGTTTTAAGAATTGAATAACACCATGGGTTTCGATTACTACGAAACGCTGGGAATAAACAGAAATGCAACAGACGCAGATATCAAAAAGGCGTAGGTCTTGTTAAACTACCAGCCGTTTTTTAACAGGCGGTTTGTTTTTGTTGTCACAATTTTTCCTCTTTTATTCTCCCAGATATCGACGGCTTGCGTTGAAGTTTCACCCGAGCAGTAACGGAGAACCTGGAAGCACCGAGAAGTTCAGTCAGTTGGGCGAAGCCTACGATGTTTTGAGCGACCGTAAGTGGCTAGAATAGGGCGCCTCGACTATCATCTAGATCATTCACTAGGCCAGTGCAACGCATCACGTAGGCTATGCTGTATATTTCACTACAATACCAACTCAAAATAAGGAGTTAAAGGGGCGACTGTGCTTGCTGAGGTAGGTGTGTTTGCAACATGTGTAACAACCTGGCAGCGTTCATGACGCAAGGTCATTGTAGCGGCAAAAAGTAATATTCATCGCGGTTAAAAAGAAACACAAAACTAAAATAAAATAAAAGACAATAGAAATAGTCGAAATAATTATTATAATCAAATAAAAGTGGGGATAATATAGTTTCAACTTGTTTATTTCTAGTTAATGTCCCAGATTCCAAACCTATCTGAACGAATTATTATTAATACAAAACACTATACATAATGTATCACATTTCTACAGCGGAGAATGGGGAGGAAAGTGGTTTAAGGAAAGCTTTTTTTAAATATATATATATAAATAAACTCTTATCTGACCAATGTGTGTATGATTAAAGCTACTGTACACTACAATAAAAGTGTTCAGGGCAGTTTTGAAAATCTATAAAATGATCCACCTTTTACCACATTATCGGTACCATTTTACCAGTACCAGTATTTTGACAGTATTTACAGACTGGCAGTTTGTGTCTATGACAATATCTATTTTCTGTGTTACAGCTCGAAAAAAGGCAACGTATGACAAGTTTGGTGAGGAGGGTCTAAAAGGTGGTATTCCAGCTGAGTTTGGCATCGGAGGGGCTTGGTCATCTAAATATGTCTACCATGGGAATCCAGATAAAACATTCAGACAGTTTTTCGGAGGTGACAACCCATTTGCAGGTGAGAAAAACAGAAATAAAGACAATACAGTGAATGTGCTTTTTCAAATTGAATGCCAACTGCATTAATCAATATTTGATTTGTTTGTTTGTTTTGTTTTGTTTTGTTTTTTTGGATAGACTTCTATACAAATGATGTACCACTTCAGTTCGGTGGCCTGCAACCAGGAGTGGTGAAGACACAAGATTTCCCAATAGAGAGAGACCTTCATTTGTCCCTGGATGATCTCTTCCATGGATGCACAAAAAAGATAAAGATTTCTCGCAGGGTAAGAACATCTGTATGCGAGATAACTGTCTTTTCTCATCCCACCATTTTTCAGTGGTCAAATCATTCTTACATTCGTTAGTTAGACTGAGAACAACTCGTGGACACTCATGTTTGAAATGACTTTACATAAAAAAAATAGTTAGATCTAAGTAATTACGCTGAGTGAAATACATGAATTCATTTTCGTCTCATTTGTTTAACAGATTATGAATGAGGATGGATATACATCCAGTATCAAAGACAAGATCCTGTCTATAGATGTAAAGCCTGGGTGGAAAGAAGGCACAAGAATAATTTTTTCCAAAGAGGGAGATCAGGTAAAAGAGTAATACAAAATCATTTTCTGTTGATATTTAAGACAGCTTTAATAATTGCCACTAACAAAGCAACCAGTCTGATGTTGGTAGCAATGTGATAGGAGAGTGAAATCATCAGTTGGTATGATGTTTTATTTTTATCCTGCTAAACCATTTATCTTATTTGCATTTGGTTATTTCAACTGTTTCGTCAAAGTTCAAAATCAGTAGGATTTTGATCAGATTGAAGAAGACCTATAGGCCCTTAACCTGGTGCCAATGAAAAGTGAATATTGTGAAAGGGATCTTTACTGTAATACGGTAAAGGGGATTTGACCTGTTGTTGTTGTTGTTGGTCTTCCTACTCACCAATATCTCCCTCTGTGAGAACAGTTAGAAAAAGAGCTGATAACATGTGACTTGTAATGGTTTCCCCAGTTTGGTTAAGGATGACATACAGTATGTTGATTTGGTTGAGGTAAGGATGATTAATTTTGATTAAAAACAAAGTAAGGCTCTGGTGGTAGTCTTCACTGTTTCTTTATTCCCTTGCCTTATGCAACATTTCTCACAAGAATGTGAGCTAAGGCTTCAGTTTTGGTTTGTGGTGCTGTCCCTGGTGCTGATTTACCCCACTATCTGTTGCCTCATGCATAGAGCTCAATTCTCAGCAAATGGGACTTCATTATAGATAATCCAAGCTTTAAGTGTATCGTAAGCTTTAGAGGGAAGTCTAGAAAGTTACAAATATATCAATATGTACAATTATGGATGAGAAGCACAAAACATATTCCTAAAGCTGAAATGTTTGGGTTTGAAGTATGTAAAGAATATACGTTTTTGCAGAGATTATAATAATGCAACATTGTGCAAATTCATGTCGGCTTATCATAAACTTAAGTAAAGTGAGAATAATAACATTTATATGCATCTCTGTTGGAGAAGGGTAAATGCTTGGGATAATATTGGATCAATCATAAGGTAATTATTCTTAATACGGAATGAGGTTTTTAGGAAGTCTTAATGTACTATTTTATACCCGATTTTTAAATTCCATGCCTTTAACCTTTTTTCTACCAGTCGTATTGTAGTTACACTAGAATGATAGGAGATCGAGACAGTATTGATGACTGGAAAATTGCTCAGACTGTTGACCACAGGATTCAGGACTGGACAGTTTTTGAAATGGTGAATAGTGTCAGAATGAGGTAAAGAGAGTAGAAAAATAAGGAGTTAATATAAACAGGTAAGTAAATTATATTTTTGCGAAACTCTGAAAGTTTATTTTATCCTTCGGTTGTGAAGTGTTAAAGTTTCCACCTGATCTGCTTCAATGTCACCAGTAGGTGGCCTCAGCAGATCCCTCTCTTTAAAGTAGCTCACCCGTGCTTATATGATTGTCATCAAATATGCTTTTTGTTCAATATGATCTGCCTTACTTTGCTCAAAAAAAATATGTGCTCAAAGCTACTCCTTATCAAACTATGCATAGTAACAAGTTATTACTAAGCCATGTGTTAGGGAAAGGGCCTGACTACAATGTGATCATCTTGCTGTATTTTATCTTTAGGGACCAAACAGCATCCCTGCAGATATTGTGTTTATAGTGCGACAGAAGAGTCACCCTCTTTTCGTAAGACAACATAATGACCTGATCTACAAGGCCCAGGTCTCTTTGGAGATGGTGAGTCATGTTAAAGAGGGTTTCATTATCAGTCAAACAGTAGAATAAAACAGTATTGAAGCAAAAAACCTCTCCCACAGGCCTTGACTGGCTTCTCTGTGGATGTGGAGACACTAGATGGCAGGCTACTCAATATTCCCATCAATGACATTGTTCAGTAAGTGCTTTTCTATATTGGGGCCAAAGTGGAATACTAAATAACATTTGTATGTAATACTGTATGTTGTAGTTTTATTAATTTGACATAAATCTCGGATATTCTAAAAGCTGAATGAATTACTTAAACATTAAGATCAGAACAGGGAGCGATGATCATAAGAAATTCAAGCACTTTATATCACCTGTATAGTTAAACAGGGACATTTCTAGAAGGATATGTTTTGGGTTTGTGCATCATCTGCATTAATTACCATTTTCCTGTCTCTGATTTGTTTCTCATAACACATCAGCCCTACATACAAAAAAGTGGTGACTGGAGAGGGAATGCCGCTGTCCCAGGATCCTTCACAGAGAGGAAACCTCATCCTTACTTTTGACATCCAGTTCCCAGAGAAGCTCCCCGCTGAGAGGAAACATCTGATCAAACAAGCTCTAAAATAAATATCTAGCAAAAAATATTGACCATATTTTAATACCTGATACTCTCCTATGACTAATGAATGTTGGAATTACATATATATCTTTATTCGTATAAACACAACTTGTATAGGAGGCAACATAAGGTAAAGAAATGTGTAAACAACATCGCTGTGCTACAATATCAGCCTTCTGCCACGCAACAATCATTACAGTGTAGTTCTGCAATGGTGCTTTGCTGCCATCATGGCCCGTTTCAGCTGCTCATATGTCACAAACATCACCACATTCCAGGAGCCCAGTCGTAAGAAAGATGGCATGAACCTCAAGAGCAAAGAACAGAAACTTTAGCGTGATTGATGGCAATCTATTCAAATGAATAACTGGCATTTTGTTTACAGCCCTTGGTCTCCTCACCATCCTCTATAAATGTTTGATTATACCCTCAATAATCATTTAAATATTGTCCATGCAGTCAGTGCTTACCCCTTATAAAAGGAGAGTGGTCCTTCTTTGGTCATCATGGCAGCAGCACAATTGAGGACACTGTTGTACTGGCCAAGAGCAGAGTTCATATACCTTGTCTTGACCACATCGACTGGAGAGGCAATCACTGATGTGCATAACCCTGCACCAAAGGCTGATACAAAGTGGCAGGGCAGATTGTCTGTAAAGTAGAGGCTGAAAATTAATACTCCAGGAAAAAAAGCACTTGGCCATTATATCATGCCACTGGAGCATTGGGCTGCAGCTATTTTTTACCTGTCAGGGGAGTGGACTTCAAAAGTGTATCCTTGATGAAGTCGTATGTCACTAGTTCTGTGCAGTTGACAATTGCATTACGTGCAATGTTTGGAGCTGTACCTGCGTGTCAAAGTAATATATGTACATTGAAACATTTATCATAAGAAACTGAAGAAGAACCTTAAAGACTCACATAACCATTTAGAGTTCAAGCTACCTTTCCATAGACCACGAATGCCTTCTTCCTTAGCAATGGTCTTGTAAGCATCCATGGTGCTACAGTAGCGCCTGCCGTGCCCAGAAGACCTGGTCTGTGCCTGGAAGCGGACTTTCACCACATCTGTGGGCTGAGCAAAAGCAACCGCCATGGCACCTGTGGTGCATCCTGCAAGCAGCCGACTGCCGATGCCTACATCTGAACCAGAGAGGAGGGAGATGATTGGTGCAGGACTGCCTCAATTAGACTAACAATTATAGCACATTAATAAATACTCACGATCAGAACCTCGGGTGTAGAACTGTTTTACAGAGTCGTAGAGACCGATTCGGACAGAGGCAAAGCTCATCTGTCTCTGCAGTCCTGCCACCAGTCCATTGTAAAGACTCCTGGGCCCCTCTGTACGCACCATGGTGGTGATGGTGCCAAACACTCCTCGATACTTCACTGCAGACCCTTTCCCCGCAGCCTCCCCTTGGATCTGTACAGGATAAAGGTTAATGGAGGCTCAGCTAACTAAAGATAAGAAAGAATAGGGGACTTCAATGTACATTATGAACTAGCTTCTTCAGTTTTTTAGGCACTAAGAAAATGCATAAAATGTCCTGTAGATACACTATTTGTTTAATGTTTACAATATAAGAAGTTGGTGGGTTGATGGGAAGCTTTTTTTTTTAACCTGCAGTCGCACTTTGGCTGTGTCCAGGGGAAAGGTGAGCAGGTCAGCGGTACAGGCTGCAGTTCCTGCTCCTACAAACTTCACAGCTGCTGATGGAGGCACATCTGCAGGTCCAAATCCAACCATTTTCCAGAGTTATTTGGATCAATATAAGGACTGAAGTGTGGCTGATTAATATGGACAGGACAAGAAGCTCGTCCAAAATCTGAAAAAAGAAAAAAAAAATAGAGCCATAATACATTTTATTTATGAGTGTGCTTTTTTTAAAAGCTTGATTCTGTGTCTGGTGTGTAACCCTGAACACTATAATACCTGCTGGGTGGCTCATGTAACACCCCCGTTAAGCAAAAAGCACATCCAAAAGAAGAGGTTTTACCGATGCTAAATGAAAAAGCTAATGGGTACATTCTGACAGGAAAAGGTTGCATGGGAATGGGCTAAAAAACAAAAGCCTTCCTAATTCAGGAGCACAAAGAAAATGATTTCCACATTATCACACTGAAGTCTGGACTTTGGTTATTAATTCTTACCTTTTTAGGATAGAAACTTTAGAGATCAGGATTCTTTAAAAGTGTCCCTCTGGCTGAACTTTTTCCAGGCTATAAATTGGTTTTCTTGTTTTTCCATAGAAGATTTTTCAAAAGTGATGAGCCTTGTTCTTGTCAAAACAGAAATATGTTCAAAAACAAAAATAGCCATGTAACAAAGTATTAACAAAAATACCAATATCCCAAGAACAAAATTTTTTATAAAGAATTTGATTGTACCTTGATTCGATTTGTAGTATTTAAACTGGCAGGTAAAATGCACAAAATCTGGAACTGAGAAAATCCAAATGATTTACTGACTCTTAACCAAGATTCAGGATGCAGTAGTGTGGGGGAAGAGAACCTGTTTAAATAAGGCCATGAGGCTGTTACATCATGACATGCATGTGTTGCTGGTGGGGCCCCACTCCCACTGTAACTGTCTTGGGCTGCCTACCGTTCTGAGGGGCAGAATGTAAACCTGTCTGTGCAACAAACAGCCTGTGGCTGTATTTGTATGATTTTTGTATGTTTTCTCTGTGTCTTCTAATCGAGTTCCCTGTTTACTGTGTCCTTAAACCAACAACAACATCACAACAAACATTCAAAACAAGAGTTGTTATCGATAAGACAGGCGGAATATATTGAGTGTTGACTATTTTTTGAAAACAGAATGTTGCATTTTCCTACTTGCTAAAACACATTTGGTTAAGTGAGTTATCTTTTTAAAGGTCTGTCCATAGAATTATAGTACAGAGAGCACAGATTTGCAGAGTAAGTGCTGAGTCATGTTAAAAATACAAAAAAACATAGTGTATCGCCCACCAAACTAGATCCATATGCTCAGACCTATTAACATCTCACTGCAGCTTTTTTTTAAAAAGTTTGTGTTCAATGACCTGTTGTTCCTGCACTGATTAATGAGGCACTACACTGAAAAGAATTTTTGAAAATAAATTTACAACAGTATTGTATTGTATACCTGAATAGCCGTGTATGTACGCAACCATGTTTCCTTGATAAGGCTCTGTAAAGCAATGCAGGATTATTAGTTAAAGGTTGGTGAAGTTGTGTAAAAGTAGTCATATCACATGAAATATAGGGATTGTAAATTGCAATGTCATGAATGAATGCATGGGTACATGTTGTCCTGTATGAAGGCTGTGTCACTCTATAGATCTCACTGACCCAACTGTGAGACTGCAGCAGGTGACTTTGGAAATATTCCCGGTCCAATGAATAAAAAACTGCAGTTATTCAGAGGCCCAATGCTAAAAAAAAAAAAAAAAGCTTGCTTTCGTCAAAAGCTCATTTCACAGCTCTGCTTTCAGGGCACCACCTGCTGAGATGTTCAGACTAGTGTATTTGTGTCAGCCAATGCTCTCCCCTGTGAACACATCTGAGGCAGGCTATATGTTTGTTATTTGGGTTATGTAGGAACGTGGTTGGAACATTAATTTAAATTTGCTTGAAATATACATGTACATCTATACATCTATGAATACATATACAGTACATAGAGAAGAAATGTAATTTTTATCTTTTCACAACAATTTGTTTTCCTCATCTCACCTTAATCATCAAATTATAAGATGTGAAGTAAATCTTGTTTAAGTTTCACATTTGACCAAAGACTTGGAGATGGTCTATACTACTGATTTCTACCACAAAGAAACTTAAATACTGTGCACTGCCCCACTTAAATCCCAAGATGTTCCACTTTCTGTAAAGAGCTTCCACCATTTTATCAAGCAACCTGATTTATCGGCAGTCACCCCATGGTCTTTTTTCCCCCGCATTTATTCCAACTATTTAAAGTGTATTGTGTTTGATGTAGGTTAGACAAAGAATTTAAAACATTACACTTTCATTTTAGCATTATTTACATCATTTTAGCATTGTGTACAACATATTCTATTCACATGACCTATCGACCAGCAATAAATCAAGCTATTTACAATAAGCAGCACATAGATTAACCTGTAAATCCCTGACCACATACACCACAAATAACGGTAAATATTGTAAACAGTCCACAATACAGAAGACAAAGTAAGAGACATAGAAGTGATCACAGGTTAGGCCTGTATTGCCATATACAGTCTGTCTATTGCATTCATGGAAAACCTACCCGAAATAACATATAACATACACTATAACGTTATTCATATGAGCTTCCAATTCATTCTTGTAAACACGAAAATCCATCTCCAGCCAGTGAACTGCCAACTGATCAAGGCTTAAATATATATTTCGATATGAGATAAAAACACAATGTTATGGAATTAGTCTTTCACATCCGTCCTATACATCTTATTAAGTATTTTTGTAATGCTGGCACTCACCATTACAATGCACAATGTGCCTTTAAACTTGAATCCTTAAATCATTCTGGTATTACAACAATGCCCACAGAGTCAATGTTCATTCAGGAATCTTAGGAGCCACAGCTTCCTCTTGATGATGTATTAAGTCCACCTCTGAGCCACGTTGGTAATGTTACCCTGGACCCCCGAAATCAAAGCTAAGCTCTCTTTTGCGCCTCCACTTGGAGCTCTCTTTTTCCAACCACGGAAGAAGAAGAAGAAACAGTCTGACGAGCTGAGGTCAAAACGGCGACTCCCAGCACTGTTGTGCCCTGGTCATCCCTCGTTTAATTTGTTCATACGTCACAAACATCACAATGTTCCAGGACCCAAGTCGCAAGAAAGAAGGCATGAACCTAAAGGAAACAAATGAAAGAAAAGTAAACGTGTTTGGACACAGGTTGCATTTTACTGTTTTGTGGTTCACTGTTATGTTAGCTTGTATTTACCCTTTATAGAAAGCTGTGGGTCCTTCATTTCTCAGCATGGTGAGAGCACAGTTGATAGCACTGCTGTACTGGCCAGCCTTTGAGTTCATGAACCGTGTTTTGACTACATCCACAGGAGAAGCCACAACTGTTGTGCAGAAGCCTGCACCAAAGGCGGCTGTGAAGTGGCAGGGCAGGTTGTCTGAAGGGGAAAAGGAGAAAAGTCACATTCTGCTTAAATATTTTATCATTTGAAATTGGTTGCGTAAGAAGTTACGGTACTTGGAGCAATATTTCTTTTCTACAATAAGTTGTTTTTTTGCCTCACCTGTCATTAGGTCATACTTCAGGATGAGCTCTTTGATCATGTCGTAGGTCACCAGCTCTGCACAGTTTACGATGGCATTACGGGTAATGTTGGGCATGCAGCCTGGAAAAAAGCGGAGGATGGTTCAAAAACCAGTGGAAGGAATTTCCATGATAAGTAATAAATACAATACTTTTTTTTAAAATCTGAAGTAAAAATGCAAGTACCTTTCCAAAGGCCCCTTACTCCCTCATCTCGCGCAATCGTCTTGTAGGCATCCAGGGTGCCGTTGTATCTCCTCTCACCACCAGCCAGTCGTACCTGGGCTTGGAAACGCACCTTCACCACATCCGTTGGCTGTGCAAAAGCCACAGCCATGGCTCCTGTGGTACAGCCCGCCATGAGCCGAGTAACAATCCCAGCACCTGTGCAGAAAGTTCATATCGGTCACAATGAAGCAGCAGGAGAGATACAACCTTGTTCATATAACACATTGGTAGTCAGGTTATGAAACGCACTCTCGGTGCCTCGGGCGTAGAATTGCTTCATGGAGTCGTAGAGACCGATTCGGACAGAGGCAAAGCTCATCTGTCTCTGCAGTCCTGCCACCAGTCCATTGTAAAGACTCCTGGGCCCCTCTGTACGCACCATGGTGGTGATGGTGCCAAACACTCCTCGATACTTCATTGCACTGGCCCCTTCAGTTTTATGAGCCTCTCCTTGAATCTTGCCAATAGGATGACAGTAAGGAATTCTTAGCAGCAGGTTAAAAAATACAGATATACTTGGAACAAAATCTAATGTCAAAATGTGCGAAGCCCTCTTACACATTGTGCATCTAACCTGTAGTCTGACTTTGGCGGTATCTAGAGGAAAGGTGACGAGGTCAGCGATGCAGGCTGCGGTTCCTGCTCCGAAGAACTTGACTGTCGCAGAGGGCACCACGTCTTTGGGTTTCATGCCAACCATTTCTCTGCCTGGTTTGATGACACAAATGGAAAAATCTGCTCTTTACGCTATGAGCCCAAGACCTCTGTGTAGGTCACACCTCATACACCAAACACACCGGTAAGAAATCATTACTCAGCCCAGCAAGACAGACACACACCAAATATAACTGTTCATGTTTTCTCACATTTAATCACTTTTGTTTGTTCTTATTATAACATCTAACTGTGTTAAAATCTGAGTGAACAAGTAGTATTTAAAGTGTCCATACTAAACATTGTGCCTACCTGTAAGTGAAGGTAAAGAAAAGTTTCAGGTTTTCTCGAGAAGAACACTAGTCTTTGGAAGGGGTTCTGTTGTGGAAATGCCTCGGGCCATAAACTCTGTTTGAAGTGAACCAGTCAGCATACCACCACTCACTGAAAAAAACAAGCATTTATCACTAACCTGTGATCCAAGAACAGTTTGGCTTGTTAGTTTTATCATTATGATGACTGATTAATACATTATATTTCAGATTGACAGGAGACAGACATGCAAAAATGTTTTTTTTCATCAAATATTTAATATAAAAACTATTTAGTGTTAATATTATAAATCTACTGTTTAAATATTAAGCAACATAAGCTGAGTCTGAACCCATGACAAGGTGCATGATTTCTTTTTTTTTTTTAAATCACTGTTAATTTACCTGAATAGTTCTCCGGGAGAGTTATAATCCAGCACAGCAAAAAGAATATACAGTCCTTTAGGTAGTTAGTCCCTTTAGTATCCTCGTGTCATGCTGTGTGCTTACTGTTTCAGTGAGGAAGAAGCCCCTGAATTTATAGGCACCTTTGGCACATGACTGCTGGGCAGCCTGCCGAGCCGTACACACCTGTTATGTGAATCTCATGTTTACCAGAGTCTGTGACACACAGACGGATATTTGAGCACTTGTTGATCTGCTCCTAACAGTGTCATTGCGGTAGCCTGGTATGGACTCACACTCAATGAGCAGATATAAACATTTAGAATATGTTCATGTTGTTTCACAGCTAATTTCACGGGAAAACTTACTGGCTGACGACATCATAAATATATCTATTTCAAATTTTATCTCCAGAGCTTGGGATTTACACAAAATTTAAACCTTAATGTTTGCTGATATCAGCTCAAATTACAGCACTGACATCAGGGAACGTACCTCATGTTTCTATTGGTTGATATATGTGGCCAATCAGACAGAGAGGCCTGTCTGGATTCCCTAAATGTTTCCATGGGCCCTTTGACTGACTGACAAGTTCTGTGGCGGATAACATTTGCACTACATCCTTTTCTAAGTGTTAGTGCCCCACAACAAAATGCAAAACTAATTCAGGAGCTTTAGGAATCCCCTCCTCCCCGCAAGTAATAAAGTACGAAATGTTCCAGGCTACGGAACCGCCATGCTTCTCAGCCAATCCACTCAATGAACGAGGGTGGGTGGATACACATAGCATCTGTATGCAATCATCCAGCCATTAGCATCTGTTTAGGCAAACTACGCGCACCCAAGGAGAGGACTGGGTGCTGAATGGAAAGTGTTAGACAGGGGAGACACGAGTTTTGGAGTTCAGACACACCCCTAAACGTGTGACTTTCCATAGCAGCCCCATGTCATGGCCCCAGCAGGCCTATGTCAAGTCATGCGGTTGACTTTGCAAAATTGTCTGCACTACATATCAAATATTTCACCTGCTTTTACATGTGTCAGGATGTTGTCTGATTCCCAAAGCTGTTCTGCTAATCCTGTGCGTTGTAAAATGGACCACCAGTGTTTCCCCCATACACTGCCGCTTTATCTATTTGTCTTTATATTCTGTACCACTGAGTCCTTTACAGACAGTACTGTGTAAAGTTGATTGATGATTTCATATTCCATGTGACAAGGCCTGAAAATGGCCTGCACCTTTGACCTATGACACATTTTCCACTATTTACAGTATTTTAACTAACTATTACATGACCATAAATTGAATGCATATGTACTATCAATGGGGTTGCTGGGATTTTGGCACTACTACAATAGCATGAGGTGGTTTTTAGATGCTTAAATGTGTAGAAGTTTTAATGTGTCCATTTTCTTTTAATATTTATTATATTCACTTTTTAAATTAGTTTATATTTCATTTCGTTAATTATTGTTATCATCATCATCATTATTATTATTATTATTATTATTATTATCATTATTACTGTTATTGTTATTGTTATTAGTGTATGATCTTTTTAAATAAAGCTTACAATAGAAATTAGTTAATTGAGAATTTTTTTACATTCAAATGTTTTGGTGGCAAAGAGATTAAAGGCAATAATAGATTTTAAATATATTTCAGCTGCAATTGAAAGTTTGGTTTCATGAATTTGGTTTAATTTATTTTATCTAATTTGCAAGGCATAGATGGGAAATGGTTAAAACTTAAACCTAAGCACACTCAAGAATGATCCAGAAGAAAAGGGATGCTACTTTCATCACCTGCTTTCTTTGGTTGTTGCTAAAAACGGGTTTCTGAGAACACAGTGTGAGTAACCTTTGAGCTCACAATCAGGCCAGTAAACAACTTAGTGACCTCCCCCTGCAGCCCATGAAAATGAAACTGAGCAGGCAGCTCTCATCATCACTATGGTCTCATGCACTTTGAATGCCATGAACTTCAAATTAGTGCTGAGATATAACTAATCTCATTACGCTATAAATAAAGTCTGCCAAAGCATCACATAAAAGTTAGTAGAGCACAGTGCAGCTGTATAGCCCATCATCATTCACTTGTGAATTTCTGTCTTAACTTTATTTTAATTTATAATTTGGTAATGGAGGAAGTAAAAGAAAACAAATTTCATGTCGAGTCAGTTGTTGTTGGGCTAGATTCTTTTTTAGATTTAATTACTTTTTTAAATTAGATTTTTTTTTTATATATAATGAGTTATAGAGAGCAACTGCAATTAACATTTTTTATTTTTTGTTTGTTTGATTTTTTGAAAATATTTTCTAGATATCAAATCTGAGCCATTTGTACCCTACTCAAGCTTTTAGGGCCTTGCTTGTCAAACGTTTTTGGAATTCATTTTGACATACAGTATTTCATAGCACACATGAAGAGATACAGTATTTCACTGGGACAACAAATGGACCCACATACCAGGAATGACTCAGCTGTTTGCTAATTGTTCATACTTATCTTTGGCTGGCTTTTTTTTTTTTTTTTTGTCATAGCTTAGTTTTTATTTCAGTGTTCATGGAGACTTCTACATGTCTCTGCCCATTGTCTCATAATCCATCCATGGTTCATAGTTATTTCAATAGTTTCATTGTTTAATTGACTGACCCAGCTGAGAGGGTGTAACCTCTATGGTTTGACCATCGCCCTGTTCCTACATTGTGTCAGTGCTGATTGAAATAGGATGATTATTGCCTGATTCCTCCCAGTGGGTGATGAAGGCATCTTTGTCCCAATTTGTAAGTGAGCAGCTACGTTTATTAACTGTCACCTCTTGCTGTCCTCTCTTGTGCCTCTCACAATCAAATTAGCGAGTTTGCAACTGTAGACCCTCAGCTGTCATAACACACTCTTTATGTAACTGCATTTACAAGTCTGCCAAATGTCTCCCATTGAATATCAATGACTCAGACTGCAAGACTGTAACTGCAACTACAGTGTTGATAAAGCTGCAGTTCTCTGTGATCATAACAGCATCCTAAAGCCTTCAGTTTTTTTCTAATCATTAATATTAATTATCAAATAACTAATATTGGATATTTCTCAAAAGGTCACCAGCAGCAAACTCACTCTTCTGCTCTGTACGTATATTAGTTTTGTCCACTTATTGACAAGCTCTCTTCAAGGGTTTCCCCAATGGTTTAGAGTGCAATTGCATAAAGTTGTGGGGGGACTTGTGAGAGACATGATTTTCAAAAAAAAATGTTGAACTCAGTGCAGCAGAGGCCGAGACATCCTGACTTTTTGCCCCTCCTATGGGTCTAGCTCTAAAAAACAACACTTCCCATGATGCAACTTGATGGTGTCTTTCATTAGACACTCCCTGCCTGGTAAACACCCACATCTTTCAAACTCCACACCCCCTGTTTGTAATACAGGCCTTCTGTTATAAATTTGTAGTCTTAAAATCACAGCTGAGATAACCCTGATGACATCCCTATGACATCATTATGGTTACTTTCTCAGACTTGATAAAAGCTCCTTGAGGGCCGCAGAGGACATTATTCAACTGTTGTCACGGGCTGAGGGGGCCTAACCATGATGAGTAAACTAAACCTCATGTGGAAAACTGGTGGAGTGCCCCTTTAATTAAATTCCGTCTCAGCTACATGGGTAAAGTGTGCACTGCTGCCACCTCGTGTTCAAGAATATTGTGAGCCAGAGGATATACAGTATAAATACTGCATGTGCTGTTGCTGTCCTGTAGTCTTTTTTATAAATGTATATGAATGTGGAAAATTATAGCATCTATTGAAAAAATTTACTTCAGCCAGAGGAATGTGATACCTATCACTCCTTTCCTAACACAGTCAGAACATATCCAACCATCAAAACAGCTAAAGTCTTCTAATTTCACCATATGTAGATTTAAGAAAAATTATGAAGGAAGAAAGAAAGAAACCTGTTTCATTTACTCTAAATGATGTTCATTTTTTTTTCCTGAACTGTCTTTAAATTCCTACCTTTTCTTGGAAAAAAATTATTTCTTAAATAAATCATTCAAATGAAATGTACAATAAATTTACAAAACTAAAATAAAGGATTTTCAACAAAAAAGGTTGTAAACTACGGATGTATTGTAGTTGATTTTGTGGTCAGTAGATGACAGCAATGCTTTAAAAGGTCTATGCTAAACTACTAGGAAGCAAAATCGAAGAAGAAGAGACGGACCCAAAATAATCACAGCAGCAGAGGAAGAGAGGAACGCTAGCCTTTAGCTTCTCAGACAAACGTAGTTACCGTTAGCAGATATTTATCCCATGCCTGGCTAACATCGCTGCAGGTGTCGAAGAAAAATCATATGCTGCGAAAGAGAGGGAAGGCCACATTAAACAGTCCCTGACAAGAGACCGACCCCGCTTTCGACAACATGGAGAAACAGTTACATTTGAACCTGTTAGCTTCCAGACCTCCTATGGCAGGTGGTTTTCAGTCCGGCTCCAAGATGAAAATGGGGTGAGTTAGCAACTTAATAGCATGCTGTCAGTTGTGTCTGCTTTTTAACGCTATATATAATATAATCAACCATCACATCAACTGCTCTATATACATAAAGCTAGAGATTGGACTCGTATCTGTACAGTTTGTTAAAGGAGTACTGAACTGATGGTGTTAGCGAGGCTTAGTTAGCTACGGCTACCAGAGTTTGGACTCTCAGTAGCGGATGATACGCGTTAGATATTATTTTATGCATAGGTGTTGTATAATATTATATGTAAACCATGTTGTGGTTTAGCTACTGCTGTGGCAATATAAGCGTTTTATACCTGTATCAGGTCTCAGTGTTCATTAGCTAAGATATGTCTGGATGGACAGGGACCATTCATGATAATACACAATAAGCAGTGTCTGAAGATATTATGTCAATATAGCTATCTAAGATTTTATTGTGAAGAGATTCTGCTGCAGGGTTCGGGGCACCTTCAGTTTCCATTTGGACAGCCTGTATAGCGAAGGTCAGGGCTTGCTATTGCTTGTTTACGTCACCATGTTGTGTAAACAGTTGTATAAACAAGCTTTTGCTTTTGGTAGAGAGCTACCCATATTGTATCTTTTGGGTTTTGAAGGAACCAGTGTCCGAGCTCTCCTGAGTGTGTGTGTGTGTGTGTGAAAAAACTGAAACTAAACCAACAGACGAACCCTAAAAACTTACCCTTAAGAAACCCATCAATCTCTGGTTTCCAGTCCGTTAATTAGCCAGCAGCCAGAGCATTAGAACAACACAACTTGTACATGTATGGCTATTTTTTAGCTTGAGGTACAGATATAATGATTTGAGAGGGAACAATGCTGAATTAAACAGTGAAGAGTGAAGCTTGGCATGTGATTTTGGTCTTGTTGAATAATATTGCATTGAATTTCATAGTTTGTTGGTAATCTTTAATCTGTATGGGCCATTTTCTCACTTTAGTATTGCAATTGTTGACGATGTGAAAAAGCTACTAGACACAACTGTATTTTAGTAATCCTGCTGCAATATGCGATTGGTTTACATTTTGCTTTACTTTTTTTGAATTTTATTTTATTTTATATATACAGACCTGGACGGAAGAGAGATTTCTCCCCTCTGCCCTGGAGTCAGTACTTTGAAGCCATGGAAGATGTTGAGGTGGAAAATGAGAATGGCAAAGATATATCCTTGATTTCTGCATCAGTCTGTCTAGAGGAAATTCAGCATGAATTGTTGAAATTCTGGGTGTGGCAGTCACCTACAGCATTCAAATCCTACTAGATCAATTCATATTTAGCTGCTTCTTTATACCAGTGTGTTATCTAACTTCAATGTGGTAAAGAACATTTGAAGATAATAAAAATATATACACATACATACATACATATGTTTGGGGGTTTTTTTTGTTTGTTTGTTTAATTTTTTTTTTGATAATGTTGATTCATCTCCACTGAACAGCATCTACTTACTCTGTAACTCTTGCATGACTCTGGGATATATTTCCTTGACTACCTTGAACATTTTCAGGATTTACTGCAGTGGTTCACATGGTCCTGTGCTGCTCCTGCTCCATGGAGGAGGCCACTCTGCACTCTCCTGGGCAGTGTTCACTGTGAGCACAATAACTATTACAGAAGCTCTGTAACCTCTTTACTCTGATTAACCGTATGTTAAAATACAGACCAACACAGTGTGGAATATTTATGCAGCTGCTCTTCTGTTTCAGCATATTTGCTGTGCAGTATTCGATGTGAATGTTTTCATGTACATGTCCTTGTAGGCTGTCATATGCAGCAGGATCAACTGCAGGGTGGTGGCTATGGACCTTCGAGCTCATGGTAAATATAGGTAGTTGCAGGACACAACATTAGTTACATACTGTATTTTATTCACAGTTTAGTGAAATGGAGATCTTGATGGAGATTTGTCAGCTTGTTTAGGTAGTATTATTAATCCTCTGTGAATAATGCTTTGCAAAAGTATATGCACATATAGACATCATGTTACTGGTCAGATGTATTGCAGTGTCGTCAAAAGGGGAAATCCATGATAGCTGTTTTATTTAAATACGTTTGACTTGTTGTTGGCATTATGTCATAATGTAATATACCCTTACCACTCACTCAATTTTTTTTTATCAAATACTGCAATGATGTAGATAAAAATAAAGCACTTTTTACTGATGGCAAGATAAAAAAAAAGTCCTTTAGTAGATTTAGATAATCTTTAAAATTGCCACTCCAGTATCATATATTATTAAGCAGTGAAATTTTTGCACCAAAGTAGATCGATGACTTTCCTACCCATCTGTTATAAGAGGCCAACTCTCCGCACATCCTATGACCAGGGAACAGCTCCCCTTGTATTACTGGCAGGTCATTTTTTTTGCATTTTTATGAGCTTCATGAAATTTGCTTCTCTCTCTTCTACCTGCAGGCGACACCAAAGTAAAGGATCCTGGAGATCTCTCTGCAGACACGATGGCCAAGTAAGTTGCTGTGTGTGCAGTTAAGACAGAAGCTGGGTGTGTGAGAGCCACTCACACACTTTAAACAACTCAGAAAAATATGGGAAACCAAAGAGTGTAGCAATGATCCTGAACGCCAAGGGAGCAAACAGTCGTTAAAGGAGTATGGAGTCAGGTGCCAGTTTGGTCTGAGTTTGCAGGGTTCCTCTGGTTGTTTACTTTTGGATTACTGACGGTCCCTTTAAGCTTTAAAAGAGAAATGATTTTTAAATCACAAGTCTCTCATTTCATTTTTTAATAGAGTATCGGTCTTGATGTTTCTAGTTGTATATTCAGAAACACTGACACAAGTGTAGCAACGTTGAAAGGTTATCCTTGTTTTTTGTTTTTTTTTTCTTTCAAAGGGATATTGGCAAAGTTGTGGAGATGCTCTATGGAGAGAACCCTCCTCCGATCATGATTATTGGACACAGCATGGGTGGGGCCATTGCAGTTCACACAGCCACTGCCAATCATATACCATCCCTGCTTGGCCTCTGTGTTATTGACGTTGTAGAAGGTATGTGCTTGCACTTTCACAAATAGGAGCATCATAGGTAGATTTGTTTCACTTTAAGGTCCTTAGTTCACCAAATAGCATGTTGATTTTACAACTACTTTAAATTATCAGTAAATTTATATGATACATATTCATAATGAAATAAAATCCAAAAAGTAATGATATCAGTACAGCATTACCTGGTATATTAACGACAAATACACTTGTTAATTGAATTCAGGTACTGCCATGGATGCTTTGAACAGTATGCAGAATTTCCTCAGAAGTCGGCCAAAGACATTTAAATCTCTGGAGAATGCCATTGAGTGGAGGTAAACATGAAACAGTTTGACTGGTATGATTGGGCCAAATTATACTCTTCTTCTATTTGATAAATGTGAGCGAACAGTGCCCTAACCGTTATTTACTAAAACCAATAGGAGCCTTGTCGAAGGAATTTGTCATACTTTGAGGAGCCTCCATTCTTAGAGTTTGGATTGTCAAGCTTGACTCGCACCGGTCTGATTCTTGTGCCTAAAACGAGTCTTTTCCTTTGCTGCCAGTGTAAAGAGTGGCCAGATCCGAAACATAGAGTCAGCACGGGTGTCAATGGGAGGCCAAGTGAAAAAGTATGTCTGCTCATTAAGTCTGTGTGTATGTCTGTGTCTGTGCATTAAGTGCTGCATGGGTTTGCAAGTTTTATTTACCACTGTCTGACATCCACAGATGTGAGGAATCCACTGGCAGTCCAGGTGTCTCTAATAGCATTGGTGAAGGTATAATAGAAGAGGAAGAGGATGAAGAAGTGGAAGAAGAATCCCACAAGAAGAGAATGAAGGAAGATGATCAGGAGGTTCTGTTCCTTTCTGTCCTTGTCTTTTTCAAGCAATGTACAATATATGTGTATGTGTGGTGGAAAGAGGTTGAAAAGTACCTAAAAAGGGTGATTTTGCGATACAGATAAAAAAGGAAAGCGTCTTTACCTGGCGAGTGGAGCTGTCAAAAACAGAGAAGTACTGGGATGGCTGGTTCAGAGGCCTGTCTGCTCTCTTTCTCAGCTGCCCGGTGCCAAAACTGCTGCTTCTCGCAGGTTAGACCCCTCACTTAGGTTATTATTAGGTAATCCTTACATAAAACGTATCTGGATTGGAAATTTTGATAGAATTTCAGGGCACTCGCACTTGTTTAGATGAATACAAGTAATTCAAGTTCTATTCCAAGCTATTTTTCCATTTACTGCGCAATTTCCCCCCTGACATGTTCCATTTTACAGGAGTGGACAGGCTTGACAAAGACCTTACTATTGGACAGATGCAAGGTAAGGAGGACAAATGGAGATTTTATGCATAGTTTCCAGTTTTCATTCATGTTTGACTGTTGTCATATACTGTAGAATATAGCACACAGACCTCAGTCGTGTCCATGACCTCACTGTTTGTCCACAGGGAAGTTTCAGATGCAAGTCCTCCCTCAGTGTGGTCATGCTGTCCATGAGGATGCACCCGAAAGAGTAAGTGGTGTTTACCTGAACATACACTGTACTTTATTTATTGTCCTGTGATGGTGTGGTTCAAAAATGGGGTTTTTTTTGTTGTCTTTAATTGTTTTTTTGTCTGTTTGATCAAGATTCAGTTTTTTTGTTTTTTCAACTTAGTCCTCTGTCGTCTGTTGTTAGGTAGCAGATGCTCTAGCAGCATTTATGGTCCGGCACAAATTCACTGAGTTTAAGGAAGGATATCTGTGGTAAGTAAACTTCCTACCAAAGAATGTGCAGATCAGACAAGATTTGTTACATTTTCAAGTAGTTCATTGATTTATAAAACTTGTACTAATCATTTAACATAGCTTTTGTGTATTTAGTATAAAGGAGATTGACATGTTGGACAAAAAACAAAATGAAATTTGCAGAACATAGGGCTACAGAGTGCATCCTATGGTCTTTGGAATTTACAATTGTGTTAAATCACATAAAGGAACTAAGGCAATAGTTGCTATAGCTCAGATGCAGATGCAGAGTCCACATTGTCTTCTTTTCATCCATTGTCTTCACTTTGTCTGTTTTTCTACAGCTAATTTCCAGTTTTCAGTCAAATATTGCAAGCAGCCATAGAAGAAATATTTCCAGAGAGTCATAGACATCATCGTACAATTTAACAGAAAATTAAGGAAAATATAACTATTATTATTATTATTATTATTATTTTGCTTTTGTTATGTAGATACTTTGCCTTTCAGCTTTGCCTTATTTTTATTTTCAAACACTTGGATTTGATTGTACTTTTCCTTTACAATATATATATTTTTTAATTTCTGAAATGTACTGCTCTTTGTTTAAATGTTTTATTTTGAGTGATTGCATCATTGTTAATATGTGTTTGTAATGTTTGAATTCAAACAACGATTAAAGATGGATGCAGCAAACATGTCACCCATGCTTGTATAGTTGGTATGTTTATTAATAGGACATTGTGATCATTTTAAAAGTTAACTTCACATGACATCATGTAGCAGGATAAATGGAAGTGGTGGTAAGGAGAAGTGATTAATACATAGTGAAATCAAAAATGAGTATTTATTCTCTGAAATTTACGTTTGCCATACCCAAATGCCATAATACACAATGTGACTCTCCAAGTTCGCCTCAGAAATGTCTGAATGTGCTGAGACAGTGAGTCTTTTATTTCCAAATCAAGAGATGAAGCCCAGCTTACACTCGCAGCATGTATCTCACTCTAAGTGACCACAGATGATACCAGAGTTCGGTTTAGGCCAGCAGCGATGCTCTACTGGGTATTTAGTCTTTCTTGCAGCCCCACATTATGATGTAGGTGATTGAACGTAAAATATTTAAGGAGATTCTGGTGCTCAGTACAGATTTGATTTCCTCTTCAGTGAACAGTGAACACATGACCAGAAAGTGGCTGCTTTTTGTGCTGCATTAATGGCTCAGGTTTGGTTGAACATAATTTGTTAGATAAACGAAAAGCTTTCTTGAGCCATTATCTAACTGATGTTATGAATGTAAACTTCTCTTAATCTAAATATTGCTTTATCTAAATACAAGAATTCATTGTACCCTGCTTTTCACACAGCTATTTGGTTTAGATACTGTCTTTTTCTAAAAAAAAATGTTTTAACATTTTTAGAATTTTTACATTTTTGCTCAATTTGTTGTGCAACATAATTATAAATTTCGATTTTTTTTTTATTTATTTATTTTTTTTTGTAACTGAAAAATGCTCCATCCATCTATATACAGTCCTGGTTGAAATTACTGCTACTCCGGAAAAAGTACATAATTTAGAATATCTTCAGAAATAAATGCAAATTCTCAAATTTTGTATAATCAGAATATTCAATAAAATGTCCAAAGTTACTGAACAACCACAACAAACAAAATGCTTTCAAGTAGTGAAATAAGAAATATAGACAAAATGTACGCTTGAAACAATTATTGGCACCTTTTTCATTAATTTAAATTAGTTCCTCAAACAAAAAGAAAAACATATCACCTGAGCTTAATATTCAGTGGTAACATGATCTGAATTAACCAATGAATGATGCTTTTACTGCATGTAAAGGGGCTGATTGTTTCCAGTATCTTTTTCACAATGGCGAAGACAGGGGAGCTGTCTGAGAACATCAGAGATGCTATTATCAAAAAACATAATTCCAAAGGCTACAAGGCAGTTGCCAAAGATCTTGAAATCCCTGTTTCAACAACTTGTAATGTTGTCAAGAAGTGTCACAGTCATAAAACTGTTAAGACGCTTCCAGGAGGTGGCCAAGCTAAAAATCAATGAGAGAAGGTAAAAACATCATGCAAGACATGTAAAGCGCTTCAGGCTGACCTGGAGCCATCTGGAGTGGTGGTTTCAGCCCGTACCCTACACCGCACACTAAACCAAGTAGGGCTCCATGGGCAAAGGCCAAGGAGGACACCACTATTGAAAGAAAAGCACAAAAACAGCAAGACCAATGTTTGTTAAAACTTTCATAGATAAGTCTTTCTGGGATAATTTTCTATGGACAGATGAAACCAAAGTAGAGCTCTTTGGGAATGTAGTGCATCAGTTTGTTTATAGGCAACGAAATGAAGCCCATAAGGAAACAAACACCTACAGTAAAACATGGTGGAGGCTCTATCATGCTGTGGAGCTGCTTTGCTGCCTCTGGTACTGGAGGCACTGAATGTACCAAAGGAATGATAAAATCAGAAGACTACCAAGGCATTTTAGAGCGAAATGTGTTAGCCAGTGTGAGAAAACTAGGTTTAAGGCGAAGGTCTTGGGTCTTTGAGCAGGACAGAAACCAAAAGAAAATATCCAGCAGCACAACAGAATGGTTGAAAGGGAAAAGATGGACCAGTTTAAAACTGGCCAGCAATGGGTCCTGACTTAAATCCCATTGAAACCTTTGATGAAAACTGCCATCCGCAAATTTAAAAGAGCTTGAAAATGTAGCAATGGAACAGTGGCAGAAACTACCAGCAGACAGGTGCTAGAAGAAACGTTTAGAGGCTGCCATTGTTGCCAAAGGTTCTACAACCGGATATTACTGAAGGTTCCCAATAATTTGTCTGGGGTACATTTTGTGTTTGCATTATTTCACTATTATGCAAGTTGTTTTCATTTTCTTTTGTTTAGTAACTATGGAAGTTGTGTTAAATATTTTGATTATACAAAATTGGTTAGTTTGCATTTATTTCTGAAGATATTCTAAATTCTGTACTTAAAATTAAGGGGTGCAAATAATTTCAACCAGGATCTTAAAATTTGTATTAGTGATGTAAAGATAATTGTGCTAAAACTCAAAGTTGGTCAAACCGGTTGAGAATATTATTTTTTTTTACTAATTTACTAATTTCTTTTCTTTTTTGTGTGTGTGTTTTGAGTTCTCATGTCAAGCCCTGAAGAAAACCTAATGTATTTTTGCATATGAAATATTTTACAAATTTTTCCAGAATTGTAGCTTCCTACCCAACTTTGAAACAGTATTAATGACATGTATTAAGCATTTCTTTTTAAAGTTCTTTCTTCAGAGCATCCTAAAATAGGGGAGACAAGACTTGTTTTCCTGCAGCTTGTTGACAAAACAGGATGTATCAGAAACAGAGGTGGAAAACAAAGCTACAGTTTTCTAAACTTTATGACAAAGGTGACATGTTTTTCTTCATGTGCCTGCTATACTCAAGGGAATGAAATGCAGGTTTTAATTGTCCCTCCACGGATCAACACACTCAGAGATATGCAGTGATGTGCAATATAAACATTTGAATTATTAATCAGCCATAATGACTGTCCCCCAAGAGCTCAAGTCACTCTGTGATTTGAGTCCCTAAACAATTCTGATGTGTACATTTCCGAACAGGGGCAGAGGTTTTTTGGCTGTATCATTTTGAGTATAAAAAAATAATATTCTGTATTTTACATACATTTTAAACAAGGCCTACAAGAACATATGAGATGAAGTGAAAAGCAGAAAAATAAAGGCTTCAGAGGACAAAATAAAACACCTTGCCACAAAGTCAACAAACTCATTCTGTAGAGTGACTATATCTTTGTAAGTCACCTTGTGACTTTGTCAAAATAGGTTCCAGGTTTTTTCTTGGAAGAAATAAAAACAAATCAGCCATTTATTTTTACTTGTCAGTCTCTGTCAATCACACACCTTTAGCGTTATGAACATGTAGGAGCTGTCCATGGTGCTGTGGTGCTGAAATACTTAAAAGACATGATGATTGAAATGGTAAGAGGTGCTGGTCAGAACATACAATTTAAGAGCAAGGGTTCTGTCTCCACAAATAACAATGGTTTGAGAGACAGCTGCCATTTTTATCAGAACAATGGCCATCACTGTCAATCATAGTAGTGAAATACTGTATCTTGACAACATGGATTGAATGAAATTCTAAACAGATATTCATGGTTCCCAGAGGATGAAACTTAATAACTCTGGTGAGGCTAAATCAAGCCATGCCAACAGCTTAAAAATTTGCACTTGTCCAATACAAGTGCAAACATACTGATGAATGTTAGACCAAGACTGAGAGTGTAGGGCTTAGCCTGACAAGTTGAGAACGTCTGATAAAATGACTACTGTGCAGGGGATAGGTTTGGTATGAAACAATACCAACACATAAGTGCATTTCCGATGTTTGATTCACCTCTCAGACCACTTTGTATCATAAACTATTTACAGAGAACATTAAAAAACTGAATGATACCTTAAATATGTAAGAGTGATATTAAATTGAACATGAAAATTCTATGCCTCAGAAATAATAAATATGATTCTTCTCTAAAGTAATTTAATGTAAATATTTCATTATTTTTGTGTGTAAAACCATGTTTTTATGTGCTGTAGGATAAGGCACTCATGCCTTGCTGTATTTCCTCACTGTAGTTAGTTTATGTCACAAAAAAGTGGCTGCAAACTTAAATTTACGTTTTCATCACAGTCAATGTACAGTTGTAAAGTACAATGTTGCCACTAACATTTCCAGCTGAACCTGCACCAGGCTAATAGAGGTGAAGAGTCTTTAACAGAAAGTTTTAAACGTGTAATATGCAAACTAAAGGTAATTATATAGAAATTATTTTTGTTGTGTTATGTTGGAATAGAGGCTGTTTACATAGAGTTTAAATACTAAAAATCTAATACAATGGTTTGAATTCCCTTGTCAGAAAAGGTAATTTAAAAATTCAATTCAATTCAATTTAATTTTATTTATATAGCCCAAAATCATAACAGAGGTTATCTCAGGGCACTTTTCATGTAGAGCAGGTCTAGACCATACTGGTAGTTATATTTACAGAGACCCAACATTCCCACATGAGCAGCACTCGTTTCTACCTTTTAACAGGTAGAAACCTTGAACAGGACCTCCAGGCTCATGGTGGGTGGCCGTCTGCCCCAACTGGATGGGTTGAGAGAGAGAGAGAGAGAGAGAGAGAGGGAGAAAAGATGGGGGGGCATAGCACAGTAGATGTATAACATAAAGATGTTTAACAATATTGAGACCAATAATAAAACTAATAATTATAATAATAGGGTGAATGATAGTACTAATAAAACTAAATATAATAATAGATGATAATCATAATATTTGAAGCAGTGGGTGTTGACCAGGATCATGGGGACAGTAGGTGGTTTGCAGTCACAGATCCAGACTCTGCTCCAGAGGCAGAAATACCTGCAGAAAGCTACAGGAAGAGAGAGGAGAGAGACGAGAAAGCATGCAAAACTACGGAATAGAGAAGAAGTCAAGTTAATAACAAGCATTGATGCCATCTGAATGCGTGCAGATGGAGAGGAAGAAGAGGAGAGAGGAGCTTGGTGCATCACGGGAAGTCACCGGGCATTCTAGGCCTATAGCAGCATAACTAGGGGATGGGTCAAGACCAGCCTGAGCCAGCCCTAACTGTAAGCTTTATCAAAATGGAAGGTTTTAAGCGTACTGTTAAATGTGGAGTGGGTTTCTGCCTCCCGGACCAACACTGGAAGATGGTTCCACTGTAGAGGAGTCTGACAACTGAAGGCTCTGCCTTCTATTGTACTTTTGGAGACTCTAAGAACCAAAAGTAAGCCTGCGTTCTGGGAGCGCAGTGTTCTACTGGGGTAATAGGGCACAATGAGCTCTTACAGATATGATGGCGCCTGACCAAAAAGGGCTTTGAAGGTGAGGAGGAGGTTTTTAAATTCTATTCTGCCTTTTTACAGGGAGCCAATGCAGAGACGCTAACACAGAAGAACTGTGATCTCTTTTCCTAGTTCCTGTCAGTACTCGTGCTGCAGTATTCTGGATCAACTGGAGACTATTTAAAGATTTTTTGGGACAGCCTGATAATCAGGAATTACAATAATCCAGCCCACAGTTTTTCTGTGTCTTTTTGAGAAAGGATGTGCCTGATTTTTGCAATGTTATGTAGGTGAAAAAAGGAAGTTTGAAACCTTGAAGTTTGTTTTATGTGAAAGTTAAAGGACATATCCTGGTCAAAGACAACTCCAAGATTGCTAACAGTGGTGCTGGAGGCCAGGGCAAAGCCATCCAGAGTAACTTTATCATTAGATAAGGTGTATCGGAGGTCTTGGGGGTCAAGCAGAATAACTTCAGTTTTGTCTGAGTTTAACAGCAGAATGTTGCTGGTCATCCAGGTCTATATGTCCCTTTAGGCATGCTTGAAGTTTAGCTAACTGATTGGTTTCCCCAGGCTTCATTGACAAATACAACAGGTAATCAGCATAGCAATGGAAGTTAATGGAGTGTTTCCTAATAATATTGCCTAAAGGAAGCATATATAAGGTGAATAGAACTGGTCCAAGCACAGAACCTTGTGGAACTCCGTGACTAACTTTTGAGTATATGGAGGATTTATAATTAATATTATATTGTATAATTAACATATACAAACTGAAATCGATCTGATAAATAGGACCTAAACCAGCTTAGAGCGGTTCCTTTAAAGCCAATTAAATGTTCCAGTCTCTGTAATAGGGTATGATGGTCAATGGTATCAAATGCAGCACTAAGGTCTAACAAGACAAGTACAGAGACAAGTCCTTTGTCCGATGCAGTAAGAAGGTCATTTGTAACTTTCACCAGTGCTGTCTCTGTGCTATGATGCACTCTAAATCCTGACTGAAAATCCTCAAATAAAATATTATCATGTAAAAAGTAACACAACTGGTTGGCGACAGCTTTCTCAAGGGGATCTTATAGAAAAAGGGAAGGTTAGATATAGGTCTATAGTTAGCTAAAACATATGGAACAAGAGTAGGCTTTTTAAGAAGAGGTTTAATTACAGCTGCTTTAAAGAACTGGGGTACATAGCCTGTTAATAAAGACATATTGATTATATCTAGTAACGAAGTGCTAACTGAGGGTAAAACTTCCTTAAGCAGCCTAGTTGGGATGGGGTTGGGGAAATCTCCCCCACTGAATTTATATATTTTGGTAAACTGTGCACTGAAGTTCGACAGTGTGAAACAACAAAAAAAGCAGTTATTTTATAACTAATTTTTTTTATCTTAAATAGGGTAGAAAGTAAACCTTTTCTGCTTTAACTTCTCAAACTCTTACTCATTCAAAGAGACCCTTACCAATGCAGAGGTTTGACTGGTTGTTAAACTGGCACAGGTGATGATGTCAAGACACAGATTATGCATAAAAAGGACATGATCAGATGGAGCCTGATTCACTCCTCAGATTTTTCCACCAAAACTTCATTGTCAAGTGAAGTCAACCAAAGCAGTGGCATGTAAGTAAATATGTCTCAGAAATAATAAATCTATTTATTATGCCCTTAACTTCATAGATTCTATGTAGCTCTGAAGTATTTTTATTAATTGTGACACTGTTTAATTGTTATTTGTTACTTTTTTTTGTATTTTAACTCCTGAAAATTGTGGCTTTGTTTTAGGCCATCATGCTTTTTTAAGATGTTGTTTGACAGAATAATCCTAAACAGGCTTCACAATTCATAATGTTGATTATGGATCAGTCTGTTGTGTTTGTGTATCCCATGCCTTTACAGACACTGCATGAAGCTCTGGTCATGAATGGCACAACAGAAGTAAACCAGATGAAGCAGTATCAGACACCTATCAAAGCTTTGCTGTCTACGCTGCCAGGTGTTCTCTTCCTGTATGTAAACGGAGTCATGATGTTTACGTTGTTGAGAAAGCCTCTCTTACTAGAGTCCTCTCGCTATATCCTATTTGGTCATCTGCTCCTCACTGACTCTCTGCAGCTTCTAGTCACTATGTTGCTGTACATCTTTGCTGTGACCATGGTCAGAATGATCAGTTATGTTTGTATGGTTATCACAATGCTTGCAGCCATTGCTGTTAAAATATCCCCCCTCAACCTCGCTGTGATGTGTTTGGAGAGGTATGTCTCCATATGTTTTCCACTGAGGCACGCTGATATTGCAACCACAAGGACGACGGGCAAAGCCATTGCTTTTATGTGGACAGTGGCGTCTTTAGAGTCGTTCACCCAGGTCCTCCTGTTTTTCAGTCTTGAGAACACAGGCTTCACTTTAAAAGGGTTCTGCACCAGGGAAAATGTCTTCCGGCTACAGATTTACTCAACTTTAAACAAGGCCTTTATCATTATGCTTTTTGTACTGGTGAGCATGATTATCATGTATACATATATTGCTATCATGTTTACTGTGAAGTCCGTCTCTTCTAATATCAGTAAGGCCAATAAGGCCCACAAAACAGTGCTGTTGCATCTGTTTCAGTTGTGCCTGTGTCTCATGTCTACTCTGTTTAATATGATAAACTCCAATAGCCTGTGGCAAATAAATCCTGCCATGGCCATTAATTTTCAGTATATCCTCTTTGTAGGTCTTATCATTTTCCCTAAGTGTTTGAGCCCGCTCATATATGGCCTCAGAGATCACACCTTCAGACACGTCTTCAAATACTATTTCACCTTTGGCTTCAAAACCCCTGTTGGGCCACGTACTAAGACTTGATTTCAAATACAGTGACTGTATTATTCTTTTTTTTTCCTTGTTGAGTAGAAATGCCAATTTATATTTGCAGTCAGCAAGTTTGTTTCTTTGTGTCATTTACTTACGGTGTGTATGATAAATCGTCAAATTCAGGTAAGAATTTAAAATGATTTAACACACCATTATTTTCTGTCTGTTTCTTTCAGATGATTAAAGATACTGTTCACTGAGATGCTAATTTTTATGGTGCAGAGTAAGGGACAAAATTAAGACTACTGAGAAGTTGGCAGAGGCTAAATGCTTGCTGAAGCCAGCTACTGGTATGATAATTATGACCCAGTGTCATAATTTGATATTACATACAAGTTTCACCCTTGGTGAAATTTGTGTTCTGTAAAAAAACACAGTCATCAACCACGTGTTGATAATCCAGTGTAAGAAATGATGACAAACCATTGTGTTATATATCTCGACTGTTTCAAATAATTCATAATCACTCTTCATGATTTACTTGTACTTTTTATATTAATAAAAATGAGAATGTATAAAGAGTATAAAAATGTTAAAATTCCACATTTGGTATGGCTTCTCAGTGGTTTGAAATGACCTTAACAGATGCTGAAGTTTCACTGAAATTAAATTTTCTATGGGAAGCCTTTAAAGATTTTTAAATCCATCAGTTTAGATACATATTTTCAAATAACAAATATCAATAGAGTACAATAGATGACATGAAATATGATAGGACAAGTCATTATTTTTTAAAGTAGTTTTGTATTGTCATAATGTTTGGCTGATGTAAACTCCCTCAGATTTTGTAAATATGTAATATGTAACCTGTTTTATACTAATCATCTTAAATCATAAAGTTATAGCCAAAGGTGACACTGAAATGAGACTGATGTTATAAGATGACAAGACACATTTTAAAATGTATAAAATGCACAAGGTAAAGTCTGAATCTGCATGTAAAGAGTTCATCTTTTTAGCCAGCAGATGTCACCTTTGCTTTGCAACTAGTTCAACTGTACACATTGTGGCTCCAACTGCAGCCATTTCATTTTAGTCTGTAGTATGTAAGTATATCCCACATGAAGAAACTTCTTTGAGGTTATGAAAAATGTGGATGTTAACAGGAGCTGGTGATATTACTGATGAAATCCCTGTCCCCTCCTCTTTCTCACATTCCAGATGGACACTTGTGTAGGAGAAGAGGATAGAGACGGAGCGCAGAAAGAGACGAATTTATATGGGTAAACAGGGAGGGAGGTGCTGACCGGCAGAATAAAAGAAGCGTCTGAGCAGGAGGTGGACTAATTTAACCGATCTTTACTCCACCACAACCCTGAAGCCCTCTCAATACCTCTCTGGCTTTCACGAAAGAGCACTTGAAGGGTTGAATAACATTCCAGAGAGAGAAAGTACCTGGTGACAGAGAGCGGGTTTAGTTTAAAGCAAAGCAGAAGGCAAAAGTTGTTAACATGGTCACATATTCCTTCAAATCCTCGGCCAAGAAAATGGATTCTGTGGTTTTGGTTTAATAATGGCTGGTTTCATGAGCACGGCATCAGTTTTACTTTTGGTCACACTGGTTATGTGTCACTCTTTCCACTGTGTTGTGGTGTTTCCATAGGCTACAGTGTTCACAGGGAGTGCATCCAGAACAGAGAATTATTTCTGAGCCAAATATGAACAGGGGAAGGCACAGTTGATCTCTGTGTTTTCCAGTTAACTGAAATGTGATTTGAGGGAAAAGCCCAAAGACTTTATTAATAACATTTTTAAGCAAAGTGTATCGTGTCCTTTGGGCTAAATGCAGGTAAGAAAAACAACTCTCAACTGTTCTCACCTGAAAGTAATAGTACTGAGAACACCAACTTTTAGAAGCAGAAGTTTTAGAAACATAAAAGAAGTAGAAGTAGAAACTTTACACAGAGGAAAGGGATGAAATAACAAGAACACATAAACAAATTAATGCAAACTAGTAAAATAGCCTGAAATAAATACCACTTTTGTGAAAGAAGTATATTTTGCACTGTTATGTATTGTTGAGACTGTGTCTGAGAGGAATTGAGTTAAGTCAGTGGTCATTTCTGTTAGTTTGCTCATCCCACATACAGGAGATTGATCTAACCACCTCACAATATAATGCATGCCTGCACAATTACACCATAGCTGAAGAAACCATTAAAGGAACACCTCGCTGATTTTCCCAAAAAGTAAGTATCAAGGTCAACAAATGCCATTTTTGTTACAGGGCTGTTCTATTGGATTGCACATGTGTTCCTGTTATTTTGTCCATCTAAATTCATTAGATTGTGTTTATTGATTTGGCAAGTTCTAGAAATATTTGTGAGAGCTTAGAAAGAAACAGAAGTTAAATTACAAAAATAAGCTGCTGACGAAAGAAAACGATACAAAAAAAAAAGGTGGAAAAATGTCTACTGCTCCGAGATGTGGTTGTGGTTAAGTCAGGGGGAAAGTTTATAATGTACAAATTTTAACATGGCTGTGATCTTAGGAGAAGCCCTTAAATTGAACTATACAGTCTTTAGGGCTGCTCTTGTCTCTCCCTCATCACAAATTCTTTGTCACAGCAACATACAGCTTTCAAGTTTATGCATAGCACTCAAGGCAAAATCTTCTGATAGAACTTCAGAACAATGGGCACTTTTGATGCACTCATTTTACCCACTGCAAGAGTCTTTGTAAAAAATACATACTGTCATGCTCGCGTATACAGTCACGTGTACAAACTTATGCAATGTTGAGTTGCGGATGAATGGGATGGTGGGAGAGTAATTGTATCCCTTGAGGCACTCCAGAGGACAGCACTGAGACTCAAATTAAAGCACTGACCTGGTTAGCTTTCTGTCAGCAGGAGGGGGTGCTGTCCCACAACCCCCACCCCATCCCATCCACATTTTCTTTGCAGGGATTAACTTGTTAACTAACTGAACTATGGGTAACAACTCAAGCTACATAGACCTGAATATGACAGACCCAGGCAGCCATATCGAACCACCAGGAGAAAGGTTACAATTTGTCACTTCAAAACTTCAGTGTTTGATGGCCATCACCAATTCAATTGTGAGTCCAGTGAGAAAATCAAAAACATATCATAATTTTTGGAAGTTCAAAGACCATAATTTTGTGTAATTTTGTGATACCATTGTAGATTTGAAACACCCTCTATATAAACTCGAATACCACAATACCACAATACATTATTATTCCCAGAGGGCCATCAGGATGCATAGCCAAACACTGGTGGGAGTAATAACATTAACAATGGCTCAGTTTCCTGCTAATACATGTCACCTGAAAAAAATAAAATAAAATAAAAGATGCCCGTGTTGAAAAGGGCACATTTGATTTAAATGCGGTTGCAGTTGTATGACGCAAGAATTATGGCCATTTTTATCAAATAAGGCAGTCTTCTTTTTTTTACTCTGCTGCTCTTTTTCACTAAATGTGTTACATTCCAAATTTTTAAGAACAATGGAATAAAGTTGTACAAGTGGTGAAAAAATACTTGTTTTCGCAAGCATTATAGTCTGTGGATTATACCACCAATAGATGGACCAAGAAAGAAGCAGTTTCTACCCTTAAAAGTTCAGGAGCTGTAAGAGAAAACGTTGTTTCTTAAATGTTCACATGTTGGCCTCATTTGCACCCACACTGATCAGTTCTCCTCAAGATTAACCGGCCTAACTTTCCACCAAATCTGCTCAATAATTTCAGAATACCCTGCTGGCTGACTGACATAAAAAGATTTCGAAAAATGCACCGGATACATGTTTTTTCTGGCTAAAATATGATAATGTAATAATGATAAATGTGTTTTCAGTGATTATCTGTCAAAGACAGCGAAGAATAAAATGATTAGATGAATCAATTTATGTCGGGTTATCAACAGAGATGACGTAATGTGTATACCAATGGATCCTTCCTCCAGGGGGATGCTGCTGTGGAACCTCGACAAATGATCGTTTGCTCCCATTGTCAGGTGAGCTCCCGCCCTCCCCGCTCCGTGCTGCGTGGATGGTACAGTCCACATGCAGTTCGGAGTTGTTGCTGAGGAGGTTCCTCTGTTCAGCACATACCGTTAAATTGGCATGCAGCCTACGCCTGGGTCCTGTAGCAGGAGGCTGCGCTGCTTTTCAAAATGTTACCGCCTTCTCGCCGAAGTTACCTCGGACGGCAGGGCAAGGTCGCGTTATTTCACCTTTTGTGCAGTATTACAGGTGAGTCCCGAATTGTGTATGGTAGTTTTATCTGTTCTACTAACGTCACACAGAAGTTTTGAGAGGGAGTCGACTGCCTCGCGCACCGTGCAGAAATCTCAGGGAAAACTGGCGACCGCCGTGAGCTTCAACTGGGCATTATTTGAAGTTGCAAGTTCAGCGAGTTTAGCAGGTGTCATTTAAGGACTAAAGGAAACTTGGTTACAAGTTAACATCAACGCTTCGGGGAGGTAGCTAGCCAGCGCCACCACCGGATGACAGTGCGACCAGAGGCTGCCATAGAAACAGTCCATAGAAACCGCTGAGGAGCAGAGGCAGTGATACTCAGCTATATATGCCCAACCTACACTTGGGTCACTGCAGATTCAGTGGCAGCCATATTAGCTTCCGAAAACATTTTTTGTTAAAGTAAGATGATGCTACGCTGTGTCACAATGTTGCAAAAGTGTTGAGGAACTTAAACTTGTGCCACCAGAGAAGATAATGCTAACTGTCGGCACCTCCCAGGTCGGGATGAGGGTCAGCCACCATGTGCCTGCAGAGGAGCCTGAGCTCATTATGGTTAAATCAAGGGGTGGGCAATGTACCAACTCCGCTCTGAAACACGGCAACTTTGTGCCCAGTGCTGTTGTCCTGCCGTTTAAAAAAAACTCAAAAAGCAAGGATACTACAGTTGAGGTCCAACTCTCTCTCGTTAGCACGTTATGTGTTTTAAAAGAAGCCAGTTAAAATGAGTGGGTGAAAATTGTGATAGGATGTGTTGCCTTCAGGCAGGTTTTTCTATACAAACTCCTCTTCAAAAAAAAAGAACAAAAGTCAGAAGTGAATAATTGAGATCAGCTATTAAGAAACTTGCTTAATATATATGTGTAATGACAAGCTTTTATCAAGTGCGACTCACAAAACCAGGCTCCCTGTACAAAAAACTTTTTTTTTTTTTTTTTTTTTTTTTTTAATAAATGAAAATCACCCCAAATTTAAACTTTGTGCCCAATGGATAAACAGTAGTTTACTGTCCCGCCTTTGCAGGCAGGCATATCCCTCGCAGAGCTATGGTTGAATCAGACCAGGCAATTTGTTTCTCCCCCACATTTGCCTCTTACCATATCTGCAGGTAGGAAAAGGACCCCTAATATGCTGACTTAACATTTTTCTGTGCAGTGCAGTTCTATGCAACACCATCACAAACTGCATCCAAAATCACTGTAGATTAGTCATCTACCGTCTCACAACTTTAACTAAATTTTACAAAGTTAATATTTGTTGCAGTGCTGTTCCATCAACTCTTTCTCCTAACTAAGAGAGCCTTAAGAACCATCATATGGACAATTTTCTAACTTAATAGTGGGTGTATTTTAGCTATAAAACTGACATTTATGTAATACATAAGATAGCAATAATGAGCGTCATACCTTCTTCTAGAACAGGTGTGCATATCGGTGTCCCATAAGTAGCTTTATCCATTGCCCACTGAAAAAGGGGGGGGGGTTATTGCACATGCCCCGATACTTGTGTGTATGACCCAGCATTATACCACTATTTTATGTTGTAGAGGGGCTCTCTTGCACTTAAGCCTCTTCACAGCAGTAGACCAGTGCTCCCAGAGCTGGACAGTGTGCACGAGAAAGAGTCAGGGCTACTATACCAGGATGGACCTCAGAGAGGGATCCCTACCTCTTTTGCTTTAGACTTGACTTGAGACACAAGCAAAATGACCCAGAGACCCTCAACTACATTATTAATGCACTGCATCTTCTTTCATTATGTCATGTTATTACCGGGATCCCAGATCCCACCCGTTAACAGGCAGTTTACCTCTGTCAAAGAGTTCAAGTTAAGGAGCAGAGGCAGGTGCCCATTTGAATAGCTTCAGTTTAAGTCTGCTTTACATTTCAATGAGGGGTTTGACCTTGTGCCTTTGTTGAATGCAGAGTAGATGCACACATCATTACAGCTAATAATGTCTAGGCCTTAAAGGGGAACAAACACTGTTTCCTTCAATGCAATGTTTTTCTTCCAAACACAGTGTATGTTTCATTAAAGCTGCATTAATTATATTACTGGCCAGGAGGAGGCAGAAAAAAATCAAAATGAACTGAGAGATTATACAGAGATGCACCATATCTCCAGCTTCTAAAGTTGGTATAGCTAACATTTTGGCAAACAATTGCCTGCTTTCACATCCATCAGACATGGGGCAATGTTAGCATTCTTTTTTGCGTCATGTTTCCTGGCCGTTAATGAGAACAACTTTTAGACGACCATTTAGAAAATGTACATGCCTCAAAACAGAAACAATTAGCTAATATTGGCTAAAAAGCGTTACAGACCTGCAGTGTTTGAAGTTAATTCTCCATAACTTTGGCACTATTGTTATCCTCTTTTAAACAGTCATTAAATTGAATGGTAATATCAATAAGGTTTATGCTTATTAATTAAAAACACAAACACATTGAATACACGCTCATAAAACACGTGCTAAGTCAGTTTAATTAGGAAATTTTGAGTTGTTTTATTGTTTTGAAAGTTTTAAGACCTCCAGTGTTTTACATTAGGTAGTGGACTCCTTGCAGGTAGATTTTTAATTTTTATTAATTAATTTATTTATTTTTAATTGTATGACACTACGAAACATTATATTTTACTGTTCTCTGCAGTCAGCTATAAATGCGTATTATGTCAACCTTGTGATTGTATATCTTTGTGCAGTTTTAAGTTGATAACGAGGCAAATAAAACCGACCTGCTCAGCAAAACATTGCTCCACAGTGCCAGTTGTGGTGAGAAACTCCATAGTGTACCTTTTTAAGTTTGTACATACCTACTGTATAATGACCACAATAGCAAGTTAGCTCAGTGTTCTTCTCACTGCAATTCTGTACTGTAATTCATTAAAAAGATTAATAAATAAAAATTAATTAATCAAATGATTGGGCCCTGAACTGATTCACCACTGAGCTTAAGAATGTGTATGTGAATGATTCCAGTGCAAAAAGTTGATTTTAGGGTCAGATAAGATCAGTCTGTCAAATGACTATTCAATCGTTCCCCGTCCGGCTCTGCACAGCTGGCTCCGCCACTGCCACCGCCACCCTAACACCGTCACCATTTATGTTCTGAATTCCACTTTTAACAATACACGCTGCCCTCTGGCAAGACTCGCATATTAATACACTTGCTGCCACATAAGTGGTCTATGTGAAGGTAATATTGACTAAAGCGAAAACGAGCAGCAGAGTGCCCCCAGGGAGCAATGTGTCCTTGATGCCAGGATATCTACAGTATAATCTGTTTTCTACTATGTGTGTGTGTGTGTGTGTGTGTGTGTGTGTGTGTGTGTGTGTGTGTGTGTGTGAGAGAGAGAGAATGGACACATTGTGTTGCATTTGCAAACCAAACTCAAAGTGTCTACAACAGCCACTCTCTTTGAGGATATAAGGAGTGAAAAAACTTAAAGCAGTTTCTTTTCTTTGTCTCTGAAAGCAAAGATGAAGAGTGAGAACATCGTTATTGCTATGTCAAGATAGGCTGCATATAAGATCAGATAGGATTTGCCCTTATTCTCATCACTTTTTTATTCTGAGTTGGAGAAACGAGGACATGCTTATGTAAGGTTGTCACCATGTCACCAGTAAAAATGTAATTCAGTCACTATACCTCTTCCATTACATATACAGCACAGGGCCGCTTCCTTTCCCCTTAACTGTGCTGTTATTCTTGCCATCTAGCCTTATCATTATACCTGACAAATACAGTAAGTTGTAAAATCAGTGTTCTACTTGAGGGAAAATGTTAAAAATGTTATGTAAATGTGTGTTTACAATTAGAAAGTGTGAATCTTTTACTGTGTCTGTGTTTCCACTTGTGGTATATTTATTAAAAATGTTCGAAATTAGTTTTTTTAAGGACTGATCATTAAATACCTTGCCAAGGGGCATTTGTGCTGACATGCACAATCTGTGCAATTATGTACCAGTTTATTTAAATATGTTGTCAGTTTTCTGGCTCTTTACTTGATCACCTGACTTAATCCCTCACTTGGAGGATACTGTTGGGGTCTGACTTGTTAATTAACTTCAGCAACAGCAAACATTAGCTTGGGGTTATCCCTTTATATGCAGAACAGCTTCACTCCTCTTTGGACGAAGTTGTCAGCTGTACGTAGTACGAAATTTGATATGTGGGAGTAATCAGGAAGGAAAGCCTCCATATCTTTTAGCATGGCTCTTCAACTGGTGGCTGATTCTAACCATTCATTCTGTTGGTTGAGGATTTATATTTTTCGGCTGTCAGAACCAAAAATTTGGTGAAAACTACCAAGTCCTGACCTGATGTGTTCACTCTTTTATGTTGTGCCATGTGTTTGTGGGCCTGCTCTGATTGTCATTTATTGGTTAATTGTTTATTGACAAAGTTTTTCTTCACCTTATCCTCTATTACAGTGCAATCTATGATATGCGTCAAAATATCTGTGTTTGCATTGTAATATTAGATATTGTAAGATAAAAGTGTGTTAGCGGAAAAGAATATACATGTAATCGCACTTTTGATTGAGATCTGCCTCAGATAGCAGCTAGTACAGCTCCGCAAGCAATTTAAGAGCAATGATGAATGATACATTGATGAAATGCATTAAAGAAATGCAAGAGTTTGAATACACTTTGCCAACAGACAAACTCAACTATTCAATGATGCAGGATGCCACGGCTAATCAAGCATCCAGTCTGTCTTCCTTACATTTTTCTAATGGAAGTGATAGGGGAAAAATCCACAGTCCTTGCTCTGCATAACAGTTTATTTGAAGCTAATATGAGGTTTCAGCAGTCTGAGTTAGTCAGATTAGGTGGGTATCATCCAAAGTTACGGTCTTTTGAGTAAAGTATTCCCTCTTTATATTTCTACAGTGTTTCTGTGCTGAGGGATGATACTAAAAAGTGAAAATTTCCAACTAAAAAGACTGTAACTTTGGAAGATATTCACTTGATTTTTCACTTGATTTGTCTAACTCAGACTGCTAAACTCTCATATAACTTTCAGCTAAAGTTTTGGACTGCATTTTTGTACAGAACAAGGTCTGTGGATTTTGTCCCCATCATTTAACATTGGAATGGCATTAGGAAGGAATCTCTTTTTGGCCACTATGAAAAGGACGAATGATTACAGCCAGAAAAATCTGTTTCAGTGTACATATGGGCATCTGACTATTGTTCTTAGACAAAAATGAAAAAATGTAAACCTATCCTTTGCTGCAGAATAACCCTCATGGTTATGAGTAAACTTTGAACTTAGTGCTTAGTTTTTTTTATCAATTAATTATTTTAGTTGATTTACAGAACTTGGTGTATGTGTGTACATATATGTATTTTAGTGTGAATTTAAACCAATGTATTGTTCTAAATAGCACATAAATTCAGGATTAGTGTATCCACAGCTGAACATGTCCCCACTGTTGCACTGATATCCGCTTCCTTTTCTCTGAATGAGCAACATGATGACTCAGGATGCCTACTCTTGGCTTGTATTTCAGATATCTATTTACAACCCCAACTGGGCGAACATATAAAAACTGTTGAATCATTTGCCGTGGCAATCAATAAATTTAATAAGTGGATTAATAAATATTTTGAATATAATCTACAATATGTATTCCCAAATGAGGCACAGTATAATTGGTTTAGCTGTCACACCAATCTGGATCTCTTTGTCATTATCTGGAAGCTCTACTAACTAACCTTGTAATTAACCTTTAAACCTAACATTGGTGAAAACTGGTAAAAACTAGAAGCACTGTCAAATAAGTACAGTGTTCTGACAAATTCAAACTTTACTCAAATGTCAGTACAATTAAGTACTTTGTTTTTTGGTTTTTTTAACAATCTTTTTTTTTAAAAAAAAAGATTTGTTCTTCATACTTTAGGGGTAAGGAAATTTCTTTCTACAATATTAATATTTTAGGACATGGCCTTTTAGAGGGTGATTGGCCAGAGACAGAGCTGTTTTTGGCAAAACAACAATAGAACATTTGGAGTCAGTTGCCAAGCAGCACAGCAGGTTTTGATTTATGATGATGTCTTCCTGCTGGCAGCTTGTTGCAATTAGGGATGTGGTTGAAGGCTTTGGCAGTCTAGCAGTGATATATTTTCTTTTCTAAATCAGTAATGTAATTCCTCTGTTTTTTGTTTGCCAGAATCCTGGTGATACATTTCCTCTCACTTGTGTTTCATACGTGACTTTGCTCTCGCCTCTCCTCACTCAGCCTTCTTTTTCTTCTCTCAGCGATGATGTCATCGTCATGTTAGCATATCTCTTCCCCTCTTTTTTTTTTTTTCTCTGCCAGTTGCAGTCTCTTCTCTTCATATCCCTTTGACTTTCCTCAACACAATGCTAAGCTCCTGCTTTCAAGACATGCCACATTTCTGACAAGTGCAGGTGACAGTGTTCATGGGTTAGTTATATTTGGACAAAGGACATGCAGTAAGCCTGCTTTTGATTCCTGAATTCAGGTCAGCAGAAGGAAAGCTATGGAGACAAAACAAATTTGTCAATGGAACTGTCAATCACACAGTCAGCTGTGTATTATTTGTCCAAAAAGCCTAGTGACTGCTGTGGTGGTATCAGACTCTTGATTCTAGTTTGAAACGCACAGATGATCCTGAACCTGTACAGATAGGAAATATTTTCTAACAATTGACATCAGAGGTAACACCAGAAATACGCTTTACTTACTGATGCTATTATGGTATTCTTGATTTTTCACTCAGTGCCAGTCCCATCTGAGATTTTTAAATAAAAAATGTTATCTGTGCCATTGATTAGAAAAAGAAGTGTACTCATTTTCATCCACAAAAGCTAATTGTCTGCCATATCAATTAGGGCTGCTACTAACAATGTTTTTCATTATAGATTAGTGAGTCAATTATTTTTAGATTAATCAATTAATCAGTAAGTCTATGAAATGCCAAAAAATAGTTCTCTCACAAGTACTAGGAGCCAAAAGTGACATCTTTACATTTATCAAGTATCAGTAATGAAAATAAAGGTTAGTTGCAGCCCTAGCATGAACCACAACGTGTCTGCTATTTTGCTTGATTAAACAGCTATAATGATTAATCAATTATCGAAACTCTTACAGATAAATTTTCTATTGACTTCCAGCTCCAATAGCCCTACAGGTTGGAATTTTATTTACTTTTCTCATTTCAAAGAATTGGTTCTGGTTTCAAAAAGACTTGCCATTATCAATGCTAAAGGTGTTCTTTAATTGTTCAAATTTTAACAAAAGGCTTGAAATTATTAAGACTCTCTAGTTCTAAGGTCTCAAAATAGCTAATAATGTTTGAAACGTTCAATCGTATGTTTTCTCCAGCAGTGGATTTTTCACACTGTAGGATGGGTTCTGGAACAATGACAGTAGTAATTGGGCTAAAGGGATTATGCTTCAAAAGAAGTGGGCATGGTACATTTTAAAGATGTTTTAATAATCAAAGGTGCAGTGTAAGTGCTTTGATTTCCAAATGTTTTGATTAATGATGTTAAGTTATCAAAACCTTTTGCAAATGAACATAATTGCATGTGGCTGTAGTCTTGTTTTTGTATGTCTCTTTGGCAGGTGTGTGGTGCAGTCAGGTGGTGGTACCTCAGAGGGTGAATGCTGTGCTGGGGAAGAATGTGACATTGGAGTGTAGGGTGGAGGTGGGCACAAACCTTACTCTTACTCAGAGTTCCTGGGAGCGCCGTCTACCCTCAGGCTCTGTCACAGTGGCTGTCTACAACCCACGGTTTGGCATCTCCATCCCTCCAGAGTTTGGCCACCGCTTGTATTTTCGCTCCCCCTCCTCTCATGATGCCACCATCATACTGGAAAATGTGGGCTTTGCTGACGTCGGGATCTATACCTGTAAGGTCGCTACATTTCCTCTGGGAAACACTCAAGCCTCCACTACTGTCAGTGTGCTTGGTAAGTATGTATATTTATGTATTGAATATTTATCCAAATATATATCAAATGTAAAAATTACACAAATGACTGTAAATTGAATATCTTTGGGGTTTGGACTGTTGCTCGGAAGAAACTAAATATTTGAAGACCTCACTTTTGGTCTGGGAAATTGTGATTTGCATTTTTTACTGTTTTCTGATATTTTATAAACCAATTTGTTTAATAAAGAAAATAAGTGACAGATTAATTGATAATAGAAATAAAAGTAGCACCCCTAATGCCAAGTTGTGGATACTGAAACTGATTTTTTTTCTTGTAAAAGGATTTTAGCAGATCTGGGTCAGGCAGTGCTTGCTATTAGTTGCCAGATTGTTTGGGTGGGACAATTCTTTCAAATCAACGTCAAAGTATTGGTAACAATATTTTTTCAGATATCATATCAAGATATAGTAAATGTATGCAAAATCACATATAAAATAAAAATAAAATAATCAGTGGGTTAAAATAGAGAGAAAATTCCAGAGGCAGTAGAGAGAGAACAATGAGTTTTACAGCATCAAGAAACATTGTTTGTTAGTTAGTCAGTGTCCAGTGTTAGCCCTTGTTTTAAAAGGACCTGTTGATCACTTTGGGAGCACTACTAAGTTCCAATCCTGTTTCTTCAATTTTGCTGAAGGGATTACCCTTTTTGTGTACATTTGGATCACAGGTTGTTGCTGATGGCTCACAAACACAGTGCATATGTGTATACTTATTCAGTCTGTTCACAGAACTGGGTGGCTAGAGCTGTTAATGATGGGCTCAATGTAATGTGAACCTTTCAAAGACTGCAGTTAACTAAGTTAAAATAACCTCAGAAGGGTCTTGAAATTCTCATGTATCCCCCCCCTTTTGTTTACTCACTCTCTGAATCACAGTGGAGCCAAAGGTCTACGTGTCTGCAGGTTCAACTGCCTTGATCGATGGTGGCAATGAAACTGTGGTGGCCACCTGTATTGCTGAGCGGGCTCGGCCTCCTGCTGAGGTGTCCTGGGAGTCTAACCTTTTTGGCCAGTCAGAAGTGCAGCTATTCGACGAAGTCAACGGCACCACCAGCACACAAGTGCGCTACCTCTGGCACCCCACACGCCACATCCAAGGCCACACGCTCACCTGTGTGGTCCGCCACCCAGCTCTGCAGAGTGACTTCAGGATCCCCTACCAGCTCAATGTGCAGTGTGGGTGCCTTTTTATAAGTGGTTATGTGGGGTAACATATAAACAGCTGAAATAGAGCCTTATAGTAAATACATTGATTAATATTGAATAATAAGATATAGTCAGTTTTAAAAAAGTGTTGATACATTTATTAGACTGATTGGAGTGAATGGAGTGGATTGAGGTCCACGCCTAGCTGTTATTTGATGAAATAAAATAGAACAGCTATTTCCTTGCTCCCTTCTTTTTTTTTTTATGTCCTTAAACGTTTAAACATTGTATTTAGCAGAAAGAACAGGAAGAAGTCTTAAAAGTAAAGGTATTTGATTTCCAACAGCAGACAATTGATAATCCTCTCCCTTGTCAGTGTTCCCATTTGATTTATTTGAAGCATGTCAACAACAATTCACTTTAGAGACAGCTGAATTGACAGTGATGAAATGTGGCTAGATGTAAAAGACTAGCCACACAGGCTCCTTACAGGTGTTAATTATGGTTTAAGAAAGGGTGTCCTTGGTGTCTTCCTCAGTTTTTCTTTTGGGGCATTTTTGAGGCTTTTCTATGTCGCTACATGGTCATGTGAACCCCTAAACTGTCAAAAGTGAACATGTTTTCCATTAAGCCCCTATAGATGTTACAGTCCATATGTGTACATTATGGGGTGCAAATGGTCTTTTTGTACAGGCTACAAATTGACAGGTGGAAGGGGTAAAATGACAACTTGAAAATCTTTTTTGTTTAAGAGATAGATTTAACTTTTGTCTGACGTACTGTTTTTGAAGGATTTTATGTTCATTCAATATATGGCACATATCCAAACGTATAGCAAAGATTTAGCCACGGAACAATACCCTGCATTCTGTAGTGGTAGTTTTCCAAAAACAAATGGTAACTAACAATGGTAACTAACAGAGGAGCTATTAATATGTTTGGCTGCGAAAACCCAATCGTAACTTGGCAGTGAAGAGTACAGGAGAACAGTATTGTTGACCTGGTTTGAAATTGTGCAAACCATCATAAGTAATGACTGTTTGCTTGTCTGTAGACTGTACTGTGTTTTATTTAATTTTTATAAATTACCAAACACCTTAGTGCATATTTGGATGACACAGGCCCCTTGTCTCTAGGCCATGACCAACCTGAGACGCGATATCATGCTGCACCTAAACTAGGCAAAGGGTCATCTTGTTGGTTTGTTTGTTGATGTAAAGCACAGAGTCTCTGCATGAACAATCAGTACTGTGTAACGGCAGAAATATTTTTATGTATGAAAATTTCCCTTGGTGTGCACCAGGTTATGACCTTGTTACGGTAGTAGACTGTGGTAAAAGAATTACCTGTCAGTCTGTGCAGTTGAACAGTTTTCTAAGGTCGTTTGTTAGGTTTCTGGTTAGGTTGTAGTGATTTCTCAGTATTTGTTTTTTTTGTCTTTCTGTAGTTGCTCCTGATATCTCAGTTGTGGGCTTTGATGGAGACTGGTATGTTGGTCGGGAAAATGTTCAAATGACGTGCAAAGCCAATGCGAACCCACCAGCTCATCACTTCAGATGGATCAGGTGTGTATATCTGTGTAGATGACATTTTCCTTTTCTCGAATGAGTTTTTACAGGCTACTGAAGGCTAAATAGTAGATTAGCAACTGAAGAGTCATTTTAGTTTTACTTTTAAAACCTTCAAGTAATTGTTTCAAGTTATCATTTATCATAAATTTCAAATAAAATGTCACGTGCATAATAAGACATTTGTTGTAGGTGTGTCTTGGTGTGTCTTAAATTTTGTGTCCCTTGTATATCACAGGTTGGACAGTGAAATGCCAGAAGGGGTGGAAATATTGAACAGCACTTTGCTCTTCCTGCGTCCCCTCCAGCGGAATGACTCTGGAGTTTACAGGTGTGAGGTTGCCAATGACATCAACCTCCGCAGTCGGGATGTGCGCATTCTCATACAAGGTGAGCGGGTGTATACACACCAGAACACAGCTGACTCCTATTGCCTTCTCTTCCCATAGGAAGCACTGTGCGTGTATGCACGTCATGAAGGGTATCACTGCCTGTGACATTGTCCTTCAAGCTGAAATGTGACACTGTTTCACTCTGGCCCATTCTGTACATACTGTGTACATACTGACAGTCTATATAGCAGTCACCCATGGTCCAGTATGTTGGCACTGATAATATTAGGTTTAGTCTTTAATTGCACGCTGATTAGCCTTGATTAACATTAGGTCTCCAGATGTTCAAACGGGAAGTTCCTGAGTCAAACAGCTGCAAATATTTAAAGCCTCTTCAGACCACAGTACACTGCCTCTGCTCTGTCCTCTTGGCTTGGCATCTAAGTGTGTCCTGTCTCTCTGTTGTGTATTATGAGCATGTTCTTCTGGTTTCATAAATGTCTTGTCTGTGGAAACTCTCCCTGAATGATGTTCTGATTATGATGTGATTTTCTATTACATCTCTCTCGCTTCCTTTCTGTCTTTCTTTTACTTCTGCATGTGTCATGCAGTATAGGCAAAACCCTGCAGCCTGACTGTGAAATGATGTCCCAGATTCATAAAACATTAACTAGTTCTTTTCAACTTCTATTTATTATTTATCATCCATATTTCATTTTCCTTGGGGAGGACCTGTATTGGTGTGCATAAGCTTACACGCTTTGGTGTACCCTTGGTTGTGTGTGTTGCTGTGGGTGTGCTCACATATGTCAGTTCACTGTCTCTGCATGGCTTTAGATGATTGATATACTGATACTACAAACCATTGGGTTCATGTTTCTCATCTCTCAGATGTGAATCCTTTCCTCACATCTGGCGTGGTACTGAGGTTAAAGTGGCAGAGCAATTTAGCAGCACCATTAAAGCTTTTACACTTAGATTGTCTCCATTACTTTAGCTCCGATTATGGCTTTTTAGCTTTTCGTTTTTCTTTTTTTTTGCGGGCATCACCCCTAATAAAGCTCACATTAGGGTTGGTGCTCTTATTGTGGCATAGTGAAATAGTGGCAATGCATCATTATAATTGTAAAATACTGTCTTGCATATTCTTATGCAATTGAAGCATGCAGTACACAAAATAATTTGGTTATGCAGTCCTATTGGTAACAACAACATAATCAGGAAATTAAGGGATATCCCTGTTATCATTTCTTGTGTTGTGGTTTTTTTTTTTTTTTTTTGTTTTTTTAGTCCCATCATTAATTCACCACAGTAAGTCAGACATTTGCTCTCTACATGCAGTAATAACACTGTGACCTTAGTTTATATTTTCATTCAACCCATTGCTACTTTTTGAGGCTGTTGTATGTTGCATTCAGTTTAAAAAATTACAGAATTTGAATGTAGTTGAATCAAAACCTCTATGAGTCTGTGTCAACAACAAATAAAACTGCACTGACATTCACAAAGGTATTTTTAATCATGATTGTTGTGCTGGATCTTAGTACAGTGCGCAGGGGTTTCTAGTCTTCTGGTCGCCCGATGAGCATATATATGAATGCTAATATGTTTTGATCCACTTCCCTTTTTATTTGTTCTATACATGTCAAATTATGAATGATGGAATGAATTACTCACCTGTTACAAAGCTAAGTAACAGGTGAGTAGTTCACGGTGGTCGGAAACATCCCTGGCCATCACTACAATACACTCTATGAAACTGATTGGACATAAAACTAACTGGGTGGCAAAGTCACCTACTGAGCCAAGTAATCCTAAAAAATATTGTATGCTACCAAGGGGAATACTCTCCTAGCTACCAGATGAAACAGGAAAATTAACAACAAGCCAAGAATTGTGCACTTATAACCAGGCTCCAGTGTGTGTGATGAGACTAGTAGGGAAGCCAACAGCAAATGCACAGCTTCACAGAACTATTACTGACCTGGAGATATGACCTACTTGAGCAATTGTGGCATTGGAAACACTGGCATACATCGCCTAGGTTACAAGTGGCTTTGTTTAAGTAATTGGATGAACAGGTGCAAAGCACTGCCTTCAGCACCCAGCAGAAATACAAGAAAATTTCATTTAAAGGATTTAAAGACTGTTTTTTGTTGTGCCCCCCACGTTAGGTTCCTGTTGTAGGTGCACCCAAATCCATTCACTCAAGTTCTTTAATGTTTTCATTTTGTGTACAACATACTCTGTTCGGTCTTTGATTTCTTCTGTGGCCTTTGGTTTGCTTTTGCTTTGCCTCAGAGTCTCCAGAGATATATTTGTCTTCAAATGTATTCATACCAAATAAAGAATACTGACATTAAAATGGTGCTTAAATACCTGAAAAACATATGTTAATGCAGAACAAGTCTATAAAAGATTTGTAAAGATTTCTTACATGTAAATTGTTAATTTGTTGAACTGAGGACAACATGGCCTGCTTGACTAAAGTGAAAGAATACACATACAATTTGATTAAAGATTTACAGGGGTAGTGAATACTTGTTTGAGCCATTTCAGAGCTGTAATTACTGTGACTGGTGGCTATCATCTTAGGAGAATATTAGAAACTACTATGTTGTAGTGACAATTTGAAAAACGTTGACAGTAATTCGCTGCCGTTTATTTTAATGCAAGGACTGCTGTTCAGACCGTCATGACAAACTTTTTCATTTGTCCATCATCTAATATAACCATTATGTCGACTCATTTAATTAAATTCTAAATTTTTATATTTGACTTACCAATCATTGTTTAATAATGGAAGACTGCACCAACAAGTTCTGAAGAATTGGCAGAGCAAACCTGAGACTGCTGCTGCAGCATGTACTGCATAGTTTAGTATGTGCGGTAGTTTACACTACCAGTCAAAATTTTTAGAACACCCCCATTTTTCCAGTTTTCCATGATTCCTTTTATCAAAATCTTTATTATTTATTTGTTGTGAGACATTACACTATGTTAATTTCAGTAACAACTGGAAAAATGGAGATGTTCTAAAACTTTTGACCAGTAGTGCAGTTGATGTTTTCGTCAACCTATCCCTTCTTAGTAAAATGCTGATGTAGTTGGCATTGACATTCTCTGCTTCTCTGTCTGTTCATCTCTCCCTTCCACCCTCTACTCCCCTCTCACCCTCCTTCCCTCCATTAGATCCTCCCACCATGCCTTCCACCATTACTGCTCCTGTCCTAACTGGCTCTGCCTCCTCCACCTTAGTGGATGATAAGGGCCATGTCCTCCTCAGCTCCCCCACACTTGAAGCCCTACCTGAGAGTAATCTTGGTTCCATAGTGGGTGGGGCTGTGGGCGGGGCCTTGTTCCTTCTACTGCTGCTGTCTCTGGTTGGTGTGTGTTACCTACGGAAACAGCAGACCTTCCATGAAAACTACTACACCAAGCAGTACCTGGCCCCCAGTGACCTTCAGAAAGCCCCCACGCAGCATGAGCTCCAGCCGACCAAAACTGGCAGCAGCTCCTACCAGCGGGACCACGACCGAGAAGAGTGGGGCGACCGCCAGCTGAAACAAGAGCGTGACCGCCGTCACCATAGCAACTATAATGGAGAGGAGTATCCCTCTAATGGCTACACTAGGGCAATGAGGGAGAGCAGTCACCACAGCCACCGTAAACACACACAGTATTCTAGTCCACAGCAGGCCAGATATCCTCATTCACGGAAACCACAGGGAAACGGCTCCTCCTACCTGTCAGATGACTGCTATGATAGTGGGCCCGAGGGGGACTATGTCTCTCACACAGACGGCTCGGTCATCTCGCGCAGGGAGTGGTACGTTTGACAAGTTACCTGGTTCTGCTGGAACAGAAATACAACAGAAATCGGAGGGTTTCATATATTAAATTGGGAAGAAACACATTATTTCTGTTCTGCACGCACAGGCACACTTATACTATTGTCAAACAAGGGAATTACAGCCCCTTGTTTTTCAAGCGTCCTGGTTGACACTTGATGTAGTGTATATCTTCTTCATAGGGACAGACTGTGGACTGCACAGCCACTTTGACAGTCAGCATCTACATGCCTAAAGAAGTGGGCATGTCACTAGTTTGTGTGTGTAGAGACTAACAAAAGATCATGATGTATGTGCTGTCTCTGCCTTACTACACGGACTGCCAATTTATTTAGCATTACTAATGTCTTTCAGTTGAGTGGAAGCCCTGGGGGCTTCGAGATCACATATGGTTGTCTTAGAAGAAAGATTTTGCTTGTTTCTACAAACTCAGCCTTCTCGGGCTGTGTGACACTTGCTTATTTGTATTTTTATGTGTTGATATTGATAACACTGATTAGTTCAAAAGACCTCTGAATATAGTTGGCTGATATTCAAGAATGGTGCAGAACCTTGATTGGAAATAAATCCATGAAATTCAGATGGTCACAGGTCCTTTTTTCCGAAAACCCAGTAGGACACAGCAGAGGCATTATAGGCTGATTTTAAAAAAGGATTTGTCTCCCTGAAAAATCAAGATCCCTTCATGATTAGTGACCTCTCCACACTCACTCACACAAAGTATTGCACTGCCTTTTTCGAAACTTAATATGGGAAACCAAACCTTTTTTTTTTTTTTTTTTTTCCCCCCCTTCTAAAATGTCTGCCCTGTATGGTAATTACTGTGATGGGAGACTTGTGAGCTTGAGGACTTGACCAGTGTTGTCCTAGCAATGTCCTTTAAAACTGATGGCCTGGAGTGCGAAACTTTAAATCATTTCTACCTTATGTCCTCAACTCGTCTTTTATCTTCAAAAGGGAGGGATGGAGAGAGGGTAAGCAGGGAAGCCTGCATATTCTGTCCACATTCTGTCATCCCTTGCAAGTTAAAATAAGTGATTTTTGGGAAGAGTTTCAGGTTAGTTACTTTTCAGTTAACCAAAAACACATTGTCTTGTTATCTGTCAAATGACAGCAGTGGATGTGTTTGAGAATTTGCACTCTAGCACCAAACCAGGGCTCTCGGAAATTCAAGAGTGCTATCAGCAGGGGCATTGTTTTAAAAAGGCTACAGTATGGCAGCCACCATGCACTGGCCTCGTAGTCAAAAAGTATTTTGTCGCACAAACAAATCATTCACGAGTGCAGCCACTGCACCCTATTACAAATAACCACCCATCAACTGATTTCACTACTCCGAGTATTCTGTAGAAACAAAAAGCAGTTACAATCTGAGGCATTAATAGGTTTGTTGTGGCTTATCCATGTGTGCAACTGCACACGCTTATCAAACTAACCAGTTGTCTTTGACTGGAGCATTTATTGTTATTACCTGTACTATCACAGTAAAATATACAGTATGTAGACAAATCAGGTCTTTGTGATGGATGTGCTGTTACTGTCACCTGGGGTTATGAAAATTTCCACTCAGCTTTTTATCCACACAGTGCCTGCTCGCCAGAAGGGACTGACAGTATTTTGTTGCACTCATTAAATCTTTCACTTGTAATTAGCCTTTGAGTAGCTATAAAGTAATACACCCTGTTCTTTTTTCTATGAAGGTTCTCAGGCTGGATTTACATTTAAATCTGTATTCATTTGTAACCAGCCGTATTTTATTGCCATTCAAGATGCTGAAACATTGCAGTACTGTGATTTAACTGAGGAAAAGTGTTCTACACATCAGTGTCACTGGGCTATAGAGCACCAGTAGTTCAGGAGTCAAACTTAGATAAAGCTATTATTGATTTAAAGATAAATTTCAGTTTTTGTATGTGATCAGGTACACACAGATAAAATCTAAAGTACTTCAACACATGCACCTGTTCACCAGACTGAATTTCATGTACACTAGTGTTTTGTGAATACCTGCCAACTTTAGTAGTATGTTCACCTTTACAATATTTGCTGCCAGATGCCAAATATTTGTTTAACTTGTATGTATAAATATGATGACAGTGTCTCAAATAAGTATTACTAACTAGGTAGAAACTAATTGTTAGCTTATATAAATGACTAACGTATCACTGTTGTATACAGGGTCTTGTAGCCTGAAATAGAAATGAAAAGATGCTTTAGGCCACTTTAATAATAGAGTAAGAGTCTTCAAAATGGGAATTAGTTATATTCTTATGAGCCCGCACTAATTGTTTGTCAGGGGTGAATTTTGTCGAGTGCATAGGCTGCGATTCTCATAGTGAGATTTAATAATGTGCCACTGTAACTAACAAGCAGAGTATATGACCCCTATACTGTAATTCATGTTTCAAGTTTTGTTTCAGATGCTGTGCAGTATAGTAGGAGTAATTTATCTCCATAGACTCCAAGCTTCTCATTCCAATAACTACCTTAAGTTTCAGTTCACTCCAGTTACATTAACCAATGGTGCTATACAGAAAGTTTTGGCTTAATGTGCCTAAGTTTTGAGTTTTCTCCTGCACTATCAGTTGCCTAAAACACTGTGGATAATCTACACAGCATACTGTCGTAAGTTTTCATATAGACTTTTTTTTTTTTTGGTAGAATGTAGTTCCCATGAAAAAAATGTTTACAGTGTGGATCACCCAAAGTAACAGGAACAATATTTTTCTAAAGAGATATCGCTGTCAAATTTCTTTCAGTGTAATTTTCCAAGACTATGAGCACCACAAACAAAATTCCATCCACCTTAATTGTATTGGATTGGGAATTGAAACCTCAGAGAAAGATGTCTCAAAACCTGGATTAATAAATCCAAAACTATCTGCACTGTTAGATAGCGCTCAATGCAAATGAGAAAATGTGTTTTTGTAATTTGGGTGAACTGACCCTTTAAATGGGAGTGTCTAAAATGAAGTGTACAGTTGGCAAATTTGTCAACCACAGAACCTCATTTAGATAGTTGAATAAAAAGTTATGTTTTGGGGGTGGGTGTGCTGCTGACACCATCCTGTATTTCTGGTGATTTTTCACTTAAATGCAGAGAATAACAGGAAGCACGGCAGCCTAACCCATTCTTCTATTGACCTCTACGCACTAAAACGCACTAAAAATTCCACTAATCAATATACTATTTTTGCTTGACTTGTCAGTTTGCAGCCCTGCACCTGGGTTAATGAAGTTCTTTTGTACTGTGATATTTTGTATAGAGATCAGTCTTGAGGAAATGTCCTTCAGTTTAGGTTGAAAAAATACAACTAGTGCCTTAGATACGTAGAAGAAGAAATTTAAGTGTTTTCCTATTATTGTTTACTTTTGTATGTGACAGCCTGATTTTTTTGCTCTGAGTTTTATTTGTTACTGTTTCCTTTTATTTTCACTGTATACTGTGTGTTAGGAGGACTCCGTAGTGCCATATTCACTTCTCTGCCCTTGTCACTATGACAGTTAATGACGCAAACCTAGAGGCATTACAACACACACAAAAAGACAAATCTTGAATGAATTTTGATGTAAAATTAGTTAAATATCTACTTCATAGATATTTGTCAGGGGTTTTGGTTTTTGTTGAATCACTGTTGTTCAAACGACTGAAGAATTCACTTCAGTCTTGCGTTGTCAATGAAATGCACCTTGTGGTCATGTTTGTTTTTGTATATACAGAGGGAAATGTACGTTTCTGGAAGGAAAAAAAATATTTATGTCATTGACAACAGTGGAGCATTATTTTGTCAATCTTTTTGAGATACTTTAGTTCAATAAAGCACCTTAGCACCTGCGAATTGTGTTCTCTGGAGGTTTTTGAGCTTGCCATTACTCAGACTGCTCAGTCTCAGCCTCTTTGTGCTTCTATAAATGACATCATCTCTAGCTCCCTCGCGCATAATGCTGCATTACCGCCCCTCACCATCCACCCCCCAAATCCAGTATGCACATGTGGGACGCCACACATGATGTAATTCAAAATCATGTTTCTTCACTTCATCTTATCTTCATTACTCTTTAATCTCCAAGAATGCTTTAGGAGGTTAATTTATTTCTTTTGCCATTTGATTAAATACAGTAGTGGAATACTGAGTTGTTCCCCTCCTGTGGTATTTTTTTAATAGTCAGGGGAGATCCAGCACCTCCTCTGCTCTTTCTGTGCCCTCTTCACCAGTCCTAGTTTTCTTTGTTTCAGGACAGAAAGGCCCTCACGCTCTCCTACAGCTCCTCTCCTTTGTGAATTCAACCCCCTGTGTCTCTCTCCCACTGTCTACCAGCTGGTAAAATTAAATGCTGAGTGTTTATGTCTGGCCCAAAGTCCCCACTCTCCCGCCCATTGACTGTCCCCATGGCAACAAGCTCATCTGGAGCCGCTGATGGGGGCTGTCTTCCTACAAGCTCTACCTGGCCACGGAAGAGGGAGAGGGATGCAAGGGGCTGCGGGGAGCAAAGAGGTTAACTTTGCTGCTCTGAAAGGCAAAAGCAGAAAGAGAGAATTAGCTACTGGAATTGACAATGGCCCATTATGTCCTGCTGCACTGCAGAGAGAGCTCTGGCTATAAGGACATATCACACCAATATGACCTTGACACTTTAAGCATGAACCCCAGGTCCTCATGACAGACACACTTTCCTCTGAAAGTCTTCAATTTCAGCTGATCTCTCTTGTCTTCTATAGATCTTATCATGGTCACAGCAGTTGTTGTCATTCTGACCTTGAAATGGGGGATGCTCAGTCTGAAAATACATGGTGGAGCAGCTCAGTAGCAGTAATTATGTCAGCCAGCAATGCTTGAATTTGTTTGAGACACTTATGAAGAAGATCAGTGGATTTGCTTTTTGCCTGCAACACAACAGTTTCCAAGGATACTTTTCACAACACACAAAAGACAAATCTTGAATGAATTTTGATGTAAAATTAGTTAAATATCTACTTCATAGATATTTGTCAGGGGTTTTGGTTTTTGTTGAATCACTGTTGTTCAAACGACTGAAGAATTCACTTCAGTCTTGCGTTGTCAATGAAATGCACCTTGTGGTCATGTTTGTTTTTGTATATACAGAGAAATGTACGTTTCTGGAAGGAAAAAAATATTTATGTCATTGACAACAGTGGAGCATTATTTTGTCAATCTTTTTGAGATACTTTAGTTCAATAAAGCACCTTAGCACCTGCGAATTGTGTTCTCTGGAGGTTTTTGAGCTTGCCATTACTCAGACTGCTCAGTCTCAGCCTCTTTGTGCTTCTATAAATGACATCATCTCTAGCTCCCTCGCGCATAATGCTGCATTACCGCCCCTCACCATCCACCCCCCAAATCCAGTATGCACATGTGGGACGCCACACATGATGTAATTCAAAATCATGTTTCTTCACTTCATCTTATCTTCATTACTCTTTAATCTCCAAGAATGCTTTAGGAGGTTAATTTATTTCTTTTGCCATTTGATTAAATACAGTAGTGGAATACTGAGTTGTTCCCCTCCTGTGGTATTTTTTTAATAGTCAGGGGAGATCCAGCACCTCCTCTGCTCTTTCTGTGCCCTCTTCACCAGTCCTAGTTTTCTTTGTTTCAGGACAGAAAGGCCCTCACGCTCTCCTACAGCTCCTCTCCTTTGTGAATTCAACCCCCTGTGTCTCTCTCCCACTGTCTACCAGCTGGTAAAATTAAATGCTGAGTGTTTATGTCTGGCCCAAAGTCCCCACTCTCCCGCCCATTGACTGTCCCCATGGCAACAAGCTCATCTGGAGCCGCTGATGGGGGCTGTCTTCCTACAAGCTCTACCTGGCCACGGAAGAGGGAGAGGGATGCAAGGGGCTGCGGGGAGCAAAGAGGTTAACTTTGCTGCTCTGAAAGGCAAAAGCAGAAAGAGAGAATTAGCTACTGGAATTGACAATGGCCCATTATGTCCTGCTGCACTGCAGAGAGAGCTCTGGCTATAAGGACATATCACACCAATATGACCTTGACACTTTAAGCATGAACCCCAGGTCCTCATGACAGACACACTTTCCTCTGAAAGTCTTCAATTTCAGCTGATCTCTCTTGTCTTCTATAGATCTTATCATGGTCACAGCAGTTGTTGTCATTCTGACCTTGAAATGGGGGATGCTCAGTCTGAAAATACATGGTGGAGCAGCTCAGTAGCAGTAATTATGTCAGCCAGCAATGCTTGAATTTGTTTGAGACACTTATGAAGAAGATCAGTGGATTTGCTTTTTGCCTGCAACACAACAGTTTCCAAGGATACTTTTCACAACACACAAAGAAATGAGCAAACGTCTCAGGCAGCGTAGAGGGATGCAGTGCTGACGCCTTTTTATGAGAGAGAGACTTTGATATTAACTCCACAGCAGAGTTGGGATCAAATTGTCACCATCATTGAGCTGAAAATCTTGAAATAGATCTCTGAGAGAAAAATGACACACCACCTACAGCTCTAATCTTCCTCCCCCCTCTGCTACTACAATGGCATCTGCTCCCTCCGGGGCCTGTTGTCTGGGCATTAGTATGACCCTTGACCCTGCTGTTGCAGTTTCAGGCAGGGGGGAGTTAGGCTTAACCGTTACTTGCTGCCTCAGGTGACCGAGGTGCGCTGTGTTTAATTCATGATGAAAACGTCTGCTATGCCGACCTCGATGAGCATCAGCATGCACTTTTTCCGGGCTTCACAGAGATGATGCGTGTGTGGTAAAGTGCTGAAGTAGAAGAGACAGAGAGGGCATTGCAGTGGACCCAGATCCCAGTGTGGGGACAGTTGATCCACCACTAATCCAAGCCCCTCCAGAATGGATGGTATTTGAACCAATGAAATGTTCAAATGTGAGAAAAATGTCAAAACAGAACATTCATAATATGTATTTTATTTTTAGCTAATGACTTCTAAAAACATGTAAGAAACATTGTGCGTGGTTAATAATGTATTTACCCAACCTGGCACACCTCAGTTTTGTCCATTCACAAGTTGTACTCCTGTATGATTAAACCTTATGAGCTCCTGAAGGTGCTCCTTGCATATTGGGTTTAAAGCACTTTTTATTACTTGTCACATCATGAATGTCTGAGAAATTGTCTGTCACCAGGCATTAAAGCAGGCAGCTGAATGAACTGCATTTTAAAAGCCATTTTGATCAACACAAGAGACTCTTGTCATAGTTCAGCAGCCATCAAAGGTAATCAGACAGTTATTAACTGTTAGAGGGCAGCATGAAGCGAAAAGAGGGGGAGGGGGAAAAGAAGAGGAAGAAGCGGCTTTCAGGGGTGAGCTCAGAGGTCCCAGTTTGTTCAATCTGCATCATAATTGAGCTGTTATTTAGGATTCTCATCTCAGCACATTATTGATTTTTTTTTTTCCTACCTCAACAGCTAAATCAACTGGAATTGACCATTAGGCACTTTGCTTTTCTTTTTTTCTTATCCTGTCACCTTTTGTCCTCCGGTTCCTTCAGTGTCCCACAATCACAGTTTTAGACATTACTGCTGATTCGCCAAGGCTCGCTGTTGTGAGTTTAATGCATCTTAATCATGATTAATCCTAATCCCCTCAGTGGACAACATGGAGCATATGCAAGCATATGGTCTAACAAAGCTAATTCAACAGACATAACAACTGTATCTACAAGTCCACACACAAAACACAAGAATGACAATATAGAGATGGATGGAAAGCAACCTGACTTGCTTGAAGTTCTTGAGGACGTTTTGCCTCTCATCCAAAAGGCCTCTTCAGTCCTAACTGACTAGTGGGGAGTTCCAGGTATTTATCCACCGGTGAGATCAGCAACACTTGTGAGTCATTGAGGTCACACAGTTGTGACCTCAGCGAACTTCAAGCAAGTCCAGTTGCCTTCGCATAGCACTTACAGAATACCGTGACCTGGGTGACAGAGAATCTCCACAGACAAGGGAAGATGTGTGAATAAAGCGAACGAATGAGAATGAGTTTCAATATACAAGACCTCCAACTTCAACCACCCTATCCCTATTATGTATATTAGTTACATTTTAAATGAAAATACATATTATCTACTACAAACTTGGACAAAACAAAAACAACACTGCAAAACAAGAGTCATATGATACAAAGCATATGTTTTTTGTTGAAACTGCTGGAGGTGTTGATTCCACTCAAAGGGCCTTTTTAGGCAGTAGTTTGATGTGCTTTTTAAAAAGAATAGTTGGTAAATGCGCTTTTTGTTTCTGGCCAAGAGTTGGATGAGAGACAGGTTACCAGTCTGATATCTGTCTGCTAAACATGAAGCAACAGCAAGAAGATGCTTAGCTTAGCGTAAAGACTGTAAGCAGGGAGAATCAGCTAGCCTGGCTCTGTCCAAAGGTAACAAAAACCACAAACCAGCACTGAGCAACAAGTTATATCTTCTTTGTTTAATTTGTGCATAAACTAAAGAGTAAAAAGTAAAATTTGTGATTTGATGTGGGTTATGTACCTGGCTGCAGTTAACAGACAGATATGAGAGTGGTGTCAATCCCCTCATCTGACTCTCTGCAAGAACATAAATATGCATATTTCCTAAAATGTTAAACCTGTAACTCTTTCATGGTTATCAGGTTGCAGATTCTCCACAATGGGCAGCTGTTCAGTCAGTGTCTGACCAGGTTTATACGTTATTCTGTGCCACTTATAAGGCAAGAAAAGAGCTAGCAGTTAAGACCTGCAGAGATGCATACATGTTTTTTTTACCCTCTGTTTTATCATGTGTACATTCACCACTTGACTTCATTGTGTCACACTGATCTCCATTTATATATAATACACTTTTTAATAATTTATACGAATATTACATCTTGCCTTCCTTGCATAAAAAACAACATAATATTTTCCAGGCACTTGCTAATCATACATGTTTGCTTATTTTATCAGTTGTCTTGAGAAACAGTTTTATTTCTGTTGCAATTCTAGAAATAACAGCAGATATGTGAATGAATTTAATAAAACCCAAATCCATTGGCCAAATATTCAGAGGCTTTTATGATCCATTTTTAGAGAATTTTTGTAGCCCCCCAATTTTACTTAGGGTTGTTCCAAACCTTCACAAAACTCTTACATATTGTAAAAGTAAAATGTAAAAAATCAAACTTTACAAATTCACACACTCTCCCATACACAGATGGAAAAAAAAACTTAAGGTGTAACAGTCATTGCCTGCTGATAATGCAAATGTCAAAACTGCAGATGCTTGTACTTCTTTGCCAGTAGATGGTGACTTCTGCAGGTGTAAAGTGCTGTTACTCCCTTTGCCTCTAGGTGGCACATGTTGAATTGGCACTCTGGGTCTGAAACTGGTTGTACACAGATGACACTGTGTGTCCTTGCTAAGCGAATATCCCGTGTTTTAATGCAACTGAATTACGACCTACGACTATGTTGACACGAAACCTCAACATTATGAGCTTCATCTCCTTTAAAGCAGGCCTTTGGGTTTGTTGAGTCTGTCCCTTGTTCTCATATGTTGATGTTATTGTGTCTCTGTTCTGTCTCAGACCAGTCTCAAGCCGCAAGGTCAAACTCCATCGCTGTGGCCGGAGCTGTGATGGGTGCAGTCCTCGCTCTTTTCCTCATCGCCGTCTTCGTCATTGTGATCCTCACTGCTCGCAAGGCCCCGCCACCAGCCTTCACTGACAAAGTGTAAGTGTGACAAATAATTCATGCTGCAGAACATGCTCGGCTGGTTAATTAATGACAGGATACCTTGCAAGGTTGACTGAAGCCCATCGGTGGGATCAGGGAGTTGCTCCTGTGGAGAGAGCTGCAGCAGTGCGCGCCCTGGAGCAGGGATGCTGCGGGACCAGGTTGAGGGGTGGCACATAATTGCTGTCCTGGCAGCAAGCCCTTGTCCTATTTTGTCGTGTCTGTTTCTATAGTGCTCCAGCACTCATGTTAATGTTAGATCAAAGAAGAACTTTGAGGTTAAATTATTTACAGAAGAGGCTGTGTCCCACTCTGCCAGAGTCCTGTGACTGACATTAAATGTCATGTTTATATGTGTGTGTGTGTGAACTCTGCTCTTTGTTTTGTCTATCTCTGTTGTGTCTGCTCTAAATAACTGTGACAGATGGTAAATTACAGGACTGAAACGGATCTTTTTTGTGTTCTCGTGCACAAATATGAAACCTAGAGGGTTTATTTTGGTTAAATCTGCTTCTATTTAACATTTAAGTCCACACAGCAACAAAAACTTGTACTTTATGTGTCCCATACTATGCATGCTTACTGTAGTATTTTTACTCAGGGTGCAAAAATCCTCCCAAAATTCAAATTTCATGCCAACTGCAAATAAGTCAGTGATGTATTAAAAAAGGATTGAAACTGTTTGGATATACAAGACATACAAGCTTAAAATTGGGAAAGACAAAGCAAAGAATTGATAATCAGAGAGTGTTCATACATGGATTAATATTGTTCCGTATAAAGGGTTTGAGGTTAATGTACTTTTTGTTAGCTATGGTTTTCTCTTTATAATATCTCGAATGCTTTTCTCATTGTCCTAAATAAAAAGCAGTCACTCAACTTGTGAACAATGACATTTGTTTCTTTACTCAAAACATGTACACCTTTTTTAAATGTTGCATCCTAATTTCAGCGACAATTCCCTCTTCAGGGAAATTTTATAGACATTTGCTATGCATGCCTTAGACTGAGTTTCAAACTGACTGATTATGCAACAGCGCCGGGTTAAAATAGCCACACCGACTGTCTGAACACAGGCAGAAAACAGCATGAATTGAGGGGAAAATGCTCAACATTTGTACATGCGTGTTTGCCCTGCATGACAAACTTAGCATCTAAAGTGTGACCCTGGGTGGAAGTCCCAGCGGGATGATGGGGAGGGGGCGGGCGGGTGGACGCAGGCCTCGTCCCTCTCCTTCATCACACTCAAACAGGAGTGTAGGACAGCAGGTCAGTGAGAGCACTAACTGTAATCTCTTACCACTTCTCATCTGAAGTATGAAAGAGAAGCACAGCATCAAGTGATATACAGTATTAGAAAATCAATGCCTGTCATGACATCGTTTTATGAATTGCCAAGGTCAGTTTCTAGGTTTCAGTTTAGTAGTGGATGGGGATTTCAACAAATGAGATAATGACTATGACTTAAGGGTTTTACAGGGTTTTAGAGGAACAGCTGTCAAAAATCTTCAGATTTACCATTATGTATGAAAGTCCATCACCCTTAGACCCATTTTGTCAAATATCCTAAACCCTGTTTATTTAGGCATGATGCCATTAGTATCACTGGATACCACTGATGAAAGGATACTCAACTGATTTAGTATTGTAATGCTAGAGACAGATTGAAAAAATAATGGTCAAAATAAATGCAGCAGAGGCTGAAATATACTGATTTTTATGCTGTAATTTGTAATCTCCAAACCCAACTCTAGATAACCCAGATGACATCCCTATGATATCATCAGGGTTATTTTTTCTCAGACTTTAGAAAGCAGCAGTTCACAAAAGGTGTTCCTAAATTTAAATTGATCATTCTATTCTACCTCTTTTTAATTAAAATAAAATAAAACATTTTTAAAAAGTTCTTGCAGGTGTCTGTGACAGCTAAAATCTCTGGTCACTGCCATTTCTTTTTTCCTCTCTCTTTCTCCGAAGGATTGACCTTCCTCCAACACACAAGCCGCCTCCTCCCTACTCTGAGAGAGCACCAGCCGTTCCTCTGGGTGTCCACGCATCACAAGTGGCCTGGCTCTGTCAGGTAAACCCCCATCCCCCCTCGTGTCAGTACATTTAGGTGTATCTGAATCATCACATACTTGTCTTTACAACGCAAACCTTAACACCGGGTAAGCTAACGATGAGCACTGAGTCACAAAAGGAAGGAGCAACTTACTGACGACGTCATCTGTTTTCATTAAGTAGGGGACCTGATGGCTGTACTCATTTAATATGTAAGATAGCTTAAATTTTAATTTGTGGTGTCAGCTGAACCCAAACTTTCATAAGCCTGTACTTTTTTTTAGTCTCACCTTGAAAGAAGCCTAAAGGAAAAACTATTCCCTTTTCTTCTCACACTTAACATGACTTTCTGAGACATAAGAAAGCAAATGAGAAGATGTAAGTATTTTCTGTTCTGTGACATTAACAGCAGCATCGGGATGTGAATGCTGTGACTGTAGCTTTGATTATTTTCTTTTTAACCTGCAGACTCACAGAGCAGAGCGCAGGTACGAGCTGACTGACAGGCAGCACCTACCCAAAACAAGGCCGGGACCGCCGGGAGCACAAAGCCCCAGCCAGCAGCCTCCCCGTCTGGAGTGGGCGTGTCATCAGAGTGGGACAGACCGTGTGTACATCAACCACCGTGAACACTATGTGTGACAGACGTCCTGAACACAGTCCACCACGCAGCTGGCAGTCATTCACTCTCTCTGAGCAACAGTCGAGGGTACCGGCTTCACCTGAGTCCCCAAGACCTCAAGGGGCGACATCTCTCTTTGCTGGCAGTTTTTACACATTTTTATTACCTTTTACTCCATATTGTAAAAAGGTTATGGCTTAGAGGAATAGTTAAACATTTTTGCGAAATACATTTATTTGCTTCCTTTCTGAGAGTTAGATGAGAAGATTCATCTGATGACCGTCTATGACATATGAAGACACAGCCAGAAGCTGGTTAGCTTAGCTCAGCACAAAGACCGGAAACAGGGGGAAAGAGCTAGCCCCGCTCTGTCCGGCAGTAAAAAAAAAGTTTGCCTACCAGCACTTCTAAAGTCTCTGCTGGTTACCTGGCAACCTCACAGCGATGACAAGAAGCCCAGCTAAAAAAATAGTCCACGAACCACAAATGGTTGTTTTTACACTGCTGTTCAGATTAAACAAATGAACTGAAACATGAAACATGTTAATTAGTGAGCTTTAACTGCCGGCAGAGCCTGGGTATCTGTTTCCCCTCTGTATGCTAAGCTAAGATAACTAGCGGCTAGCTGCAGCTTGATATTTAGTGCACAAACATGGTAGTGGTATCAATCTTCTCATCTGACTCTCCGCAATGAAGCCAATAAGTGCGATATTCCTTTCATTCTTTTTTCCTTTCTTATTTTTGCTTTGCAAATATTCTGTATTTATCATTTTTTGATGTTTGATGCAACTTAGGATACAAAGATGAGGTTTTAGACATCACATGACCCAGAGAGCAAAACTCCCATTATCTGCCCCCTAATCTGTTTGTGCAGTGTACTCGATTTTAGATGTAGATAGAAAACAGCTGAGGCTCGTGCTTATCCCACAAAATCCAACCACTATTTTCTTTTTTTCCCCTGTCGAACAGGGTACCACGAAGCATAAATCTGAGACTCTGTATTCTCAGGCATATCACTAGACCAAACCACACCAGATCCGAAATGCTGAGGTCCACTGAGACCAAATGTACTAACTGCAACACAGACCATGAGGGGATTAATTAAGGTATTTCTGTCACAGGTCTGTGATTTGCTGTTGTAATGTTATGACACTAGGCATTTTGGCAGCAGAAGCTGTAGATTTGTAAATGTGTAAATGTAGCCTTTGTGTCAGTATAATTATGCAGAGACATAATCTACTAATCAGGGAAACAATAAGTCAGACGTTACTGATGTCAGTGTTTTTATAGAGTAAATACTGTAGAAAAATGGACTTGTTATGTTTAAACTGAGGAAAATGTGGCTCCTGTAAAATATACTGTCTTTTAAATTGAAGATCCGGAGAACTAACTGTTTTAAGTGCCATATTTACATTTTGAGTGTATTCCTTCTAAATATATAGTATGCTGTAGTGCTCACATTTCTCCAATGTGATTAGATAGTCATGAGTTGTTGTCTTGTTTGATTTATGTATTAAATTGTGTATGAGTGTTTAAAAGTGTATGGCCTTACAATGAAAAGCCATCATCTGTCGTCACTCTAAAACATCTAAAACAAAATCACATGCAAAGAATAACAAGAGACTAAAAGAAAGTAAAACAGAGTAACCAATCTCCTAAACTGCTGTCTTAAATCAGATGACTCTAAACGAGGGGGTTCAACAACTTTCTAAAAGTAAACAGTCTGAGAGATGGAAGCTCTGAGTCACCACATGCGGAAACAAGAGAAGAAGCCCTCAAAGATCTGAGAGAGAATTTGAATTGACGTGTGGAGGGTTTCGGAGAAAAATTAATCTCAAGGTCACAGCCACACTGCATCCACTGTGACTCTCACAACAGGGAGAAAAAGCTGTTTTAATTACCAGGAACATTCTGTGTAGGGGAAGCAGTGCTTGTGTTGGAGGAGCAGAGGCTCACGTTGTATTGACGCCACACTGACGGTGATCATGTTTGCCAGGATTCATTTATTTCTTTAGATCAGTCAGTGGTCGGGTTTCTCCGCTGACTTGAGAAGGGGTGTAACTGGCACTGTACTAGAGCGCCACCTGGTGCTCAAATTTGTCAATGCAGCTCCGGCTGGCATAGAGTAGTATCACCATCACTGAATGCACAGCACATCTGTGTCGATGGGGAAGCTGTATAATTATGTCATTATGTTAGAATTAAGCCATAGTTGTATTAGCTGATATGAAAAGTTAATATGGATAGCTGTTTGGAAATGAAAAAATCATACATTATGTCAAGTAGTTGATGTCCGCCACACCGGACTGCAGGGATTATGGGAAGCATTAGTGTCAGATGACATTTAAGAAATCACCCCGACAGAAATCTGACTCGGAAATGTTGTTTTGTAGTTCTAATTGATCCGAAACTGTATATCATGATTAAAAAAATACATAATGTAATTGAAAAGACAATAAGTACAGATGTATTTTCCAGCAGTGTAGTATAAGCATAAACATACTGACTGTGTCCTGTGTGACAGCTCACTAATATTTTCCCTTGTTATCATATTTGTCTCTTTAAATTACCTTCTGCTGTTTTGCCAAATGTGAGCATTTCAGCCCTTGGCTTTATTTAGCTTTATGAACCTGAATGGTTAGCTTGCCTATACTGATATACACAATTTAAGAGTAATTGACCTTTTTCACAGAGGACATTTCAACATGTCACGGTAGAAAACCCTAATGCTGTAAATCATAAAAATGAATGATGTCTGAATTCCACTCAGCTACTTCAGTTTCAGGGTCCGGGTAATGTGCATGTTGGCTCATCACCAGGATGTGACGTGACTAGCTATCACATCACTGCTAATAAAGTTAACACAGGTTGCAGATATCAGAGTGATTAAGATTAAGATGATTGAGACTTTGGGGCTAAGTGCTAAGTAAACTCACCTTCATGTTTATAAATAACTTTTTTTTATTAGGGAGCAACATAAGAATAGGAAAAAACAATTAAAAAAAAATAACAAATACCTATAGAGATACGTAAACCTAAAACAAAAGATAACAGTGACAACCTTAGCAGATCGTTCCTAGCTTCAGGTATTCGGCTTTTTTTTTTTTTTTTTTTTGAAGACTACAAGTACACTTTTATTTTGTTGTACATTTGACAGTTGTATTAAATGACATACTTCTAGATAACAAGGTCACAAAGATGCCACTTTAAAAGGTGAGCTGGTACTACAGTAAGCTCTTGCTCTTGGTGCACTGTTAAAGGGTCGGCTCAGCCAAATTGCGCATCAACATTTTTTGACTTTTAATTCTGGTAGTAGCCATGCAGAAAGTTTAGGTTTTATGCTCCTGATTTTGCGACATTCCATCTGCCGTCACCCCTATACAATGGAGGTGAATGGGATTTTGTTTGTGGTGCTCACATCACCACAAACAACATTTACATTTTAACAATGCAGCAGCAATGTCTTCTATCAGGAACTGTTACTCTGGATAGGCTATGGACCTTGCAGTTTTCAAAGGGACTACTTTTCTACCTAAACATAGTCCTTGTGAAAAATTGTTAAAGTGTTTTCTGGGCAAATTAAACCAAAACTGTCTTCAGATCTAGATACCACTTGAATAGGAAAATTCATTTTTTTCATAATTTGGGTGTACTGACCCTTTTATTTTTTCATAACATATTGAAAGTACTAGCCCTCTTTGCCCACCAAAGAGGTGGGCAAAGCAGGGGTCAACCTGGTATCATAATGTGAATTACAGTAAATAAGCTCATTAAGACATGTTAGTCTGAGTGGAGCTTCATTTTAAGTTCTGAAACACCGACCACTGGAGAGCACCAACATTAATCTGACACACTAACAGTAGCTCGCTGGCTCAAGAGCTGCACTGAAATAACTGCTTACAGGTTACTGGCTCAGGTTCTGCAGCAGAAACCATACAGTTGTCAGAATAGCTTAGAAAGGAAAAGTTCACCCAAAATGGAAACTTTTTATCATTATCCATTCTCCCTCGTGTCAGTTAAAGCACTGGCAAATTTTAAGCAATTTTTTTAATCTGCGCCCACGCTGGTACCCACACGACCCCCCTCTATCCTTAACTATTTGTTGGTCTTTCAGCTGATGTCGCAGTTTGCAGGGGTGATAATTTGTCAACTTGAGGGTGGAGAGAAATCAGGTGACATTTAAATGTCCATATAGCCAACTGCGACTTACAGAAACGAGTGCAACGCTCCATGTTAGGTCACAACTGAAGTATCCTGAGTTACAGTAAACTTAGTTCAATTAACTAATGAACACATTCTCAAATTGGTTGTTTTGTAAAATGCTGGCGTGGAGTTGTGCAAGCAACCAGATGTATTGGAAGTATTGAATCGTTATATTGTGGATTGACAAAAATATCAATAAAATTTCTAGAGTCAAATGTAATTTTCTTGATAATTTTCTTGTAATTGTAAAAACTGTAAAGAAAAAATTTTCTTTTGTACTTCCCAGTGACCTTCATCCCCCGGTTAAACTGTCCCTCAAGCACTTTTCTCTTCTCAAGCTGTCAGCAGCATGTTGTGGTGTTGCTTAATTTGTTAGGTTTTTTTTGGAAGTGAGACATGGCCTTGAAAGATGAGTCTATTAACCCATTTTTGTGTCTCAATCCTTCATTTAAGTAACTGGCTTTTTGTCTAATGTCTGATGATGACAGTAAATATTTTACAAATGGTATAAAATCTGTAGGTTGTAGTTTTATCTATTGAAATGTCCTCTGATGGCAGTCTATGGTGCAATTTGTTCACACAATTATGGAACTGATTATTATCAGTTATTATTATAACTGAATTATGTAGGTGAGCATAACAATAAACTAGTAGCATTGCGTGTCCCATTGCTCCAAGAGTGTTTGAGAGAGCAACTTGAGAAATGAGAGAGAAATACACTCTGGCTTAAAGCACTTAATGTATAATCAAGGTTTTTATATTAACGATGTATTCCCTGAGTACTTGTATGTCAAAGGGGTCCTTCATATTGACAAACCCACAGAGAGTTATCACCCGGCTCTGCAGTTTCCCTCAGCTCTACGGAGCATTTTGGTATCTTTAAGCTCATTGTTTTGGTTTTCTTGCACAAGACTCGACTTTTTTGGTTCACTCTCACTGCTCTCAAAGCTTTGTTTTTGGCCACAGCAGGCAGCTGTTTTCAATCAGAGTGCTTTAAAAACCCACTGTTACATGCACAGTACACAGTTCCTGCTGTTTTGTGCTGAAGGCAACGTGTTTTTGACCCATTAATGAATTCAAATTTGGTTGGAGTTACTGCAGGACAGTTGAGGTTCCTCTCACTGGTTAAGAGTTGTTTTGTTGTTACACTTTGTATCTTTAACTACTAAACTGCCCCAAGAGCAGCAGGAAGTCACTATTTGTACCCGATAAAATCCAATTTGCACGATGACGAGATGAGTAGGTCTCATAAAAGTTGCAAGCAGTTCCTGCTTAGAAAGCTTTTGCTAATACTTCAACATAGCAAGCACAAAACTGTTAATGTTAATTGACGGCAGGTGATGATCATGTCAGTTTTATTCTATTCAACTAAAAAAAAAGAATGTTTCATCGCGTCGTTATGAATAATTCTGGAGCTCAACAGGAACACCGTGCTCACTAGTTATGTAAAAATAGACATTTTAAGGGGGAAAAAATGATATTCTGTGCTGTCCTTGCTTGGAGTAGATCATTGTGTAAACTGGTTATACTAAACACTGCCAACAAAGTATCTGTGTAAATACAATTCTTCCCCTCATACACTTCCCTTCCCTGTCCTTGAGTGAATGGCAGCTTTGTTTCAGCTGTCAGGATCGATTAAATCTTGCTCCCGTAAACAAAAATCGTGGTGCAGAAATGGAAATGGGCTGCCCCTCCAGGGGCCCCGCAGAGGATGTACCATTCCAACATTTTCCAAATCCCAAATCCTGGGTGCTTTCAAACGTGTGACAAAACAAGTTACTTTGACTTGGCTTTCTGTTTGGGGACAGGTCCAGTTGCAGTTGCTGCTTTCGGGACAGGAGAGGGTCTCGTTAAATTAGACAGACTAAGGCACCTGCAGCAAAACAGGGACATCACATTACACAACACAATGTAAAAAGACAAAAAAGAACAAGAATATGTTTATATTTTGTCAGCATGATATTAAGAGCACATAAAAGACCATCATATAAAGAGCAGGTTACTTACAGGTTTTTGATTCTCTTTACAGAAGCTTTGACTGTTCTAACAATCCTCCTTATCCGCATCTGTCACCAAAATGACAGATGAGTCAGTGAATTCACAGCATCTCTGGTAGATGGCTTTACTAAAAGACATTTTTGTTATTCTGTCCAGCAAAATCAATTTTGTGTCTCATGAGCTGCTATATGCTATCACCTTGAGAGGTTTTTTTTAAAAATCCTCCGACTCTATGTCTATACATACTGCTCTCTTCTGCTTGAGAAAAAAAGTATTCAGTTTTGTGATGTTATCAAAAAGTGTTTTGGAATTTGGCCTAATATACACGGTCTCACCTGCTGCTTTTTGTACAACAGTGGAAGGGAGAAAACAGCAATCACAGCTGTAAAACAAGGACAAAGGAGAAAAGACCAGTTTACTTGGCCAACCTAAAGTTTAAAAATATTATTTAAATGACAAGTAGAAAACTTAACTGAAATCAATTAGGTAACAGGGTAAGATATACTTTAATGCTCAGGACACTATTACAGCACTAGAAGGCTTTGGATGTAGGATGTTGCTCCACATTCACACACTGTGTCTGTGCGAAAAGGCTCTTCAGCATGAGGTAGGAGAGGATGCACGGGAGCACAAAACGATTGACTTCGGCCACAAAAGGAGGGTGATCTATTAGGAACCTGAGTAAATGTGAGAAGTAAGGATGGAATCATTTCAACTCACCAGTTATGACCAGAGTCAGTCCGTTGGCTAGGACACCGACGTAGGTCAACAGGTACAGCAGAACAACAAACTGAGAGAGACCAGAGAAAGAATGTGATTTGATGATATTCGGCTGTTATTCCCTATAGTGTGAAAGGTTTGGTAATACTAGGACTGCCACAGTGTCTCTTCTGAAACTAACAGAAAAGTCAAAGATTTTCAAATCCTCCACAAAGGGCTTTTACAATGAAACCATCACCACTGTTTAGGTTTTCTCCCATACAGGTCATATATAGACTCAGCTTTCAGGTTTCAGCTTTGAGGTTTTATGAATCAGTTGCTGTTCATACATTGACTTGGCTCACATGGCAATTTCAATCATTATTATCATCACACTCAGACCTTAATAGAGTCAATCAAGCTGTGGATGAAAAGGAGGCGTTTGATCTCTGTAACGGCAAATGCAATCAGCAGCACCAGCTCCTCTACCAGCATCACCGTGTCCTTATCTGTCAGAGAGCTGTCGTAATCCAGAAACGACCTGGGGACAGACACAATTAAGAAAACAACAAGCTATATACATTTACCACAGTGAAATGCCTTAGGGAAATGAGTCAACTGAGGCTCTACATTTGGCCAAAAGTGCAACATAATTGGAACTTTTAACCCATAGAGAGCAGTGCAGCAGCATTTTTCTGCCATAGAGGATCCAGTGTGGGCCTGGAAAAACAAATGATTGATGCCTGAATCAATGGACTCACTGGAAAGGGTGTAACCCGGGGTTCCAGCGCAGAAGCTCCAGCAGCTTATAGTAGAGGCGAAGAGGGAAGGTGAAGCACATGACACCCAGACAGATGTGGGAGAGCACTGTGATGGCACTGAGCTGGAACAGGCTGGCCAGACCGATCACCAGCCCCGTGAACAGCACACCAGTCTTCCTCATGTTCCGCCAATACACCAGATCCACAACTGCAAAACAAGGTGGACCCGTGTTGGAAACAAGAAATTAAGGTTCTTTAAGAATAAGGTTCTTTATTTTCCATAGATATGTTAATCCAACAGACGCTTCTGTTTTTGATTTGGGTGACAACTTGATTTGGGTGACAAGCAATCATTTCAAGGTTTTAGAGTAGATCCCCTGCCTCTGAGGCCGCTCTTTTACACTGTAAGCGCTTGATAACACCTTGTGGTAGCACTTACACAGATGACAGAAGGGTGTAGAGAATTTAACTAAATTGCAGTGGCGATGAAAAAGGGACAGTAAAGATGCCTCAAAGTGAGGAAAGACCAGTCAGGCACCGTCAGTAAAAAAAAAAATCGGTGCCCATTTTGGATTAAACAAAACGCCGAGGACAAACAAAACAGTCAGACTTTGTTTCACACGATTTCATATCAGTTTTCTAAAATTCTATGAAAAGAGCTTTCACTTCAAAATGCAGTGAATGGATGTGGTATGCAACATTCACTCTTCAATCTAACAACCCAGTTCATCTTCTTGTTATTACAAACAAACCTGCTGCTGTTGACAGAAATGTGACACACAACCCCCACCCCCCACCCCCCACCCCACCCTCTGTGCCAAAGAAGTTTTAGTTATATGAGAGGCAAAATGGGAAGTTAGTTATTTAAAAACAGAAAGTAAGTAAGAGGCTGAAGAAAGGATGACTAAGAAAAAAAACAGGAATAAAGCTCAGTACATTATGGAGAGAAAAAATCAAAACAATTAACAACAATTATTAATTTTTACAGAAGTTTCTTCTTGCCCAAAAAAGAAGATATTTTAGGGGAAAATATGTCTCAAATGAAAGCATTGCTTTTAATAATGCACTTTGCAAATTTATGTATAAATAATAAATAAATGAATAATTATACTATGAGTCATAGTCACAGATATTAGATCTTCAAACACCAAAACATTAGATGAGCCTCCTAACTCCAGTGTTAATTGCAAGATAATTATCTGATTAAAACAAATCCTTGACTCGTGTATTTACACACACACACACACACACACACACACACACACACACACACACACACACACACACACACACACACACACACACACACACACACACACACACACACACACAATTAAACCAGCAGTATAAACAATATATACATAAACACTTCTCATGTTTTTCTTATTTAATGGCAGATTTGGACAGGAAACTGCTGAGTCAGAAACAGAGACACTTATACTTCTGCTGTTACACCTATGAAGTCATTTTCCAAGCTTGGCATAACCATAACCTGACTCTAATTGTGACTTTAATAACAAAAGTAAAATAAAGCCTGAAAAATAGCCCTGACAAGAAAACAGTTATCTGTCTTCTTTTCTTATGGGATAATATGGACGTTCAGGGTTGAAACAAACAACATTCAGTCAGCAGTAGGCTGTCATTTAGTTGAGTCCCATTCTGCCCATCTGTCCACCAAAAGAAAGACATGCTGGACTCAGTATTTGACTTGCCATCCTGTCTGTAATTGCACCTGCCCAGCCGAGGGGAAAAAAAATAAATTCCCTCTTTCTCTTCCATCTGACCAACTCCGACCAGTTCCCTCTCTGCTCTGATTCGCTTTACTTGAAGCTGTCACCATTTATTTCCTTACGTTTGGTGGCCATTTCAGCGGCGATCCTGCTTGCTCTCCCCTCTTCCTTGCGCTTCCTATGTTGGCTTGCACTCTGGGCTTTTTTTGGCCACCCGAGCTCTGTCAGCAATATAAGGCCTGGCTGGCCTAATTTTATCCCGTACTGGATACCCCCTGTTTGGATTCACAGACACACACACACACATACACACATACTCAAATTGGGAACCTGAGACATCAGCATGTACATGTCCCTCAGCTTTCAGAGACTCTCGTGGTTTGTCAGCTAGTTGGTGGCCAACCTGCACCCAGAGGCCTTCACATGCAGCCACATTAATGAGGAACAGCTTTTAATGTAAAACTCATCAACAAGCAGGATTAATAAGAACACAATCAGTGTTAGTAGACCACTATCTCCACCTGCTGTATACTGCAGAATTCATCAACAACTAATGAATTTATTATCTAGCTTGAATCATAACTGGAAACACAGCATACTTTAATAGAGAAATGATTGAGGTGCTTCACTTATCACATTTCAATTGCATGCAAGACAGATAGGCAGTCATTTCTCTATGCAGGATTTATTGTCTGAGAATTACGTAGCTTTTCATTTCAGCTCCTTGCAAGTATGTCTCTGCTTACACCTTAGAGTCAGTCAGACCAAAATAAGAGGTAAAGGTAGGATAAGATGAGATGAAATAATAATAAGATCAGATAATGTAACATAAAATTTTACTGACCTCCGAGACGGAAGAAAACACATAAATAAGTCATTGAGTGAAATAAATTAAAACTAAAAGAAAAGATTAAAGAAAGAGCAGTGACCTATATAGAATACATGTATTACAATAACTTGTGTGAACTGTGCAAATTTTTGTGCAAAATAAGTCCAGTAGTGCGACTCCAGCAACTTTTCGCATGCACAATGATGTATCATGCGCAAGTCCCTACTGTGTATCTGGAGCAAACACAGACTCAGAGGTTTGGTTCTATTGTGTGTATCTATGAAAAGCTGTAAAACCATCAAGACATGTGTGTTTGATTGACTGAACAGTAAAAACAAATACAAATAGTTGATCCATCCATTTCTGCCTGGTCACAGTAGCATGACTGGCAGTGTCCACCCCAAAATCAAAGTATGCAGAATGTATGTTGTGACCCTGGCCGACTCCACAGTTGTTCAGGGAATGGTGCCAAACAAAACCGGTGTAAGTCATGTCGTGGTGACATGCACAAAAATCGTGTTTCAGCTTGTTCAAAATAAAGCTTTGCCCCTGTGTCTCTGCTGAATTAGTAACAACTTTCCAAATTTCTTGTCTCTATTAAGATAGAAAACATACAATTTTGTGACTAACAGTATTGTTTTCTTTGCCATTTTATTTTAGACTGCATTTAAGCAGAAGACTGACAATTTTACACACACGATTAATAACCACATCCAAGCTATAACAAACTTTGCTTTACTGCTACATTAAGAACCAGTAAACAAATAATCTCTTAAAAACTTATCCAGTTGTTCAGTGCAAAGCCTCCGTGTAATTCAAAATTAGAGTAAAAATACAGCTCTGATATCAGGTTTGTATGGTCTCTCAGCGTTGTTGGATGATCAGTCATGAATCCCTGCAGTGGTACAGTACATGCACTGTCACCATGTTTAATGTGTAAAAGTGAAATATCAGTTCTGAGGGATCTATGTGCATAATGAAAATAAGCCTTCTTTCTCCATGTCTCTTCTTCTAGCCGTCAGTCACACACTTTGTGCTAAATGGCCGACAGTCCTGTAATCCACAACAGTGGAAACCCATAATCCCAACGGATCAAAGGTTGAGATTACCAAAGATGTGGGAGGGGTAGAGCTGCAGATAGGATGACGGTGAGAGAGGTTGAGCTCAAAAACGACAGTGGGGATGCTAGCCAGGCAGGGATTGGTGCACACAAATAGCCAGCCAATCACAGCAGAGGCAGGGAAAATAACAAGGCAAGGAGAGAGCTGGAAGAGCTATGAAAAAGCGAGGGAGAAGGTAAAATCACGGCAGCACAGAGGAGAGACCAAACAAGAAGGCAAGAAAGGATGAGTGGAGGAGAGGGCGCCGATCAGTGAAGTCTCCAGAGAGGGAAAGGAGAGAGGAAAGGAAGGAGATGAACAGGGAGAGGGGGGTGAGCTGCCAGCACAGAGAACATCCATCAGCTCAGGCAGCCATGCTGTGAGCCCTGGAGCAGCAGGGCTACGCAGACACTGCACAGGCCCAGCATCAGGCGTAGCTCAGCCCTCTGTCCCAGCCACAAACACCAGCGCAGGGACAAAAGAAGATTCTCCACACATCAGCTGTGCACAAGAGCCATGAGGACAGCAAGAAAGGGCAGCGTGGAGATGCCTGCGTTTGTGCGGCAGCTGGTGAAAGAGACGGAGAAGAGGGTCAGCTCTTTCTTCAAGGGGAGCCGTGGAGGAGCAGCAGAGGGAGAGCAGCCAGGGGAGGGGGAGAAGGAGGAGGTCATCCCCAGCCCCTACCTGGATCGGCCAGTGCTGGACAAGCTGACAGAGGAGGGCTGTGCCCGCTGGGGCCTCACCTACGCCCTGGGAAGCATGCAGGGCTGGAGGGCCAACATGGAGGACTTCCATAACTGTGTTCCGCAGCTGGGTGGACAGCTGGCCGACTGGAGCTTCTTCGCTGTGTTCGATGGTCATGCAGGCAGCACGGTGGCACAGCACTGCTCCCAGCACCTTCTGGGTCACATCCTAGCCACAGGTGAAATATATGGACTTAAAAATGCATTAATGAAATAAATATAGAAGATTTAATCACATATGATGGACTATTGCTATCTTTTATAAGGGCAAAAATAATTGATTTATTGCAATGATGCTCAGCTGTTTAAGATATTCTGATGAGAAAAGTTCTTTTCTAACAGTGAAAGAGAGACAGACTGGCCCTGTTATCAGACATAAATATCATGAATGATCATTTCTCATTATATTCTGCAAATATCTATTTCATTCTATGAAGTGATGTGTTTTTATGGGATCCTTGTGTCAGCAAACACTAAATATTCCAAGATTGCGCCTCTTTGTGCACACAGGTGGAATAAGACCAGAGGATGATCCTGAAAAGGTGAAAGGTGCCATCATTGAGGGATTCCTGCAAACAGACAAGCACTTGCACTCTGCCGCACGTCGAGAAGGCTGGGAGAGAGGGGGCACCACCGTGGTGGCCACTCTTATCTCGCCGTATTACATTTACTTCGCCAACTGTGGTGACTCAAGGGCCATGCTATGCCGGTCTGGCCAGGTTTGCTTCTCCACTGAGGACCACAAACCTTACAGCCCTCTTGAGAAAGAGCGAATTGAGAGCGCAGGCGGCTCCGTGTCCCTCCAACGGATCAACGGCTCTCTGGCAGTCTCCCGGGCTCTAGGGGACTTCAGCTACAAGGGAGCAGAGAACCGGACGCCCAGCCAGCAGATGGTGTCACCAGAGCCAGAGATTTGTGTGGTGGAGCGCTCACCAGCAGATGAGTTCCTGGTGATTGCCTGCGACGGGGTGTGGGACACAATCAGCAACGAGGAGCTGTGCGCCTTCATCCACAACCGGCTGCGTGTCTGCACTGATCTGAGGGATGTCTGCAATCAAGTCATTGACCTCTGTCTCTATAAGGTCCGAACCTGCTTCTTCAAACCAGTACCCATATTATCTTAGTCCCTTTGAAATAGAAAGTAACCTTATGCATTTCTACATGATGTTCAGCAGTTTAAATGGCAAATCCTTTTAACTGATTATAAACACAAAACAAAATTTGAGTTTAAAAATGAGTTACATAATTTTTAATGGGCTGTGGATTTTATGTAATAGCATAATCCCTTAAACTGTGACTGTGATGAGTTTGCTTGGCTTCATAGGAAGATTAGTGGGGTCATCCCATTTTTTGAGAAAAGAGCTTAGCTTCTGAAAGATAACTCAGTGACAGTTTCTCTTTGATTCATACTACACACACCTAATCAATCACAATCAATCCTATATGTGAATTACACTCAGGCTTTCAAAAAACTCACTGCAGTTTCACCTCCTTTTCTCATTTCTAACTTTTCTATGCAACAGCTTTGATTGGCCAGGTGGTAGAATTGTGTGGGATGGGCATGATTTACAAAAAAAATGTTTGATACAACAATCATAGTATCTCTCTGTGTAAACCAATTCTTAATAACTGGGCTACCTATTTAAAGGATAAGACATATTTTGTGGTCGGGATTGAACTGAGTGTGGAGTTCAAATGGGAAATGTGCTGGATCCCCTCATTATTTTGTGTTTATATGCATTTAAATCTGGAGACTTGTTGGTCTGATGAATTATTTGCATATGCAAATGACTTGTTCATAAGGATAAAAGTTTTAAAGCTTATTTGGTGAAGATTTTCGTTATATCAACAAATGGATTCATGGTTTAAGGTTGCCATTACATGTGGGTGGTTGCTGGCACCGGGACGAAATGGAGAAAATCCACCGGTTTGAACGCTTATGTTAGGGAAATCTGTCCAAAGCAAAGTTTCAGTCGTTGCCTTGGGACAGCTATGAGCAGTGGTATATTAAGGCTATTAAGAATTAAGTAGCCAAGATGGGCTATAGATTTGAGCAAAATGGCACTGAACATGGTATTTCATAGTGGCACTTGTCAGGCCTAGTCACTCCTAAAAGCTGGATTATTATTATTATTGTTTTTTTGGCTAGTTGGAGGGAGCAGAAACACGCTGTGAACACGACTTTGAACTACTATCACCTTAAAGTTGCAGTGGCAAATGTCTTAGCAAACAGGTGTTTGTTTACTCGTCCAGCAGATACAGAGCAACATTAGCATTAATTTTAAATCGTGTTTTTGACCACCTGGCAAATGTAAGTCCAATATTCAGTCTCCTTTTAGCTCAGTTTTGCTCTCTGACAACTCTTGAGAAAAATATCTGGCTCTTTGCTAGATGTTCCACTATCACCCACTTAGTGTATGAAAGGTAGGATACATTGGTTTTAGTGCTTTTTCACTAAAAACTGCTGTGGATGAAAACAGCATTATGATGGTGGTGAGCGTGAACCAAACCAGTAAAGTTGTGGGCTATAAATTAAGATTTAAGCTCCACAGAAAATAGGGGAACAGGGGATACTGGTGATAATGTTTTGTGGGTTCATCACTATGAGTGACTCCTTTCAAATACATAATTAGTCATGTGATTCATTGTTAATATAAAAATATTGATATAGGCACTTTAAACACATTCATGTCCATATAGAGGTGAAGATCTACAAGTGAACATCTTTGGCTCCAATAGCATACATTTAGACTGAAAAAGCAGCACTGACTTGTGGTAAAGCTTTGGTTCAGTCTCATTTTCGCTGTGGCTGCTGTTGGAACAATAGTCTGACAGTGCACCTTAAAATAGACTGCAGAGGTGTCGGAACAGGTTACATGGGATTTTTCTAGGTTCCTATGAGGACTCTTTTCAGCCACTCTCTGAGAGTGTCAAACGGTTGAAGGTTGTTGTTCAAGAACGTAGGATTGCATTCATTAAGAATCATTTCAGACCAGTGAGGGAGAATAATTATTCCGCTACAGCCAGCTCCACTCATATTATGACTACTAGATTTAAGGGTGTTTAGTGAAGGATATTTTTCACCATAGAGTAACTAATCTGTAGAATAAGGGAAGTAGCTTGTCAATAAGGCTTGAGCTTTTCAGCAGAAAAGCCTTCATATGTTTTGCTGTGCCCATAATTAAATTGATGCATATCTTATACCTTAGTAAGTAAAATCCTTCATTCAACTCATCCCCTATTTGAAACCAGGTTCCCCAGAACCTCAAGGCAATTAATAAAATTAATTGGGCTAATTGTCAATGTTGTATTCTTTGTAGTCAAAGAATCATATCAGGATATACACAGGCCACATGTGCACTCTTTTTGGCCATCATGTAACTCTGTTATGTAACAGGGTTTCAGCTTGGATTTGAACAATGACCTCAAAATGTCACAGCTTCTACCACACTCCATTTACATTTTCCTGCTCCACTGCATCTGTGTGACACTGGTGTACAAAACCATGAGGTTAAAATGGTGTATTTCTAAAACAGTTCACCCAGGATGAAATAATGTTTCATGTGTTGACAATCATAAGGTTAGCCATCATTACTCACCTCTGCTGACACTGCTTCACTCCACAGGGCAGCTTGGACAACATCAGCATCATCCTGCTGTGCTTTACCGGAGCCCCCCAGCTCACAGCAGAGGCATTACACCAGGAGGCTGAGCTGGAGGAACTGCTGGGGTCCAAAGTAGCAGGTGTGTTGGGTATAAATTATATTAGGCATTAGGCATAATTTTCACCTTGTTTTTTTCATGCTTAAATGCTAAATTAAATTCTGATTTTTTCTGTTTTCTTGAGGTTTATGGTTTGCATTTGAGAAGAAATTCTTCAACACCTGTTTTTCACCAGTTCTCCATTTTTCTTGCTGTCAATAAATCCCATGTGATGAACACACATATCATAGTTTATTTTGAGTCAATCCAACATACTCCATCTTGGTGTCGAAAATATTGTAATCACTAGTGCACCAAATGTGTGTTAATCCACAGCCGAAAATAGTCCCCATAAAATGCACAATTTACTCTTGTTTGAGTCACGTCTGCTAAAATCTAGTGCTCAACTTTTCCGGGAAATTATTTAGCATTTTTGAAAAATAAAAAAAAAGGAATTAATGTGTTCCCTTTTATTTATTTATTTATTTTTTTTACAAATGTACATTTAGTAGGAAGAAATGAGCTTGTGGCGGAGTGCCACAGAGAAGGTAGGGGGAAGGGAAGTTAGAAATTATTGAGAGGTAGACCAACACATTGTTGGTTTTGGTCTTTTTGTGGCTGACAAGTTGTTCACAATAGGAAAAATACAGAATAATGTCAGCATTACTGTATGCAATTTCCATGTAAACTTTAAGAAAATGCCAGAAACCCTCTTAATTTATTTGTATGCTCATTTCTATGTTTCTTTCTTCTTTTAATATCTGACAGAAATTTTTGATGAGCTGTGTGTCAGAGGGGAGGAACCTGACCTGCTGTCTGTCCTCACAGTCCTAGCATCCACTGTCATCCCTGGATTACCACCAGGTGGAGGCATACAGAGCAAGTAAGAGACACAAAATCTGTGTTTATGTGTGTGTGTGTGTGTGTGTGCGTGTGTGTGCGTGTGTGTGTGTGTGTGTGTGTGTGTGTGTGTGTGTGTGTGTGTGTGTGTGTGTGTGTGTGTGTGTGTGCATCTATACACTGTGCTGGGAAATTACACCATGTTACTTTTGTGTGTTACAGAAGGAACTGCATTATTTCTGCTTACTATCAACAAAGAGAGACACACAAGCCCACAGTACCAAATGTGAGTACAAACTATACGTCTGTCCAATTTTAACAATTAGAGGACATGTTATTTCCTTCACTATGAAAATGTTCATGTAAAAACTAAACTAAATTCACCATTATTTCCTGCATTATTTGTCTGTCCAGGGCCTGGGAGGCTCCTGAAAAGCACTACTGGATTTTGTCTCCAAGGATCCATGGAGGGACTGTAATTAATGTCTATATTAAAACTGTTTTCTTCATGTGTGCAATTTGACAAAAAGGGACATGATGAACAGACAGGGATGTTTGTTTACATCATGCTAACAAGTAGCATCTTGTCATAACAATGCAAAAATAGATCTAATAAAGCCTGATACGTTTATATTTGTACAAGAAGGACATTTTGTAAAACTTACTCAGAGACACTGACCCAGCAACAAACCTCTGCCTCATATTCAGTAAACAGAAAGCTGATAATTTCAAATGACGGCCTGTAAAACTGAATAAAAGCCAACTGTGAAATTGTCCATTTTCATTGGATAAAATAATAAGTGTTAGTACATGTAGGGGTGTAATTTATGATGTTTTAAGAATAGATGTAATAAGAGAATAATTTAAAGAATTTCAGTTTGCCTTTCATCTCCAAAAAAGAAAATTGTAAAACATTGTCAGTGCTAGCCATAAGCTAGCGTGCAGCTAACATATATCCATTTGTTACAACAGGAAATGCTAACAGCTTGACAGCTGATGGGAGTGCACCAATTTATCTTTTCCCCTCGTGGTTGGAAGTGACAGGCAAATAAACACTGATTAGGTATTTTTATTCTGCTAATTAAGTCTCAACGCACACACGCACTTGTCAAGAAAAAATACATTTCACAGATCTAAAATCTTTTTGAAGAGGTGTTTGCTTTTACATTTTTACATACATACGCTTAGCTGGAGTGTTGTTTGGAGAATTTGTTATTTTAAATTAGTTATTTGTTAGAATAAAAGTTACATTATTACTAAGGAGCTATACAGTTTGTTGCCGTAACTGCGGGCTTTGATCGTGAGCAAAAATGGAATGAAAGTATCCAAATCCCATAAGATCTACATTTATTGACCAATCAATTTATTTTACACAAATAAGATCTATATGGACACATTTTTTTGCAATTCTTTCTGTATATTAACCATATTTCTAAACACATTCTTCAATACAGTGTATGTGAAATGTATTTTTTCCATAAGTTTGTTGATATGTACTGTGATGCCTTATTCATCTTTTATATAGTTGATAAAACAAACAGCATAAGAATGGGTTGGTTTCAAGATGGGTCATTTGATCTGCATCCTACTGCATTATTATTTTATTTCAGTGAGTAATTCTGTGTGTAGACATTACATGTTAAGATTTATGATTGTTTTAAACCTAAATAAAGAATATTTGACTGACAACTTTGAGTATTTTTACTCACAATAACCCATTAAAGAAATATTTTTCTCATTGCTTTGAAATTATACAGTAAATACAATTCATCAGGCGTGACACTAGAGGAAAATGGATGATTTTGTTTCCTGTAAGAGCTCTATCTGCCAAATAGATGATAGAGGATGACACAGAATGGAATAAAATGGTTTGTCTTGCATAGTAAAGAATCTCCTCCAGCTAGCCAAGCAGTGCCTGAATCTTGCTCTCTGCTTTGTTAATGTGATCCTGCGACTATCTGTACTGCACTTATTGACATAAGGACGTCCTCTACAGGCCACATTTGATTAGATGTGCTCCATTGAAAACTCCCGATCTCAGTGCTCTTTCATGATTACTATGAATTTCAATGACATGAGCTGATGGAACAAGATGGCTTGTGAGCAATCAGCAAATTAAAATGTCTTTTTCTCAGTGCTCCTTTAGTGGGTTTGAGAAGCTCTGTTTAAACACTAATCACAATTCAAATGTTTTATATATGCAGCTATCTTTTACCTAAGAGGAGACTGTAGATATTGTGTTTATGTCTGTATGTTCACTAATACTAACTACTACCTCACGTACAACCATATTTGTTGAGGAGGACAGGGGACGTGTGCAGCACTGTTAAATCAGCAGTCCCCTTTAAGTGGTCCTTCACTGCTTCTTTCATCTGATTGCTTTTGTATGAGCCAATCACTTCAGGACATCAGACCCCTCTTCACGGTGATGTTGAAATCTATAAATGGTATTGGTCTTTTTGATATCTTTCCCCTCACAGAACAAAATGTGAACATTTATTTGCTGTCCAAAATCCATGCTGGAGGTCTGCTATCATCTGCATAGACTTCCACAGAAATTGCTCAGAGAGACTCTGAACAGAGGAAAATTATTGTATTCCTACAATTTAGTTTTGTCATAATGAGAGGACCAATTGTTGACTTTCTCGAAATCACTCAGTAAGGAAATAGGTTGGATCAAAGCTGTGATGTAGAAACCCTAAAGCAATGTACACAAGAATAAAATCTTAGCATGTCATACTATGTCATGCTACCTATCCACACTGGTTTCTTGTAGGCGGTTATTCATAATGGCCAAGGCCCCCACACCACCAGAGAATCCATTCTGATGGCCGTAGCTTTGCCGGGGGCCCTGATGAGCTGTTTCGCTCAGTTGCTTCTGCAGTAGTGCCAGAGACACCTTATTGGACACCGTGAACTCATTGACAGAGATCATCTCTCCTGACATACGACGCCCAACGTATACCCCATCAGCCACTGCACCTGCATCCGTCTCACTGTCACAAACCGTCTCCACCGAGCCGTCCCTGTAGCAATGTCTTCCTGCAGGACAGTGGGATGACATGGGCTGCACAGTGTTGCGTTTTAAGCGTTTTTGCCTGAGGTGTGCTGGCAGGCGTCTCTGGTTGTGATTTCTGTTTTGGAGGCAGGGGCAGCAGAGCCCCCAGCAGCTACGTGTGGAGCAAGAGGAGCGCTGATGCCGCCCCGAGCAGACCAGCTTACCCAGAATCCAGTTCAGAGTTTGCTTGATGACAATAGAGATGACATTGAAAAGTGAGTAGATACAACATACTCCCATTAAGATGAAAAGGCAGTTCCCGAGCCGGTAGGCTTCCTGAGATTCATACTGCTGTCTCTGACTGCTCACCAGGTCCCCAAAGCCGATGGTGCTGAAAGCAACGAAGCAGAAGTAGAGGGAGTCCACGTAGCTCCAGTTCTCCATGGAGCTGTACAGGGTGGAGGCACTGCACGCGATCACAATCGATGCTACTCCCAGGATCAGCATAACGTAATAGACTGATGGTTTCCAGTCCTCCAGGCTGTCCTCCTCGCCGGGTGTCTCCTCCTTGCTCGACATCACCCCAACCCCGCCACACCTCAGCCGACGCTCATGACACCAGCGCATGATGTAGGCTAACATCGTGATGATCCTCTCCAGGAAGAGGTTAAAGAAGAGGATGGTGGCGGCACAGCCAATGAGACCATAGAAGATTAAGAATATTTTTCCAGCTATGGTCGCTGGTGTGGTCATGCCAAAGCCTAGAGAAGACAAATACAAAATAAAAGGTTCAAGGGTCATGGTTCACAAACAGTACTTTTTTGGAGTAAGTATCTCATAAGCAATATGTAAGAACTTCTGAAGAAGCATCTGAAGTTGTATAAAACTTTGTAAAAGTGTGAGACTTACCAATAGTGGAGACCACAGTGCCCACAAAGTAGAAAGCTCCAGAAAAGTCCCAGCGAGGCCTCAACATGTCCACTCTGATCCCAGCTCCATTTGCCTCCTCATACTGCCGCAGCAGAGTGTGAAGGGCACCCAGGTTGACCCTATATCGCTGGGTGAAGTTGTCCAGCTGCTGTTTCCAGAGGCGGCGGGCACGCAGCTCAAAGGGATGCTCCAGGGCTGAGAAGATGGCCGCCCCACATAATAAGTAGAGCAGGATGAGCCCAGCCAGCAGGCAGAAACGGGCATTGTCTTCATTCATGGGCGCCCTTGGGCAGCAGCAGCAGCCACCAGCAGCTCTCCTCTGAGCCATGAGCACAGCAGCAGCAGAGATACACCGCTGCAACAACATGCACCGCTTCTGCCAGCGCTGCCAAGTCACACACTCACAGTTACATATATCAGCCACCACACAGGAGACATACACGGACTATATGAAACACTTTTGGTTTACACACAGTGATATATTTGGCTCTAATATTACATTAGGATTAAAAAAACATCTCTTGGAGGAGGTTACTGAGGGCTGCTTTGATTGTTTAGAAGAAAAATGTATGCATCTGAAGATAATAGCCTGTAACAAAACAAAAAAGACATATATTAGCAGTATGTTTACTAATTTGGAAATATTTTATTAATTTATTTTGCATTCTTTTTCATTTTTATTTCCCCTCATTAATAAAAAATGATTTCAATCACAAAAATTTGACTGAAAACATGCCAAGCTTTGGTTAAATCAGTATATAGTAAAGACATTCATCATAAGGAAACATTTATTTCATGAAAACATTTAGTACCTGGTGTCATTGACAGCAGCGTCCGTTGTCTGATCGCCGTTTCTGGTCTGCTGTGCTCGTTTCATGGATCTGGTGAACAATGACCAGCAATAGGAAGCCTCTTGAGTTTTTTTGTGCAAACTGAGAGGCTGTCTGATGTTTCATCTGTCAAATACTGACATCATCATTTCTTTGCCCACACCCTCCGTCTTCCAGCACACCCTGATTGGTGCAGTCATCTCATCATTTTAAAAGCGCTGTCCGTTTATTCAAGCCTTCATCACACCAAAAAAATTAACTTCTCCTGCAAGAGCTACAAGTGACAAAAGGTTTGCTTTAAATAATTGGTCCCTAAATCACTCAGTGACATCGTCCAAGCCTGGGCTGAGGTATTTCAAGTCCAGATTGATCCAGATCTTGCCGCTCTCTTTTTACCACCACTTGGATACCCTTGAGCAAGACACTGAACATGAAACTGCCCCAGTCGGGGTTTCTGAATAGCCAACATATCAGGCTATAGTTGTACTGTGCAGCTTCCAGTCGCTCTGAGAGGGCTTTTTGTTGTTGCTGCAGACTGTGTGGGAGGATTTGTTGGGCATGACTTTCAGTTCCTCTCTCTGTTCATCCCTTTAATCTTGTCTGATGCTGCAGGCAAGGGCAGGGGTTCCTTCTGCCTGCCATCTGATGGCTGAATGACAGGAGAGGACAGGTGTGGAAGACAGAGAGCACATCTGACTTCATCTCACCAGTCAACCCTGCATCAGGTGCTGAACTTTAGAGTTTGATTCTGTTCTTATCTGTTCAGATTCAGAGTACTGCTTACCAATCATTTTTACATGATTTTTTAATGACTGAAAATATATGTAAGTAGACCAGTATACATCAATGCATTCTTTTCTCTACAGAATTGCTTTACAGTGGATTGAACAATAACCAATTACTAAACAATAAATATAATATTTCTTTAAAAACAGTTTTGAGATCATGAACTTAATTTTGTGCTTCATGTAACACCCAAAAAATCTATATATATGAATATATAATCAAGGATTTAAACATGACATTGGCACAAACTCAAGACACATTTCTTGATCTTGAATTTAATCCTAACTCTGGTGCAAAAATAGTGAAATTATTTCATATCTAATATGTCATTTTATATGTCAACATATATCAAGCCATGATAGAGACTGTTCCTATTCCTAATGTAAATCAATTAAGCTTTTAAAGCCTACTAAATAATGATGATGATTTAGATGCGAACAAATAAATAAATTAAAGAAATGTAGAAAAGAGCAGTCCAATTTATAGCTATATATTTTAAACATCATTTTAAGGACACAGTGTGACATTTTAACTGATCATCTCCAGCCAGAGAAGGTGGCCATTATAATTGCTAGTGCCATGTGTTTCCTGAAATAATGAGGAAGTCACTTCAAGACCGTAGGGTTGGATATCTCCTGCTGAGGCTGGAAACTGAGATTGTGTTATGCTCTGGTGCAGGGCAGGTGGGAGTAGGTCTAATCAATAGTCACAATGGGTTTTACTGTGCATAAATCACCAATGATCTTTTGACCAGACGTGATTTGCTGAAAAAAAATCTATTCTGGAAAGTATTTGCTTGATAACACAAATGCCAGCTAACAGTTCATTTTTACAATATTTATTGTTATTGTAATCAACCACATACACCCTCATAGTTTTGCTCATTACTGTATTTTCCTATAGCGCTCATTCCCACAATTCTGACAACACAACTGTTTCAGAAGCCAATCAATCTGCAGTCATTCACCTATGAGTGCTGAAGGAAGTTTGAGAGTACATTTCCACGCACTTTTAGAGTGGCATTCAGGTCAGTGGCAGCATGCTGGCTAGTATATCAATGAGGTTGTCCAGACCCCACAGGTAGCCATCTTCTCGATTGCCCTCTACCCAGGGAGTGCGGTGGTCCAAGGTGAGCTGTGGCGGCATGGCCACTGTCTTTCCAAAGTCAATCATCCAGATTCCTGTTCTGCCTGTCCAGTCATGCACAAACAGTAGGGAACTGCCCACAACCTGCAGGGAAAATGACAAATCTACTGTATTGTCAGCCTAAGCCAGCCAACAAAAATGGGTTCAATAACAAGATCTGTGTGTTTTTTCCTTTACAATTTCAAATTTTCATTAATCTAGTACACTGTTCAACAGAACTATCACACAGCTAACCTCATGTGTTCTGAAGAAGTCAGATGCCTCCAAGACCTGCCGCAACTGTTTCAACTGTCTCAGATAACCCCACTGAAGGAAAAGATACAAGGTTTACAAAAGAGGAAGTAGCAGTAGAAGTAAACGAAAGGCAGAGAAGGTCACACTCACCACAATGTGTTTACTGGACTCAACAAAGTTGTCAAGTGCTTCCGTCACTTGCTCTCTGCTTTTGGTCCTTTTGAAGTTTGTGTGACATTCTTCATCCGCCTTCTACACACGAAATGTACAGATTACAGCATTTGAATGCAACATTTGTAGCTACATTTGTTTGTTTGTAGCAACATTTGTTTGCCAATAAAAATAGAAATTTATTGGTGAAAAAAAACCAAACTGCATTATACAAAGACGATCAGATGAGCAGCAGGTAATCCCTATATAGCAAGATGACTCAATCACCTGACAGAACCATCTTTGATGGGCCTACCCTGAATCCTTCGATGCGGAACCCCAGAGTTGTTGTGGAACTCAGCGTCTCCCTCCACTGCATGTACCTAGTTTTCAGCACTGCCCGCTGGGCTCGTTCCTGGACCGTTGGGGCCTCTGGGTCCACAGCCACCATCTTCTCATACATGTCGTTACGAGGCTGGGGCCGTTCTTGGGCCATGTAAAGCTCCTCCTCGAGATACGTGCTGTGAAGGATAGTGCCTCATTCTTTATTGTGACTGGAGCGTATTAATTGTAGACTTATTATAACTGTGAAAAAACAAAGATTCACAGAGGAAAACATTCCTCTATCAAAAAACTACAAGGCCTCTTTTGAGGATTAGTGCAGCACTATATGAACCTCAAACAACTGCTCTCACTGAAAAAAACTGCCCGGTTAAAACCTACCGGCTGCCCATCTTGCAGTCCATGATGGCAGGTGTGTTAAAATTGGTCAGCAAGTTATCCATCATGTTGTAATCATGCGTGTCCCGCTGCACCACACCGTGGTAGGCTGGAACAAAGGGCCTCAAAGTGTCCTTCATCAGCCTCAGGTAGCATTGTTGCTCCCTCTTACAAAACCTCTTCAGCAGTGTGCCATAATCCCCAACATGAAAGCTCCCTGTGACAAAAGCCAGGAAAAGACGGCTCAGAGGAATGGACACACAAGTCATGTTAAAAACCATATTTATTTCATTACTTACATTGTGGATTTTTTAAAATCAGAATTAGACTCACTGAGGAGCAAAATGAAAGACAGGCGAGGCCAAATGAACAAACCTGCATGTCCGACCACTTGCAGCCACTGCTGAGGTTTCTTGGGAGTCATGGGAAAGAGAGACGAAGTCCCGCAGCTTTTGTATTTCTTCCATGCAGAACTCTGCATGGGAAGACAAAAAACCCTCCGCGATCTTTCTTCAGCACACGCACACTCAAAGTCACACTCCTGTGCTTTTTTTTTTTTTTTTTTAATGTCTTTATGGACAGGCAGCAAGGACCTCAGACTTCAGACTTAGTGAATCAACTTTTTGCCTTATGGGTGAACGTCTCCATGGGAACAACCCTTGACTAAGCCATTGTGAAGATATGCAGAGGACACGGTCAGTTCTGGTGTTATACAACAGGTTTATCAAACATTTACAGGAAGCACTTGTTTTCTACAGAAAACTGCTACTGACCACTTAACCAAACAGTGGAAGGCTGAACACACAGGTGCTGACAATTATGAACATGCAAGTGGATTCCAGGTTTTAAAATTATGTTAAAAATGTGTCAATTATGATAGAAAAAACAAACAAAACACAGCTTCACAAGTATCAAGAGTTCCTTGTTTCTTTCTATTCATCAGATCATTATAAATTCAATACTTCATATGGTTAGAGGGAGAAACTGAAAGGTATGACTTTGTCACAATTCGTGACATTTTATGGAGCATATTATTAACTAATTAACAGGAAAAATAAAAGGGAGGTTAAATGATCGTAAAAAATGAAAATATTTGCTGCTGTAAAAGGTACAGTATCATGTTACTTGAATACCTGCAGGATACAATGTGCATCAATAATTAAAGGCATCACATTATTTATTGTTTACAGGATAGCGGTGGCTGCTCTTCCTGGGGTCCATCAATGCACACAGATAACATAAAAAAATGTGGACCTTAAAAATTAACATGAAGAATATCAAATGCCGAAAACAAAACAAAAAGATGAATAGCAGAATAATGAAACAAAGTTTGGTATCTTTCTTATTGGTGGCAGATCATATAAAAAAGCATTATTCAAGGGGAGTTAGAATATCCTACTATTACATACCATGAAAGTTGCAGTGGTGGAAAGTAACTACCACTACTCTACAATTTTAAAATAGCCTACTTTAAGCATTTTATGCTACTCTATACTTTTACTCTACATTTGAGAGGGAATTCATGTACTTTTACTCCAGTATGATTTTGACAGCTCGAGCTACTATAGTTAAGGTTTTACATAATTACACGTTTTTCATGATACATGTTTTACGTCTTACGTTGAGGTTTTACATGAACACCATATGATCTATCCAAAAAGCAGTTTAAGTTAGTGCCACTTCGACCAACTACAACAGTAAAATGCTGCTTACAAACTAATGCAAGAGTTATAGTAATCCATTAATTTACACAGACCCCATTTTTTGCATGATGACTGCTTTTATTTTGCAGTAGAATTGAAGAATCAGTGATGATTCTTCAATGATTCAATTTGAAGAGCAGGACTTTTACTTAAGATGAAGCATTTACATTGTTATATTGCAACTTTTACTTAAGTAAAGTATCTTCTTCTTTGGGGGGGTACATCGAATAATACAAAGTACTGATACTACGAAGTATTGCTTTGAATTTCAATACTAGTCAATACAATTATTTGGTGGGAATTAAAATATATTCAGAAGTAGCCTTTTAATAATGCATTCACCTCATAAATAATGATGCATTTCTCCCCCTTGCGTGTTAGCACATTTACTAGATTTTACACAAATCTGAAATAAAACTGTGGTGTCGGCCACCCCTAAATTCTTCTAACACTATCAATTTTCAGCGTCTCCTTGCACCCTTGCAGTAACGTTACGGTACGGGCAGTGTGTGTTCATGACCTGTGGGGAGCAGCGATGCGCCCAAGAGGCGGCGAACCTCCTTCAATATCAGGCAGAGGAAGAGGCAGCAGCGACGCAGCAAAGGGACGAAGAAGAATTTAACGGTTCCCGGTTGTTGAACCGCTGCAACTTCCACTGTGCCGGTGGCTTACAGGGTGATTTGGACTCGAGCGTAGCACCGGTGAAAGGGCAGCCTGTTTAATTTAGTTCACCCTGCCAACTCACGGCGATGTGTTTCCAACGAGCAGCTATGTGCTAACAACTCACCTGGCCAAGGATCATTACCGCATTTAAAAGGTAACGTTAACGTGTTTTTGTATGGCGATTATTCGTACACTGAATAACGTTATATGGTGCACACATAGACAGGCTGGTCAGCTGCCCGAGAATCATATTTATTAACTAGTGTTACCCAGCATTAACTGAAGATCATGTCCATGCTAGCTAGCCTTAGCCAACGTCAACGTTACTAGATCGAGGGTGTTACTCGCTAGCTGACCTATTGACAGAGAAATGAAAGATAACGTGGTTAATTTTTTTTTCAGAAGCGCGAACCCTCAAACATAACGTTATTGTAGCTTAACATGCAACAGCCCCACCGTCTACAATGTTTTTATGTATGTACAGTGAAAGATAAGGGTTAACACAGATTTCATGTCAGTCTCTCTCACTCTGCACGGGAGAAAGTGAAGTCAAGCGCGAAATCTTAACAGCATTCTAGCTCAGCAAGAGAGACAATCACTTAATGACTTACCTCTTAAAACCCAACTTAAGACATTTACTGAGTTTTCGACATATGTTATGACCCATCAACCAGAACTTTTTTTTTTTTCAGTAAAAAAATAATGGCACCTTTTTAAAATGTACTCAGCTCGCTCGCTACCGCCCCTAGCGGTGTGTTTTGATAAAGACAGACTGTGTGAGGTGAGCCAGGTGAAACAGGGGAGAGAGCCAGAATAACGACATGGACATTTTTAAAATAACTAATACATGTGGCAATTAGCTCACCCCTGGAGGCACCGTTTTGTGTTGAGAAATAATATCCATAGCTAGATTCATGATAACAGACATCCATCCTATAGTAGCTGCTATACCCTCATGTTTTGTGTTTTTGCAACTAGGTTCTTATGATAGTGACACAAAAAAAGTGTAAAAGTGAATGCAAATCTGCACAAATCAAGCTAAATGAAGTACAAATATAATGCAGTTTCCAAAAACAATCCTGTGAGTGAAATGCACCGAGAAATGTACTACCCAGTTTACTGCTAAGCAGTGTGGTTTCCCAGGGTTGTTTCTCTCGGGCCATGAACCCACTAATGGACATATTAAATACACAGAAACATAGCTTGACTTGTTTAATGACTGCTGTTCACAGCTTATTGTTGTCCCTGTTCAGATTTTCCTTTTGAACCTTTTTAAAGCATTGGGAATCGGGTTCAGATTTGTCCGGATTTAACAAGACGTTTGAGATGATCATGGTGGCTCCATCTGGTTTGAGGCTCTGTTTGGGGGAGGGCAAGTGATCTAGATTCTAAACCACCACCACACTAAAAGTCAACATGTGCTGACTCTTACCCATGAGCTCCCCTGTTTTTTGCAGACCATAACAGCTGCTGAAATCTAGTTTTCTTAGTAAGAACAGGGTTATGATGAGGCGTTAGGTCTTGTAGTTTGTTCCTGGCACCAGATGTATGTAGCTTTTTGACATGGCAACCATACAAAAGCTTGTAAAATGTCCACTACCATTACCCAGCCGTATTTTTTAATAGTAGAGGAGTCATTTGATTCCATTTGCTTGTAATTCAAAGAAAACATTTCTTTCTTCTGCACAGACCGAGAGCAATGGAGGAGGGCTCTGAGGTGACGGAGGATATTGTATTTCGAGGGGTGGAGTTTTCTGTGAAGATAGAGGTGGACAAGGGTTTGCTTATGGTCGAAATCTCCGACTCAATGACAGCGGATCAGTGGAGGGGGGAATTTGATCCAGCATGTAAGTAGCATACATTTTATCATTGACCAAATGTCATAACAGGCACAAATAGTCCCACTCACCCTGTTTTGTTTTTGATTTGTTTTTCTATTTATTTATTCCCCCTCCAGACATTGAGGACCTCACTCGGAAAACTGGCAACTTCAAGCAGTTTCCCATTTTTTGTAGCATGCTGGAATCAGCTGTTAGAAAGGTATGTTTAAGGGTGCACTTAGACAGGTAGAATTAAATAATTTAGAAGTGGCACAAATGTATACAAAGTCAATAGAAAGATGTGAACACACACACACACATACATATTTGCTCTAGGCTGTGTGAGCTGAGGCGAGACTCCTTCATTCGATTTTAGTTTTTCCACTTGAGCGAAAAAAGTATAGTTATCCGGAGCTGTCTTATTCTCTTTTCCCTTTTTCACTAATGTACAGGAACAAGGGCTAAAAGGAGAGGGCCTGGAGGGAAATAAGAGTGACAGTTGGAATTTTGGGTACATTGAGAAATCAATCTCAACTGCACTGTCGTATACACACACACACAGCCTTTGGGTGTGCTGTTCCAGCAAACATTAGTTCTGTCTGTCAGGCTGTTTGTGGCTAAAACAAACTCAAGCAGCCAATTTTGTGCAAAGACAGTGAGACAAAAATTTTCCTTTTGTATCTGAACACAACTAACTTAATATCACATTAGATGCATAATTCTCAGAAGAGTAAAACACATCATTATTATTTTTTTGTGTATTTTAATAGGATAGGCATATAAATTTTTTTTTAGATGTTTATTGTTTCATGTTGTTTGTCCATGAATATATATTTTTTATTTCTAATGTTGCCTTTTCTACAGATGAGTGATTCTGTTACACTCGACCTGTTGACCTATGCTGACCTGGAGCTTCTACGTAACAGAAAAGCAGGAGTGGTTAGTCGTCCTCGCGGCCATCAGCAGTCATCTGTTCTCACTGCCAAAAGATATCTAATCCTCATATACACTGTGGAGTTTGACAGGTTTGTGTATCTCTGTGGCAACATTTGCACATTAACGTCAGATAATTTTGTTGGATTGTGCTTGTGTTTGACTACAGAATTAGTTTCTGAGTATTCTGGTTGTGTCAGTGGTAATAACTGTCTTGATTTGCTGACTGTTCTGTATTTGTAGGATACACTACCCTTTACCCCTGCCCTTTGTGGGTAAGCCAGACCCAGCTGCCCTGCAGAAGGAAATCAGAGCCCTCAGAGCTGAGCTTAGAGCTCTCACATCTCAAGGAGTTAACAAATCTGCAGAACTAGAAATACAGCGGCTACGAGCAGAGTAGGTTGCATTTAATCTTTGTCACCGACGGTGATTGATATGAAGGGATGTGAGACTTTGTTGATGTCTTCTGATGTTTTCAAGGCTGGCTCTGGTGAAAGAAGAGAAGGAGGCCATGGCCAAAGTTCTGGAGCGACTGCAGATGACTGCAAGTGGCTCCACACCTGGGCGAGAGGACTGGAGGGTTAGAGATGTGGTGAGGACGCTGGAGGAACAGCTTGTCAAGGAGAGGGCCAAAAGTCAACGCTCGGCAAGCAAGAGATGCCAGGAGCAGCGACTCCTAATTGAGCAGGTGGACCTCTTCTGCTTCTCAAAGTAGTCAGCTGAAAAAGATTGATGTTGTTTTCTTTGTTACTCAGCTGGTTTAAACTACTTCTTTTTTTCTTCCCCTGTCCTGGCTAGTTGGAGGAGCTGAGAGCATCGGAGTGTGCTCTCCGTGTTCGTGTAAAGAGTCTTACCAGTGAACTGGCGTTACTACGGAGAGGGTTAGACAATCTAAGCGTGTACTACATCTTTACTTTCTCTCTCTTTCATTCATTCACGTACAATGTGCACTGAACATTAAAAATCTGAATCTATTGACCTGCTTAGTGCACACCTTCTTTGTGTGACTGCAGCAGAGTGACTCCAGTGTCCGCTCACATCAGCTCTCGAGTTGATGGGGAAATATATCGCTCTCTCTCACGCGAGAGGAGGTCGGGGTACGGGACAGTAAGGGCTCGCTCAGGATCCAGAGAACGGATACAGGACAGAGTGCAAAGGTCAGATGAAAGAGGAAGAAGAGCAGATTCCTCAGGACCACGTGCTCGCATACCCAGGCCATCACCCTCTCCCACTGGTACTGGCCCCGTTTTTAGCTTTTCTGTCAATTGTGTTTCTGTGACTTTTTTTTTTTTTTTTTTAATAAGTTTTGCTACTTACTTGTGCATACATTTGCCTCTTTTGTTAAATCGACACAAAATGTTTTTAGGAGAATAAATCAGAGTGATAATGTGTTTTATGCCAACCTGCTCTCTTCCAGGGTCAGGGGTAACACGCTTTGACCCAACTGCATACATCCAGGACAGACAACGCAGACAGAAAGAGGCAGAACTCAAAAAGTTGGTTTCTGTTTTTCATCCTTTGACAGTACACCGGCATTTAATGCTGTAGCTCCTCCGGTCAATAATTGTTACCCTATTTTCTTTGTCAGACAGAGGAAGGCGCGTAGGGATATGCTGGCGTCACCCATTGTCCCAGAGAGGGGGCGTTCACGTTCCAGGGAGACCTATCCTCAGATGACCCGGTCCGGCAGCAGAGGCAGGAGTTTATCTGTGGAGCGGAGAGGGAGCAGGAACTCCTCTGAAAGCTCGTTAGTGGACATGGATGAAATGGCAAAAACTCTGTTCAGGTGATGGGATTATCTTGCATAGGTTTTATGAAGTCTCTATTGTTCTAGCTGATTATTTTAGCGTCAGTTTTTCCGTCTTTACAGAGGAAGAAAACAGACTTACAATGGACCCAATGTGGTGAGTGACATGGTAATTAATGTAACTCTGGTACACTATTTATTGCTGCTCTCTCATTCGTATATTTAAGGGATAAGGTTTGGGTTGTTTAACATTTTACATTTCTTACTGTCAGCAAATCCCATGAAAAGACCAAAAACAATGTTTTAGTTCATCTCTCAATACTGTCTGACTTCCTGACTCTTTGAGTTTAATTTGTTGAAAAGGCCCAGTAATTTCCTAAAACATCTCTGAACTGTAGTTTTTTTAGCAAAATTTCTTTAACGGGGAGTCAGTCATGCATTCGGTGGGGACTATTTTCAGTCATGGATTGATACACATTTGGTGCACTAACGAGTATTTACAGCAGGGGCGTATGTGGCATTGACTCTAAAATGAATTATAGTGCCCATGTTCATCGTAATGAAGGTACATGTCACCCAGTGCAACAGTGTGGCTCATTGATTTGTTTTTAATAGCTTTGTTTTTAACAGTAGAGTTCTCTGGCACAGAGTAACACGCTACTGTATATAAAGCTTCGGCTATACAGGCAGGACTTGCTAGTAAGTCATGGGTGGTTTTGGTCTTTTCGTGGGATTTGTTGACAATAAGAAAATACAAGATATTGCTGGCCTTTTCCTTTAATGTTCAGTTTATTTTGTTTCTAGTCAAGAGGGGGCCTTTTAACCAGGAAGCCGTTGTGCAGTACTCCAACACACAGAACGAAAGACAAAGGTGATTCATGAAAGTCTTTTTTTTGTTTTTTACATTTTTGCTACAATAACATGATTTTAACTGTAAGATTATCTAGCTACCACACACCATCTGATTCTGATTTCTACGTCTCCATCTCCAGGGAGCTCCATAGATACAGGTGCTGAGCTGTCGGAGATTGATGCCAGGCTGCAGGCGCTTCAGGAATACATGAGGGACCTGGATACTGGACACTAACACGGCTTGGAGCTCAGGCGGTGGAACACATCCAACTTCAAACATGAGCGATGGGTTTACATGTGTATATGTGTTCATGTAAGACACTAAAACTCCTTCTTGAGGGTCAGACTTCCATGACTTCAGGAAACTACAGCCATCACTGTGAAGGACTATTTTTTGTGGACTGAAATAATTTTTTTTAAATATACCAAGTTTTTTATTAATTAACTTAAAATATGACTGTCTGAGTGTAGTTTTATCCTTTCTTTTTAAGACCTCGCCAAACCAACTAAACTAGTGCATACGTGGATGTAAAATTTGGCAATGCCTCAGTCTCTTAAAATTGCTCTTTTTGCCTGACAAATAGAAAAAAACCCAAACATGTTTGATTTATAATGATATGAAACAAGGAAAGCAACTAGTCCCCTCATATGAAAAGATAAAACAATTGTCAATTTTCAAAATTGTTGGCAATTAATTTAATGTAGTTTTGTCAGCCCCAGAGTTTTGTCCCCATGTTTGCCTGTGTGCATAATCTCTACCCCTTTCAAATCACATTTGATTCCAATGTTTTAAACTAAATTGTCCATGGGTGCGAATGTAATTGTGTGATAGTAGATTAACATGTTAACCACAGACTGTTGAACCTGTGATCGACTGTTTGTTTCTTCCGCCCAGTGCATGCTGGGTCACGCTCCAGCTCCTCTACCCTGAAACGTAGTAACCAAGTAGAGGAAATTAGTGATTTTCCTTTTTGGATTATATCCAAAATCCACCAAAACTAAAACATAAAAGATCTAATCTTGGATATCATTTGTGTAAGGGGGCAATACCCATCAAAGATAACTAATTTCATGGTGATTGTGCATGTAATTGTTTGAACATTGCCCCCTTTTTTTCTGATATTTAAACTGCCAAATTTTGTAAGAAACCTCTGTATGTGTATATGCAAAAAGATGCAAAGAATTTATTCCCCGGTCTAATGCCTTTTATACCACTTTAAAATGGAAATTATAAGAAAGGTATCCTCTGTGTAAAGACATTTTTTAAAAACATATGATCCTTTCCAGGCCTGTACAGTTTTGTACACGCCGCTTTCCTTTGCACGAGTGCCAGCTGAAGTGGAGCCTGAGGGAAACCTTGAAGGGTTTCCACCACTGCAGCTGGCTTGGTTTCGTTAATTAACAAATAAACTGAGCATGGAGCCTTGCTCTCAGGGGAACGACTCAGTGTCTGAACAGCTGCTCTGTTTCTGCTGGGATACTTGGGAGGGGGACATGAGGAAAGTTAACTCAGCATTAACCAACTTGGAAAAAATATCAAATACACATAACATTTAAAACTGATATTGAGATGAGGAAACAAACATGGACAAGAATACCAACCAATTTGTTATTTTGTGGATTTATTACATAATTATAATAACTGGTAATCATAAAAAATGTTATAAAATTTTCAAAAGGTAAACAGTAGGCTTAAAAAGTAAGGCATCTATAGTAAACTTACAGCGTCGAAACCATCAAATTTATTTTCTGATCCACACTATTTTTGGTACAAAGCAACTCAAGAACTACCCAGTTGTTGCCAACTCTATCAGGTACATCTGTACAACTTAACTGCATATTCTGTGCAAGTTAAAGTGTTCAGAGTGTTACAAAACAAAACTGTCAGTGTGCCTAAACATTGCTATAATGGGAAACTTGAAACCCAGAGGAACAGAGATATGGTTCTATAACACATTATAACACACTGCTGTTATGTTACTTTACTGCTCTGGGAGCTCAGTGCTCTCTTGTCGTACCATATTGATAAATAATAGATTCACTTCACTGGTACAGCAGTGAAGAAATAAGGTCTATATAATGTGATGAAGAACAAAGGCATCACTTTCCTTTCCCACTACAAGATGAATTACGTATTCAAATCTGCCCAGGCTGGTTCACAGTGGTCACGGTCGTCTGCATCGCTTGATTTCTTCGATGGCTCAGTATGGCTTGAATGCGGAGTGTGAGCTATGGAGGAATACAATTGAAATATGAGAATGGCTATTGTGCAAATGTGCACGGACAAACAAACACTTGTACGTGTAAAACTGACTTACTGATTGTTGCTGTGCAAGAACGTCTCGATAAAAGGCCTGTCTACGTTCCTGCTCCTTCTCATCACACAGTCTCCAAATCCTCGCCTTATTTTTAATGTTGTCTTCAGGCAAGTGAGGATACTGATGCCGCTGTAACATACATAAATCAGTATTTACACACAAGGTACAAAATATATTCTGACCCTCAACTGTAACATACAGTGAGGTTGATATTATGAGCCATTTGCATCCTCTATTCTCTGCCGAGTAATGTGCTGCGATGCATTTTATGAACTTCATAGAAAAAAAACTGAAATTGTCGAGTGCTCATACAATTAATTGATGCATTATTAGTACGTCAGTTAGCTGATGACCATATGTAATGTACTTCCTCAAAACTGTGACAACACTCGGAGGCTGGTCAGAGAAGGTAACAGCACGCCTCCAACTTGAACAGCCAAAGCATTCTCAACCAGAAAGTTTTATTATATCTGGCAACATTTCCTTTATTCTTTTCAGAATGGAAAAAAAAAAATTTTTTTTAAAGGGTATTTATGTATGGCGTGGACTGAGATTTGTGTTAATGTTAGGGCAACAATTTTAATGATTAATTAACATGCCAATATTTTTCTCGCTTAATGGATTTGTCTATAAAATAGTGGGAAATGCCCATCCCAGTTTCAAAGAAAGACTGGTAATCTGATCGGTAACGTGACTTTACTTATGTTGCTTGTCGCTACTCTTGCTGCTCTTTATCACAAAGTCAGTGTGACAAAATATAACCATTCACTTCAACAATGAAACCATAACACTACCTGAATGCTAAGGAAAAATGTCATCTACATCTACAGCAGTATTCTATATTTGAAAAACATACTATAGGTATCGGACATGTGCTTTTCTTTTTTTCCAAGTTGCTTTCATTACTGTAAAAAATTCACCCTCATTTTAAACATTTTCATTTACCACATGACCATGAGAACTTCACCGGTCACTCACCGTTCGTAACATGTAGTCCTCAATAGTGTTAGACCTCATCCTCTGAAGTGACAGGAAGGCCGCTGATACATCTGCTCGGCACTTGTTTAGCATTTCCTGCAAAGAAATTTTCATGTAGTATGTTGTATAACAAAAATCACCAGCAGCATTTCTAAGAAAATGTTTTAGAAAGTTATATTTATCTATACCAATAGCTGTTCATTGGTCTTCATATCCAAGGTCTCCTGGCTCGAGCTCACTGATATGCTAGCTGTGTTTGACTGAAGAAAAAACACAAAGACAAACTTTTACATACAGTAAGCTTATAGAATTATAATGGAAAAACACAGTGTATGAAGTCTAGGGCCTGAAGTGAGCCCTACCATGCTGCTGATAAACCATGATAATATATGCTTTGCAGTGTGCTGCTTTTTACCTCAGCCTCGTACTCGGCCCAGGCATCTTTGCGTTCTGCTTCACTGAGCTCCTCCTCTTGTTTATGGTCCAGCAGAGATTCATGCTCGTGGTATGACACTATCTGGTCTTTACAGGTTTGTAATAGCTGTGCCAGGACCTTATCCTGAGAATTAGACACAAAAAGTCATTCCATACTGCAAATTTGTCACGTAGGGCCTTGTCAGACAGCTGTGTGTCCTGTTTTCGTGGCTTCAAAGCAGAAACCTGACAGTAAGGACTGTGAAGTCACCTTTGGCAAAACAGAGGTGGTTTTCTTGCTTTTCTTGGAGTTTGGGTCATTCAGCAGGTCTGGCTCAAATATGTAAAGTTCAGTCAGTTCAGAAAGGGTGAAGTGCCTCTCAATTTGCTGCTGATCCACCACTCGATAGGACAGAGACTGTTTGGTCACCTGACGATCATAGACCTTCTCCTCCATGGTGCCCTGGAGATGTAAATAAAAGCAATAATAAACAGGACTAAAACGTTTATACAGCAGCTCCCGGAAGTCCATGCCCAACACCTAATTTATTTTTCTGGCAAAATTTAGTGTTCATGAATTTAATTTTTTTTAGGAAATTTTTCAATAATGGAATTTAATTTAAAAAGGAGCCTTTCAACAGTCACCCATGGTTCTCAAATCTTTTTCATCTTTGTACTCTTAATATCAAGACCTTAATGTACATGATGCAGACCAGGAAGCCTTACATTTTGTCCCCAAAGGCTCACAATGTTACCATTCTTTAATTGGTTATTTGGATAATGGATAATAGAATGATAAGGATAATCATGGAAAAATTCTTATTTACCCCACACAACACGTCTCCTCTTACGTTTATCAAAACAGTCATGTTTTAGGCAATATTAAGGAAGACCAGCGAGCTTACCTGAGCCAAGAAGCGGTACACAAACACTTGCTTCAGCTGACCAAAGCGATACACTCTGTATATGCTCTGTATGTCATATGACGGGTTCCATGAAGCATCAAAGATGATAACCCTGTTGGCAGCCACAAGGTTGATGCCAAGAGAACCCGCTCTCGTTGAGATGAGAAACAATCGTCCGCTGACATCAAGATTGATAAAATACAATCAGAAGAGAGACTTTGACATGACGCTGTCAAATATTCTCCCCTATTATTTCAGTATAATCAGCATAAAAGATGTAACAGTCAGATAATCTGTACCGGATATTGGCAGTGTTGTTGAACTGCTCTGCCCATTTTTTCCTGGACATAGCACTGGTGGAGCCATCAAGACGATAGTAATCAAGGTTTCTAATCCAGCTGGCTACTGTTAGGACAATAAAGCACAAAAATTAAGTACCATAAACTAAGACATTTTCTAAATGTATTCATATTTTCTTTGCCATAAACATAGTAATTCAATTCAATTCAATTCAATTTTATTTATATAGTGCCAAATCATAAGAGAGATTATCTCAGGGCACTTTTCATGTGGGGAAAGGTATAGAGCGTAGTCTTTATAGTTAATACCTTTGAATGATGATGGGTCTCTGGCACGGTGAGAAGCCTCAAGGAAATCCTCAATTAGGTCTAATGAGATCAAGGACTGACTGAACACAAGCCTTGAAATGCAAAAATGAATTTGGTTAGATGTGATGACCAGTCTTGAAAGACCACTTACAGTATATGTGTGTTTGAATTGGCTTCAGTTCCGAAAAGAAACGTACACTTTATCATCCAGGTCTTCAGCCATTCTGAGAATCTCAAACAAGAGCACCATCTTCCCTGAGTGGTCCAGGATTTTGGCGTCCATTTCAGACAGCAGGTTCTTGTACCAGCCTTCATCTGTACACGGAGACCCTGAGCTAATGGTTGCTTGGTTCTCTCCTACACAGAATATAACACAGGGCAAACTGTTTTAGTGTGTAAGCCAAAGGGGTTGGAGTATTAGTGACACATGGAGCTTTAATACCTTCCACTGCTGGAGCTCCTTTGGAAACATCAGTGATGACCATCCTACTGTTGTTGGGGTTGTTCCTTGCTGTTCCTTTGTTCTCTCTCAGTCCACTACACCAGGCAAAAAAAGGATGAAATGTAAATTAGAAAATAAGGTTGAGAACTGCAGTGTGAAAAACAGTGGGTACAGAGTATCTCACATTTTGGAGTTTCTTGTTCCAAAGTTGAGCCATTTTCTTGCACCAATCTACACAATACCTAATTTGTAAAAATGCACATAGTAGGCCTTACCTCTCAGCCACAGTGGCCTCTTCATGTCTCAGCAGAGCTGCCGCTTTAACCTGAGTTTTCTTTTCAAAATATCCATTATAAAAATCAGTTAAGTGTTAATTAACTTTTTAGACACTTAATATATATCAAAGTTATAAGGAATCAACATGTGTTTACGATACCTTGTTTCCTTTGTGGATGTAGCTGAGCTGAAGGCACCAGGGATGAGTCCAAATTCGGCTGAGCACCTGGAAGTCCTTGAACAGATTTGCTCCAGCCGTCATCTTTGCTCTGTTAGTCATGGAACCCAGACCTGGGAAAACAAACACGCATCTACTTCAGATGGTTGAACCCCACATTTTAATGTAAATCTATTTAAAAAAAAGACACATTTTACAGGATCTGACACCATTACTGACTTTTACTTCCTTTTCTCATTGGCTGTTAGAGATCTCAGCCTTCAATCATTTAGTGAGTTGGGTGTGACAAGTTATTATATGAGTAAATGTTATACATCTGCCAGGCTTATCTTAACTAAAATTTATCACTCATTTAACGACAGTGTCTGCAGGAGCCGACTATATTTTTCAATGAATAAAAAAATAGTCTGTACAATTAAAAACATTAATTTAACATGATACAATTTATATATATATACACACACACACACACACACATATATACACATGTACACACATACAAACTATATATATATATACACACATATATATATACATATATATACACACACACATATATATATACATATATATACACACACACATATATATATATGCATATATATACACACATATATATATACATATATATACACACATATATATGTATACATATATATACACACATATATATGTATACATATATATACACACATATATATACATATATATCATGACAACAGTCTTGAGGAATAAATATGTAGATTTCAGTCACATATTTGTCACATCATACACCAGAAAAAAACACAAACCTGCTACAGGGAAATTACAACCAACTTTAATTGGTGTGATTTTCTCTTAGCAATTTTTATTCTTAACCTTTAGATTCTTCTATAAGTGTATTCTTCGCAGCAAAAATGTGCAGACAGATTCTTACCAGCGATGTGATCAAGGTAGTAGCGGTACAACTTATACTGGAGCGGGGAAACCCTCACTGACAGCACATACTCGTGTTTGGGAGGTAGAAACTGAGTCAACTCAGAGTAATCTCTTCTCTAGGAAAAAGATGAACAGTGTTGTGAGAGCTGGAATATAAAACCAAACTGTATTTGTGCATGTACAGACATTGTACAAGTAGCAGTATTTCTTTTTAAAATTTTTCTTTTTTTTTAACCTGCACACATCCAGCCACCACTGCATGAAGTACATGTGCTCGCTTCTTCATGATTCGGACGTCTTTTGGCGTGGAGTCAGCACACTGGCCATTCTGTATGGGGTTGATAAAGCGGTTTCGGAATTCGCTCAATGAGCCCAGAAGATTCTTCTTGATGAAATTGACCATGCAGTGGTCTGTGGGAACAAAACATACTGTATCAATATGAAGAGTTTAATTTCAAAATCAAAACACTGTGCCTACCCCTAATTTACTCACTTCAATCTAAAAGTGAAGCACAATTTGTTTTAGTTCTGTAGTTTTGGGTAATCAGTAACATCTGATTTAGTTTTTTTGAGATATTAAGAAATACTGAGTGATGCATGCAAAAAACATAACAATTCCAAAGGCTACAAGGCAGTTGCCAAAGATTTCGAAATCCCTGTTTCAACAGCTCAATGTTATCGAAAAGTTTCAGAGTCATAAAACTGTTGTAGTTTATTAGATGGTGTTGATGATGTGAAGAGGATGAATGGGAGACTCAGCTGACATCGTCTTGATTGCACATCAAGGTTTATTACAAAGAGGTACAGCGTCAAGTCAAGCATCTGCAGTTCTGCTTGTGAGAGGGTGCGAAGCCAATGAACCACTCTGAAAATCAGTCTTGACCACCGACTCATAAATAAGGCAATTGTTTTCCTAAAAACTGTCACTAACATATTTTTTCAGTCACAAAGCATTAACTTTCTTTTTCCAAACTGTGAGGCACTCTCTGAGGACCTTTGACCTAGGGCCTCTATGTGAACACAGCTCTACATATGTAAACATACACCTCACTGTATCTTCCAGGACTTGGTGCTAAGAAGAAGCTCAATCAGAGAAGTCTGCGAAGGTTGATCTGGATTCTGGAAAAAACACCACGCAAGACATCTAAAGGGCTTCAACCTGACCTGGAGTAATGTGGAGTGGTGGTTTTAGACTGTACCCTACACCGCACACTAAACCACTTAGGGCTCCATGGGTCAAAGCCAAGTAGCACACCATTATTGAATGAAAGGCACAAAATTCCACACAAAAAGACTAATGCAATGATAATGCTCTATGGACAGATGAAATCAAAGTAGAGCTCTTTGGGAATGCAGTGCTTCAGTTTGTTTATAGGTGATGAAATGTGACCCATAAGGAAAAGAACACCCTATCTACAGTAAAACATGGCGGAGGGTCTATCATGATGTGGAGCTGCTTTGCTGCCTGTGGTACTGGAGGCATTGAATGTATCAAAGGAATGATAAAATCAGAAGACTACCAAGGCATTTTAGAGCGAAATGCGTTAGCCAGTGTCAGAAGCTAGGTTTAAGGCGAAGGTCTTGGGTCTTGGAGCAGGACGACTCAAAGCACACATCCAGCAGCAGAAAAGAATAGTTGAAAAGGCAAAGATTGACGTTTTTCAAACTGGCCAGCAATGAGTCCTGACTTAAATCCCATTGAAAACCTCACGAGAAAGCTTAAATCTGCCATTGCAAAAAGGACTCCTTTGTGTGACCTCATATCTTTAATACTGCAAACTTACACTCAACCAGGTTGTTTTGCAGTGGTGTGCCAGTTAGCATCACTCTTCGTCGGGTCTTGATGGCATTCATAGCTTTGGAGATACTGGATGCATCATTGCGCAGAATGTGCCCCTCGTCGCAAACCACAAAGTCTGGGCCTAAAAATAAAAGACATGATGAGAAAAAACTTCTACAGATCATAACCGGGTCAATGAACAAAGCAAAGACACATAGAACAGGAAACGTTTTAATTATATAATGCATTACAAAGTTACTGTACCTGGATCCACCAGTATGCTCTTTAACTCTGACTTCCATTCCTCATTGTTGATTTTCTGGGCTTGTGACAGGATGCGGTACCTCTCATACCCCATTATCATAACGCCTCCGCCTCTCTGCCACCTCTGCAGAGCTCTAAGTTGTTCTGTAGGACACTTTATTGTAACCAGTTCTGTGACCTGTAACATATTTGTGTTTTAACAATAACCACATATAGATATGTGTTTCTACACATTAGGCAAAAGGTGAGTGATAAACGATCTGAAGCATAAAATTTTGTGCTGCCCATTTATGATTTAACACATTTTAACTGCTTTGAAACCTTGACTTTATCCTCTCCCATGTTGTCTTGCCATTTCTTGAACTCGCTGACCCAGTTGAGGATAGTATTAAGTGGACACACGACCAGGGCTGTTCTGAATTTCAGGTTTGTTGACAGCAGCACCGTGTGGAGGAATGTTACCATCTGTAAGATAACATAACTATGAATATGAAAGCGTAGACAAATGACCACAGACAAAAAAGCATAATTAAAGACCAAGAAACGACTAAAAATGTAACAAGTTAAGGGGACACTGGTCTGCTGGCTCACCTTTTGGGTGATGTACATACAGTAAGCAGAAAACCATATGCACTCCAGGGTGCACTTTGAATTTGTACTACTAGCAATATCTAATGTGACTTTAAAATGTTTGGTGCATTCCCTTGGCTAGAATAAATCTGGGCAAACAAGAATAACAGAGATGAATATGTGTATGTCTTCACCTGCAGAGTCTTCCCCAGGCCCATGCAGTGTGCCAGTATACAGCCTGATCCTGGAGAAGAGTTTGCCTTCTTGACAGACTCACAACAACTGTCCCAAATAAACTGGACACCTGTTGGAGAATAAAGAGAACATGATAAGTAAGTTTAGTCTGAACACAAAAATGGGATTTAACTTCGAAAATACACAGCCAATCAATAGCATTAAACATTAGCCTTAATTACCTATTAATTAGCATTAATAGCTGAGTTTCATACCCATAACCGACCATGTGGTGTGTCACAATTTTCTCACTGGAATCAAACAAACTAGCTCACTTTTTTTTTTTATTGATCGGTAACCAGTTCAGTTCATCATCACATTTTCAGAGGCTCAAAAGTAATTGGACAGTTGACTGACAGTTTCATTTGTAGGTGTGGCCTGTTCCCTCCTTATTTCATGACAAATTCAGCAGATAAAAGATCTGGAGTTGATTCTAAGTGTTGAATTTGCATTTGGTAGCTGTTCATAGGAACTCTCAATATGCAGGCCAAAGAGGTGTCGATGCAAAAGAAGGAGGCCATCATTAGCCTGAAAAAACAAAACAAACGCATCAGACAGATGGCAGAAACATTAGAAGTGGCCAAATCAACCATTTGGTACATTCTTAAAAAGAAGGAATGCACTGGCGAGTTCAGCAACACCAAAAGGCCTGGAAGACCACGGAAGACAACTAAAGTGGATGATCGCAGAAATCTTTCCTCGGTGGAGAAAAATCCTTCATAACCTCTAGTCAGGTCAAGAATGCTGTTGAGGAGGTAGACGTATCATTGTCAAAGTGTACAATCAAGAGACGCCTTCATGAATGTAAATTGAGAGGGTTTACCACATACAGAGGGTTTACCACAAGGTGAAAACCACTAGTAACACTCAAGAACAGAAAGGCCAGCTTAGACTTTGCCAGAAAACATCTAAAAAAGCTTGCCCAGCTCTGGAACAAGATTCTCTGAGCAGTAGAACCCACGATTAACTTTTACCAGAATGATGGGAAGAGAAGAGTATGGAGAATGAAAGGAACGGCTTGTGATCCAAAGCATACCACATCTGTCAAACATGGTGGAGGCAGTGTTATGGGATGGGCATGTATGGCTGCCAATGGAACTGGGTCAGTGGTGTTTATTGATGATGTGACTGCTGATAGAAGTAGCAGGATTAATGCTGAAGTGTATAAGGCTATACTGTCTGCTCAGATTCAGCCAAATGCTCTAAAAGTGATAGGACGGTGCTTCACGGTACAGATGGATAATGACCCAAAACATACTGCGAAAGCAACCCAAGAGCTTCTCAAGGCAAAGAAATGGAATATTCAATGGCCAAGTCAGTCACCTGACCTTAACCTGACTGAACATGCTTTTCACTTCCTGAAGACAAAACTGAGGGCAAAAAGACAGACGGACTGAAGGCGACTGCAGTAAAGTCTTGGCAAAGCATCTCAAGGGAGGAAACTCAGCATTTGGTGATGTCCATGGGTTCCAGACTTCAGGCAGTCATTGACTATAAAGGATTTTCATCCAAGTATTAAAAATAATCCTTATATTTATAATTATGTCGGTTTGTCCAATTACTTTTGAGCCTCTGAAAATGAGGGACTATGTATAGAAATGGCTGTACTTCCTAAATGGTTAATGTGATATTTTTGTTAAACCTCTCAAATTAAAGCTGAAAGTCTACAGGTCAATCACATCTTGATGAATTTGTTTCAAATCCATTGTGCTGGTTTACAGAGGCAAAATTATGAAAATTATGTCACTGTCCAAATACTTATGGACCTAACCGTTTTTGTATATTGAGACTCATTTTAAGCTGTAAAACACACTATTTAAAGGAGCACAAACCGAATGTATTACAAATGTAACCAGGAACTGTATTAACTAATGCTGTCACTAGTGCAAATGGGTCAGCGAGTTCAAGAAATGATAGGACAACATGGGAGAGTATAAAGTTGAGGCTTCAAAGCAGTTAAAATGTGTAGTTGTAAAGCATGTCCTCCTCATTGTAAGTGAAAAGAGAGCACAAACTAACCGTCAACCTGGTGAGGCTTCAGTCTCGTCACCAGGTTCGCGTGCACCTGAACAAGTGGCTTCTTTGTCTCCTCATCCTGATCCAGGACCAGCTTGGTGGTAATGGGACACACCACTTGATAGAGCTCATCCTCTCTGACAATTATCTGGAAAACAACGTCAGAAAAAGACAGCCAGCATAGTACTACAACTACTATAGAAATACAGCTTCTCACTTGATAAAAGTCCTGCTGCAGACGTCTGAATGTTAAACTACTGTAAATATCCACTGATCAGCAACACCTTGAACATTAATGGTCTGTTTGACCTGCTGTGCATGCCGTACCTCTCTCCTGTCCTCCATCTGTTGATCTCTATCTGCCAACCGTTTGCATCTCTCCTCCTCCTCTCTCAGTGCTTCCTGGGTCTCAGCACTGAGATTCACATCTTCAATAATTCTGTGGATCTTTTTGCGCCTTTTGGGAGTACCTTTACTCTCCATCTCCTTATCTCCATCCTCTTGATCACTCTGTACAAATACAGAAAGATCCAACAAGAGATATAACCATTAAGACACCGGAGTCAACTCCCCCTTCCTTACCTGGGAGGTAAAAAAAAGTTTAAGATATTAGAGATCAGCAGATACAGATAAAAATGATAAATAACTTAGATATAACAGATCAGCTGCTACCTTTCCACTGCTGGAGTCAGGCAACCAAATGCAGGGCACTTGCTTCTTCCGTTCGCAACTACCGTGTGCTTCCTTCACTTTAGCGGATAATCTGGAGCTAAAAAGAGGAGAGAATGAGAAATGAAAATGGATTTAGTACATGTACATTTTATTTACGGAAGTGTGAATACTAAAGTACTGCAATAATGCTATTCAGAATTTCAGAAGTAAATAAAGCCCTTTTATATTCCACTACATGCATTGTTGTTTTAACTTTGCAGTGTGACAGAGGAATTTGCTTGCTTCAGACGTTTTTTTTTGTTTTTTCCTAAATATTCAATATAAAAATGTGGTCCAATGCAAGTCTGTTTGCTACATTAAATCCTGATCTGTGCTTGCTTTGTCCTGGTGGTTTTATAATTTCTTGGTTGTCATTACTCTTGGCTTCTGTTAGAGGAACATGCACTGAACTTGCTGACTCAGTGTACAGCATGGCTGAATATTGCCAATTGTCAAAGTCCTACTCAAGTAATATCAGGAATGCAGGGTTTTTATATTTTATGGGAGTATTTTAAGGACTCAAGTGCATTCCTCAGTGTATCTGGTAAAGGCAGGACAAACTTAAACTGAATTAATTTTTTTTTTACTTTTTTTGTTTTTGATACTGTCAATATCAGCTGCCATTTAATGTACCCTTTTATGTACCTTTTTAGCGTTTCTTCATTGGTGTCATCCTCTGACTGACTCAGCTCCTCGCTCAATCCAAGGTCTTCCAGCTTCGATTCTATACTCTCACCACCACTTTCACTATCAGCTTGACAGAAATCAAATCAGACATTAGGGCAACGTAGGTATTCCCTGTTCAGCCAGATCACTTTTTAATGTCAGGGATGTCCTTACAGCTCAGGTGTTTTCTGCTGACTCTTTTCTTCTTCTCCTGCTTTCGTACTTCCCTCTCTGCCACGGCCTTGTCACTTGATGGTCGCTCATCTAAGGTGAGTTTATGGCGGAGCAGATGATGCCTGGAGTTTGGCCCATCAGACGTGGTGTCAGATGATTGTGAAGCCAAGTCCTCCCCTGTGGCAGAGACATAGTATCATATTTTCTGCCCTTTTGTAAACCAGAATGGCATATAAGGTACCCGACAACTGGGAATCTTTCTAGTCACAACTTTGGTTGTAAATTCAGCTACTGATTATAATTGGTATGAAACTGGAAAACTATTCTTGTGCTTATTAAAGATGCACAAAAGGAAAGCTAAAAATGTGCTACTTAAAAAAAAAAGCTTACCATTTTCATCTGTTCCATTATCCTCATTGCCTAGTTTGACCTCTTTGTCATCCTCCGACTCAGTTTCCTCCTCCTGTGTTTCCTCATCCGAAGAGATATCATCACCCGAGGAGTAGTTGGCTTTGATTTGGGCCAATAGCATTTTCTTAGCGATTCTTTCAAAAGTAGAAAAGAAGGAAAAGGTACCTGAAGTTCATTTCATGATCAGTAACATCATCTTCAGCTGGATATTAATATACTTTAAGGCAAAATCATAGGTAAGTATAGTAGTTAATAGTTAGACTTAAAGAATTACTTTTTTTTTAAAGTATTTAAGTGCTGGTTGGATGCTAATAGTAGTTGAGCTGTTGGCCTTAAAAAGAAATAACTTATAAATCTAATCAGATATCTTCCTCTAGTCAATCTACATTAAATGTCAATACTGAAGTCTTGAACTGATGTGTCAATTTAAAGCTCTGCTAGTAAAGTCACAGACCAATTAAATGAACTGCCACAAGACTGGAAGACATACATTTACAAATAATAGTATATAAAATAAGATAAAAATGAGACAGAGACATTTTAAGAGTAAGAATTTATTACAAGAAGTAGTCTTCACAGAAAAAAAACAGACATTTTCTTAGTTTATTCTCCTTTGGGGAAGGGAGGGATTTTTTTTTTTTTTTTTTTTTTTTACTACAAAGTTTTTTCCTTGCTCAAGTCTGACGCAGACATTTTTCAATTGTTTTCATGTGAAAATAAAAATTACATTGATCTGTAGTTCATCCAATCATGGCAGCTCGCACTTAAAAGAGCTACAGGCTTTTTGAACACAAACAGAGCTGACTGAGAGGTAACAAATTCCTCTGGTACTACCAGCCAATTAATATCGTCTTAAAGGGGGAGAAAAACGTGGGACATAAAACCAGCAAATTACTTACAAAGTCTATACATAAATATTTGCTCAGAGTGAAACGTTATTTCAACTGGTTTTAACCCCTTTATACTCAAGTGGAGTATTTATGCTCACAATCTGATACGGTTCATGATAAACATTTTGTTTAAAAATGGTTTAACACCATAATGCGTTTTGGCCACTCTGTAGTAAAAAAAATTAGTTACCTTCTCAAAACCCCTTCTACATCTACCTGTGTTCAATGCACATTTCCCAAAACAAGGCTGACCTGTAATTACACATAATAACCATAAGTCCGACAGCTTACATGGGACCTGGGTCTGGTTAGAGTATGTCTACTCTCTGGTCAATTGTCCAATCCACATCCCCCCTCTCCCAACACGCATTGCACGCACATGTCTTATCCTGATCTAAAAATGGGTTGTCAGTGCAGGTCACTGGACATTAAATCCAACATCCAATGAGAGTTTATTGTAAAACACGTACTGTATTACAGTAAAGCAATCCCAGAGGACAGCAGCAGTAACAAACCAGAGCTTTGGACCTCATTTGACATGTTCCGACTGGGCAAAGGGACAAAACAGAAAAAGCAGAAAAAACACTGAAGAAAACTAACATACTGCCACATGGGAATTTGGCATTGTTGCCATTGGTAATAACATGCTTGTGTGGATTTCATAGCAAAGCAACAGTACTTTTAATGTTTTAGCCTACTAACAACAAACAATGTAAACTTTACATTTCTGCTGACCATTTTTCTGTGCTATCACTACAGCTAAAAACAGACTTTTAAAGAAAAAAAAAAAAAAGAATTGGTGCTGATAGAAGTCTACAATATCCCAGATTTAAGTGATTGTTGCCTAAAAGCACTGCATTCACTGCTGTACTGTCAGAAAATCCGACCTGGAAAAAACATAAGAAACAAATATTTATGTCATTACAGGCATAGTGAGAATTTGGTCGCTTCTTGCATTATAATGGTTGTTGTTTCACAGCCCACCCTCGATTCTCAGATATACCACGTTCCCATAAACATTTGAAAGTACTGACCTGGAAGGCATTTTAACACAAATGGTTTTTATCTGCCATACTTCCGAAAAAAAGTGACAGCTTGTTCATCTCTTGAGCGGGGTTTAAATCTCTCCAAGAGATTATCATTTAAATATGGTAAAAGTTCACTGATGAGATTCAAAAGCTACAGTATCCTTTAGAAAATGGTCAGCAGTAATGTATACTGTGTATAGAAAGTGGTGTAAAACATACAAAAACACTGGCATGGTTCTGTTGAACACTGTTGACAGTGAGGTCTGTTAATTATACTGAATTAATTTGATTTTTCCAGCACTACCGGCCAAATTGTAATTACACAAAGAGTGATTTCTGAATACTGATGACAGTGAATTTTCTTCATTGTTTTACAGCTGTATCCTCTGTAACATATTGTATGGGGGAAGTCTTTCTGAAACAGAGTATGTCACAACGCCAAAATCTACATCCAAACCCTGCACTGTTCTTCGGGGCTTGGCCTTGAGCAGCAATGACAAACCTTAATTCACCTCCATTGTACTGGGGTGGTGTCAGAAATATCAGACCGATATCTCAAACCCTCAGCAGATAAAACTGAGAGTGTGCAATGGCTAGTAGTGAAAAAAATATGCCTTTACAATTTGAGAGAACCACCCTTTAAGAGAATCTCTGTGAAGGCACCACTGTCAGAGAAACAAAATGACACCGTTTCTGAAATCTACATTATAAAACTTTTTTGGTAGAGGACACAAATCCTAAAAGCTGAAGAGACATCCCTCTAAATACTGCTAGAGCATACTGCATATATGCAAAAGTACATGTTCCCTAGCTCCAACAGTACTTTGACCAGGTGTACCTATATTTCAATTATTACAACACTACAAGATAAAGACAAGATCTAAGGTCAGTGTTGAATCTGTGTGTAAAGGGAATAGTAACAGCAATACGATAATATCAATAAATAATACTGAATGACAGGAAAGCTACACGACAGCTCCGCCCATTGTAGCCCAAATACTTAAAATGGGAATATCTTCTTAGCATTGAGATAATTTTGGGAAACAGCAGCTGGTTGTTGTGTTGTGTTTATAACCTTTATTTGAGACTCTTGACATTGTCAATGAAGCCAGTAAAACACAGAATGTGTAACATGCATGCATGTTCACAGGCTCTGATTTAATGCAATGATACAAATGAGCACACAAGCCAGTCCGAGTTTTAATCTGGCATGACGTCTGCTGTGAACTACATTAAGTATGATTGTGGGAGTGTAAGTGGATCAGCAGGGCTGGTATTTGTAGTATCTGGAGCTACAGTAGTAAATTCTTTTGTACGTCAAGTAGTTTTTAAAGAAGACAGACTACGTACAAGGTTATAGTGTATTAGGTCATAACAAAATTTATTATTCATCATGATGACCAAGAGCAAATACCGCAGCCTTGATGTTGATGCCTTAAATATACCAATGCAAACGTGATTTAACAATCAAATGAGCAATGTCAATTGACATGTACCACAAATTGCATCTACTGCAATTGGCTGTTAACTTTGTTGTCTACCATGATTTGCATAAAACTCAACACCAATGACAAAAATCTCAATAACTGTGTATGGTATTTGGGGTGAGGACTGTGGGGCGCTTTGGGTGTTTATTACCAGAAAACATTTTCTAGGCTTACAAACTTACCAATTTTCTTGTTTGTTGGACAGTGAGAGTAGCCATATAACAAATCCTGAGATTTATAGATGTTCATGATACCATAATTTTAGTCTTTTTCAAAACGTGGTAAGGAATCAGACTCTGAAATAACGCATCAACACTGGTATCAAACACAGGCTAATCCTGGAAAACGAAGCCCTAAGGTATGCTCAAGTCTTGTGTGGTAGAAGAATTACTAAATATATTTGTGTACCAGGAAGGAACTTTTAACTTAACTTTTGTGCCTATAAGAACTCAAAAGCTGAATAAGATAAAGCTAAAATGCATTTAAAGAGCTGTGTACACTGCATTGGAAATTTTATCATAATTAGGGCAAAATTTAATTGTGACACACCAACTGTGACGCATGTAGCGTTACTTTTAGAGCAGAATATCAAAAAGATGGTTTTCAAGGTGAAGCATTAAAGTTTTATACATGCTTACAACTTTGCAAGCTTTGCCTACCATAAGTGAACACAAAATATTGCTTGCATTTAGTAATAATTTATTCAATAAAATTACTTCACAATTTATTTTGGTTTTGAAATGTAAATGTGTGCAAATAATGCGGCAGGTATGTTTCAAACTTTATACTTCACCTGTAAATAACAATATTCCATTTATTTCAATTAACAGTGCTGCTCAGTGGAGGAAAACAATTCTTTATGTATTCTGTAATAACAGAAAAGTACACTGGGGCTCAAAACTTTCTAAATACGTTAGAATACGATCACTGAAAACAAACCTGTAATACATGAATAGGTTGAGCTGTAAGGCAAAATAAGTTTCATTCATTGTTCAGATTTATGCTCAGACCTCTTTGAGGGCAAAGTGAGTCAACTGCAGGGCTTCCCCTTTTGTATCAGCTTAATATACAAGGGAGAAGATACAAGTATGGTATAAGAAGCAAAAATAATAAAGATTTTAATTAAACTTAATAAAACTTTATCGATTGCATTCACATGTATACTGATTGCACACTAAAAAAGCAGACAAGCAGAGTATGTTGCTCATCATTCACAAGCCTCTTCTAAGCACGGTTCAGTCTCACAACATCATAATGTAGGCCCAAGCTTCAGAGTATACCTCTAGAATGTGTATTTGATCGCTGGGGTTCTACTGCAGCTACGTTTTGGTCGTGTTTGAATAGACTGCAACTGAGTCTTAATGACACGGGTGTTACTAGATTTTGCACAGAGGTCACGGTTCGAAGTTGCAGCCTTTCTTCCACACCTAGGGTGTTTTACAAACTCTACATCCGGGCTTTTTGAACCATACCTATTTTCTGGATCATCGTCATCTTCTGCTGCCCACGAGGGCCCAGATTGCTCCTCATCCCCTACGGGGACAAAAAAAACATAATTTGTTCAATTAAGTTAGTCTTGTTGTTTAAACAAAGAAATAACATCTATTATACACAGACTGCTAGGTCACAGAATCGCCTCTGTGCAGCTCATAAGTACAACATGGCACTGACAAATTCTCCTCGGACAGCCTGTGTCTAAGATAGTCGTTCCATGATTACTATCACCTGCTTTTCTTTTCTTTTCTGTGAGACTGTCCATCTCGAACTTTACAGGTTACTCTGCTGTCTGAATAAATCTTGCCAACTTGAATCTTGATACTTTTGCTAGCGTCAAAGCACTTCTCTTTCTTTATTGTAAAAAAGGAATTTCATTCATTCAAAGGTGGGACTAATAATATTAAGTGGTACCTCCTTAAAAGCCGTTACTGTATTACAATGCTGTAATTAATAAAATTATTATTCCCAAACATGTTTTGGACTGCAAAAAACTTATTTTTGGCCACTTGGGGGCAGCAGTAACAAGTAATTGTTACTGCAAAATACAACATTGACATATCATCACCTTTTGACTTGATATGATGAACTTGATAGCAAACAGTTCCTTATTTACACATTCATCAGTTACGGAGCAAAATTAGCATTCATTAGGAACAGGGTTTATGTCCACCTGGTGAATGTAAGCCCAATGTTCTCTTTCTTTTAGCTCGGGTTTTTGGTCTCTACCTACTACTGGGGGAAACATCTGGCTCTTTAGCTGCTAAATGCTCCAATATATTCACCAGGTAGCCACTAGCTTATTCTGTCTGCTGCATATTGTCCTTTGTCGGGGGGGGGGTTGATTATAGTTGCTTTAACAATTTTATGCTGTGAAAAAAGGTCTATTCAGCTTCAGTCAGTTTTATTCACTGACAGGTCACTGACAAGTTAGCATAGATCTTGATGTATAGTAATAAATATAAGACTCACCTGATGATTGGTGGAATGCTGCTGCCCCCAATAAAGCCACATCTTCAGTGATTGGCTTCATCTTCTGATCACTTCCGTCACTCCCAGAGTCATCATCATGTTCATCTTCACTTGATGACGATGACAACTCCATTGCTTCCTGAGAAGCTTTAGTCTTAGACTTCCCAGCCTGCATCCTACCCTGCTTTCTAGCCACACCTTCCTCCTCTCTTTTGATGAGGTGAGGCTTCCCTATTGACCTCAGTGTATTCAAGTGTTGTATTTTCTTCTGCAAGTCTTGATCGTCACTGGAGGAATCTGTCCCACTTTCCCTTCGAGCTTTGACTCTTCTGTCACTTGAGTCAGACTCAGGAGAGCGGTCCAGCATCTTGCGTTTGTGGCGCATCTTCTCCGGTGAGATTGGGGTGCTCTTAGTGAGCCAAAAGAGACATTTCTTGGCCACCTTGGTTGATGCTTTTCCACCATCCTCATCACTCTGGGGTTCATCAGAGCTTTGGGTCATAGCCGCTCGCTCAAGCAGAGCTGGAGGGACTTCGTCTGAGTCAGAGTCGTCTGTTGCTCTGTTTGCACTTTGTTCTTCAGTGTTTTTGGCTGGTACTGCACTGGGAGTTTCCTCAGGGTCAGAGTCACTGTCACTGTCTGCTGCTGAAAGAGACGATTTGGCCTTGACATCACTAGGTCGACGCAAAGGTGTCGTTTTGACACGAGGAGACCGTCTATTGCCTTGTTCCTCTTCTAGGTGTAATGATGCACTAGAGTTGTCATTGCTCATCTTGCTGTCAGTTTTTGCACATGCAACACCTGTCTCTTTATCTTCTGATACATCCTTTCCCTTTGACTTTTTATCCTTCATGTGGATGTCCTCCTCCATCTTCGGGACATGAGAGGAAGGCTCCTGCTCCATAGCTACAGGTGTAAGTTTTACTATTAGTTTTTTAGTCATGTTGACCCCTGTTTCAGGGGGCTTCGGGCCAACCTTTTGTGTCCTCGGTCTGGCTTCATGTGAATCTGATTCCATGTCCTCCCCAGGGCAGTCATGTGTATTTCTCCCATCTATGAAGCCCTTGGAGTCAGAATCATCATCCTCCAAATGTTCAGCTGCCAATTTCTGCAAGTCCCTCAAGCACCTTTCATCAGAGATATCCAGCTCTGTGTCTGTTACAGGTTGTGTATCAAAGTCATCACTAAGGAACTTTTCCCAACAGCTAAATACATCCAAGTCACTGAATTCTTCCTTAAGGCTATCCTCAAGTACTGTAAGTGATTTCCGCAAGCCTTTAACTACTGACATAAAATGCTTCAGATACAGATGGCGAACACCAGGTGTTTGTTTGTTTGTTGTCACAGTATGAATGAAATTGATAAAAATTCGGTTTAAGGTGTTTGTTGAGTCCACTAAATGTTTAGCCTTTTTGGTCATGTCCTTCGAAATCTGCAGTGTGTTATAGTTGAACACCACATTACCATCCATACCAGTGTGATCCCATTTATCCAAAGGAATGTTTTGTGGTAAGTGTGGCAACATATCGCCATAAAGTAAAGATTTCTCCGGCTCTGCTCGGTTCCTTCTGCGCTGCTGATGCCACAGACGCTCCATGTTCTCGAGGACACTGTCACAGGCCATCACCAGGTCGAAAAGGGGCTCCGGGCTACACACATAGCAGTACCATTTGCTCTCCAAGATGCCAGAAAGCTCCTTCCTTCCCAAATTTCTTAGAATACACTTTTTGCAGAAAGCATTACTACAGAAGTCACAACAAATCAAGTTGCCTCCTTCAGCACACCATCTGCATGAGGAAAAGAAATAGGAGATAATAAAGACAGTTGCTAACAGCTTAGAACAAAGTAAGTGAAAGAAAATGTTTACATTTCACTTAAAACATTAAATACGACAAATCCTACCTGCACTGCTCATCCATTCCATCTCCATCCTTGCTGATGTCGTCACTTAAGTAATACTTGTAGCATGACTGACAAAACAAAACATTTTATGTACGAGTTACAGACAGCTTGGACCAAGAGTTTATTAGTAACATGCAAATGACTTTTATAAACACTACATGTGTACTCTCAGATTCCAAAAAAAAAAAAATCAGAAGATTTTTAATGCAATGTAAATGCTTGTTAGCAAAACCTGATCAAATATCTCTAATGGCTCTTTTAAATTATTAACTTCAAATCCAGTAACATTTTAAGCAAAAGTTCGTTTCTTAAACACAAGAATTTAATAATATTAATCTGACTGATTATAGCAGTTAAACAGATTTTGCTTAGTATGTATTATTCATTTGAATATGAAATGGCAATGACTGGATGGATAAAGTGTAAACTGACATTAGCCTTCAGACAGATTCATCTGCATCTTTGGGCTGAAGGATCATGACAATTTCAAAATAAATGTTTACTTATAAAATTCTTCTAAACTGGTTTTCATTTACACCATTTTATACATGCTGTATTACTGGGGAGATAGAAATTGAAGCATCAGGGATACGGTACATTCAAATACAGAAAAGTGGACAAGATTAGGTTTTTTGTATGTTTTAACTATTTTATTCAGTTGTATGTTTTACGTTTCTGTAAACAGAAACCAGCCAGTCTGCAATTTAAACCACGGATTATAGCAGTACTTGTCAAAATTAATGATACCCTCCTAAGGCAAACAGGTAAGAGAAACTGTTGATGTCATTCATGTGCCAAATTGCAGAGCTGCCCCACAGAAAATGAATGGAAACTTCTTAAGAGTTAAAGGGCATGACGCTCTAAGGTATTCCCTCAATGACACTGACATTTTAATTATGATCACCAATTCATGTAAACTCCACACTTCACATCTTGATAACAAGATGTATGTTTTCCAAGTTTTCTGACTTTTGAAGTTGTACATGTTCATAAGTACCAACTGAAAGGTCTCAGATTATATTAAAATGAATCTGATTGTCCCTCTGAAAACAGAGGATTTGTTTCTGACATATCATTAAGCAGACTCACCTTGCAAATAAGTACTTTCAGAACTGGATGCCGATAGAAGGAATCTCTCTGGAAGTGGTTAACTTGTCTGCCACACGCAGTGCAACTGACAATTCCCATGTGTTCAACTCCTATGAAAGCACATCACTGTCATTACCAACAACATGGGTATAATTTTCGCTTGATGGGTTTCTTCAAAAGGTGTGAGACTGCTCTGTTAAATCTCTACTTTAATCTACCTCATTCTTCTGGTAAGATGTCCATGAGGAAGACAGCTGGTTAAAGTACAAAACCTTGGCATAAGCAGTGTGGATTGGAGGTGACACCCCTGAGCAGCTTTATCTCAGAGTTACATATCAGTGATCTCTCTCACAACAAGATAATTACCATGCTGCATTTAGACACAAAGTGAAGTGCGTTTTCAGCTTGGTTTGACCACTGGAATGTTTTTTTCAGTCAAAGGATGAGTACCGACAAGTGCCTTCTTTTTGTTTCATTTGTTAAAAAACTGATCCAGGTGACCACTGTCAGGTCCTAATATGCAGAAGAAATGGCTGACTGACTAATCATGAAGTGATGTGCAATTTTATGACAAGCCCGCAGTGACTCACCTCCACGTCTTCTCGAGAACTCTTTCCGCAGTACACTGGATTTCCGGCTGCGAAACTCAGGACCCCTAAAGTCATCTCTTCCATTATCAACAGGTTCAGGCCTGACCAATACAGTGCCTTTGTAAAAAAAACAAAAACAAAAAACAACAACAAAAACAACAAGATACCAACATTTAATCAAAAATATCTCATCATTTTTAATTATGTATTATGACCTAAAGCTTGAGACTGACCTAAAGACGTCTTACACCCTACAGATACTAAAAGACAAAACACCACATTTATTATGACTGAATTGTGTCTACCCATTTTTAGTCTTGCAGTTAGAAAGAAGTACATACGGGTATCAAAGAACTAAGCAAAGATAACAACACACTTCGCATAAGGTAGACGATACGTGTTCTAGACTGAGGCAACCCCCCAACATTTCCAAAGCCACAAAAATTCTTATGCAACACTGTACTGAAAAACAGTGGACACTAATCAGCAACTAACGTTATTTGCACCTCAATTTGTGCAGAAAAGGATATGAGGGAGAGTAAATAATCCTATTTAGTGTAAAGGAAGCAGTGTGATAGCAGTGGGAAACGTAAAGACCTACCTTTAGGCAGTCTATTGATATCAAGGTGACCATTTGCGTTGACCGGTAAATCCAAGTCCTCACTTGCATTTGAGTCCCCAGATTCATCCAGTCCAGAGTGTTTTATGACAACAGAAGGTTTTCTTTAATCAGTGAAACAGAAAAAATATAAGTCATGGATATCATGTAACATTGCCCACAGTCTGGTAGTTTACTTGAAAAAGGAGGCAGGTGGTTAGCAATTGTTGGGATAATTCTGAGTTTTGTAGTGATTTCTTTTTTACCTACTTTGAATGTTATCATTTATCATTTATAGAGAACTTCAGTTGTGTGACTTTATGAACAGTAGGTTTCCCAGGCTCTTAATCTTTTTCTTTTCTGGGAGAGATGCAACAGTGTCCTGTCTTATCTCAGAGGAGCTCTGTGTTAGGGGACAGAATGTAGAAACTGCCAATGTGTTAGTATGTGTGTGTATATTAAACGGAGCAGGTAGCTTCTTTTCTGGCAATAAATATACTTAACAAAGATGTACCAGTGAAAACTGAGTGCTAAAGTCTATGTTGTGGCTTATTTCCTCCTATTGCGCAGTACAATTTAACTCAAAGGACATCAATGCTATCTGTGTATTATTTTTTCCTTTAGTCATAGACAGCCTTATATAGGAGTACATAGTGTACAACACTATGTTTTTTGCAAGCATTAAAAACCTGGACCACAAACCTAGTATAAGAAAATAGCATTGCAAAAATAATTTCATCTGACTATCAAAACTTTTGTTTCAAGATTTTTCTAGTTTAGTGTCAGCATAGACACACTGCAGTTCTAATCAACAAAAACTGTCCAAAGTCACTGGACAACAACATATTTTCACCAACTGCATCCATTATATTATGTATTTGTGCATTAAATCTGCACAGTTTGAATATAGCTGTAATTGCATTAAGCTCTATTTCCATACATTACTGCAATGCATCTGACTCCAAAAACAAAACTTTACATGGTATATATCTAGACTGTCCTCCAATTATTTACACTAAATGAGACACAAAGTAATGATTGCATGATGCTCTGGTGCTCTAACTGCGTTTGCTGGGTAAAAATGAAATTCCAACTCACCTCCTTGAGTATTTGGTATCCACTGCCGCCTGCAAAGCAAAACAGTTTGTTAGTTTGGTGTTACTGGCAGTGATCAGTGGCACTTTTGGTGTTAAAACTATCACAGTAATGTCAGGATCGGGAATGCTCACTCAGCAGCAGGTACTTAATTTGTTACACAAACTATGGAGACTATGATTCATGTCAGAATGAACAGGAAATATGGATAATTATGCACCTCAGAGCAGTCAGATTACTTTTCAAAGAGCATAAACTATTTACTGAGTAGCTGCGAGAGACAATGAGAGACTGTCAGATTACATCTATGCTAAATGAGAAGTGATATACTGATGGAGATCCTGATGTAAACATCTGGTTGAATCTTTAAACAGTGAGTGGGCTGTAGCTTCAAAAGACCATGTTGGATTACATTCCCGGAAACTAAAAACATAAAGATGAGGCCAAAGTGGGAAAATATTGATTACATGTTATGCCAAACGTATGTATGGCATTTTGTGGATAGAGGTGCACTGGAAACATGGGAATGGGGTAGGAAAAAAAGCTAACCAAAGGTGAATGTTTTTCTACACTCCTATTGATCTCCACTGCATAAACTGGACTGCTGTGTACAATATCATACTACTACCAACCCGCGTGATGTGTACAAGAGCATAGGATTGAATCAGTGTGTTGCACAGTGCATATAGCCTGCATAACTGCACTTTGACAATGCACGTCATTTAAACTGGACACTGCCAATGGAAAACAAAGCTACCGCCTTCACTTGTCTGTAAAAACACTTGATCAGCTGAAATCAGCTGCCCTACTGTATATAAACTGTTGTAGGGTGACTGATACTGAGGAGAATCAGATATTAATCTTTACTCTTACTTCCTGAATAATTTCTACATCATTTATTATTCCCATAACTCATGCAGGCTACCTTTGAGTCAAAAGACAAGTAATTTAAAAATAAGCAGAGAAAGAGAAACATCAACTGCATTTCTTTTTTAAAAAATGTTTTATTTGACACACACACACACACACACACAGAGGGAGAGGGACCGAGTGACGCTTTTCCCAAGTGTCTTTTTATTTTGACAACATGAGCTCTGAATGAGCTACGATCCACAACAGAAAGAATTTAATTGAACTGTTAAACCCAAAAACCCTGTAAAACACAAGGTATTTTTGTTTATTTATTTTAGTTTTTTTTTAAGGAGTTCCACACAGAACTTTTTGAAGGCTTTAGCAGTGTTTGGCTTTGAATGTTTTTTCTGTTTGTATAGTAGCATCTAATCTCACAGCACCATGCACGTTTTACCAGTAATTGGGAGTATCATCTTCTTCTTCATCTTCTTCATCCTCTTCATCTTCCGTTGTGTACTGACAGTTTGCAAACACCTTTTAGTTGCATAAACGCAACCTTCTGGTGGTAGTAACACGTTACTTACTACCAGGCACCGGTAAAAATCAAGAAAAAATATATTTTTTAAGACAAGACAGTCGCATAAACTATTTAATTTTTTATAATTTATTGACTGCCCGAAAATTAGAAATTCGAAACCATCCGTCCCTTTATATATAAGGTTTTATCCTATCTGTTTTTTCTTTTTCCTTTGACTGGAATTCTAACCTGAAAAGTGGCACAAATGGTGTTATTACAGCACCACTGACATTGTAGGAGAGTCTTTGTAAAGTTAAACTTTTTTTTTTTTATATCATAGGCAAGGGCAAGGGTTCACTGGTGTGTTGGCAACAGTATGTGAATTAGCCATTGGTTCATTCATAAAAACTAACTATGGACATCATTATGCACTTTTCAGGTTTTGCATGCAGGTTTCATGTATCCACTGACAACAAAAATTGCTTGATACAATTTACAACTAAAGCTATTCACTTTAATTTGGTCCCGGTTTAATAAGCTTTAGTGTGGCATTGTTGTACATTTCTGAATGTGACCAAATTTTCTGCTGGACCCAGTTAAAGGGTTACTGGCACCATTACTAGAAGCAATTTACAAGTCATGACAAAGGATATGACACAAACACCAAGAATGTTCGATTACCTCAAATGCAGTATGACCTGTTGAGTTTCCCACAGAGCAGCTCCGGTTTGTCAGACCTATAAAAAGAAGATGAAATACAATGTTTGTCAAGCAAGTGAACATGATAACATTTTTTCCATCACTCATGAGTAGATTAAGCAGAAGCTGTACCATCAGCATCCTCTGAGGTTGGTGTGCCATTGCTGTCCTCAACGGTGGAATGAGCCAAGTACTCATGCAGCTTGTTGACCAATACATTCAGCTTGTTGGTAGTGGTGCTACAGTCAAGAAAAAAAAAAGCGTGTTTATGTTAAACTTGACAATTAGAAATGGTTAGCTGGTTAATCAACTTGTTGGTTAAAAGCCAGCTGCATATATTTTATTATCAATAGGCACATGAAGTGAATTTGGCGGAATCAATTTTTTATCATCTGAGAAATCATTGAACTTCAGCTCAAATCCTATTCAGCATCTACATCTCAACTTTTACTGTCCAATACTGTAGTAGACACCAATTTACTTGTAAATGTGGAAAGAAAATACCATGTTTCAAAAAGTATTTTGCTTCAGGTTTCCAGAAATAGTGATGAATGAAACCTGACAAGACTCACCCATTTCTAAGGCTCCTACAAATGCAGCCATGCAATGCGGCTTTTCGACCTAATTTGTAGGACGCAACGAGAACTCTAATGCTCCTACATAGAAATTGAGATAAACCACCTGAATGTTCCATAGTTTTGGTGTCTGAAGAGCTGCAATATCCCACAACAGAAGAGACACCGACTCAATCTGGCTTTCATGGCACTCAGCAGATCTACCTACATGGCTGTTTGCTTCAGAGGATCCAGCCTCTGATGTTAGAAACAGCTACTGAATTAAATGATGATCTTATGGGAGTGAAGGACTTAACATCGCAAATTAAGTTGTTAATGCATAAACTCTTCCATGTCACAGTAGTTGTGAGGCAGGACATGTTTTCTACAAAATGCAGCAGAGAATATAAAGTCTTCTATACTGTCCAGCACTGTTTGGATGTAACAGCTTTATGTGGACTGTCCTGTTACTTGGGCAGGGAGTGTAGCGGGGCTTAAATTGTTTTTATTCATCCGCATCTTTACTGCAGCAATGTGGGAGCTAAATAAAGCATTTAATCGTTTTTTTTCTTTGATCTCGCTTTCTTTCTGCGAAAGGATATCTGGGATTCAAGCATAAATATCTATCTGACTGCTTTCAGTATGCATGGCGATTTAAGAAACCGACTTAGGATAAAGAAAAAACGACTTCAGCTTTACACCGAGTCGCTAGTTTACTGGGTACATCCAGACAAACCCAATGCAGTCTAATACAACAGCCTTGCAATAAATCCTCCCTCCGTGAAGACAGTGTTTGGTTTTGCTTTAGAGAAACATCGACTCATCTTTATGGTCGTGTGTTAGGCTGTTTTTGATGCTGGCGATCTGTTCTGCGTTACACTTAACTGTTTTTGGGTGGTTTTTGCTGTATCTTGATAAACATGAATGTTGCTCAGAAGTTATTGAAAACACAAATCAAAATGACGTAAATCAAATTCAATTCTGCACCACAAACTACACAGCTACCTTCAACAGGACCAAAAAGTTGGACATTATAACCTTCACGGTGGTAGGTGTATAGACGGCATTAGTTTTAGCTCATTTGCTCTACCAAACAGACTGGCAGCTGAGGGTGTATGAGGAGCTAGGTTAGGTTATGTCTTTAATATCTTTAACGTAAGTTATTGTTAATAAAGCAACAGCTACAGAAATTTGCTTACATTACCCCTGGCACGTCAAGAAATATGTGTTTTCAAATTCATATGACCTTACATGCTTTGTAGCCCCGTTAACAATATTTAATTTAAGTTAGTAGCTAACTAAACTAAAAATATCTTTATTTATAGTATCCCTCTAGTTAGCTGTTAGCTGATACAGCTAGCTAATTGCTGCGCTAGCCCGTCGTCACAGCCGATGGTAGACAACAGTCCACAGTTTTTACCTGAGCATCGCTGCAGACATATCGCGAAGAGAGCGAACCACCGAAGTCGTTCAAGTCCTTATCGACTCATGATCCCAAAATAATCTTGTACAAAAAAAATATCCCATCACGAGCAAAGCTCTACAGAGGCAAAAAATGACAACCAGTGAACGATCCCTATCTTCTTTCAGTATTTTTTGACGCGTTTGACCTACAATGTTAACCTATCGCGCTCTGGGGCCGCCTGCTGTCCCGGAGTGTGAATCAGATTTGTTTTTTCTTTTCTCTTTCTTATACTGGATGTGCCATTATACTCGTGCTCAAAGGTTTGACTAGTGTTAATTCCCTTGCAACAATGTTTCTTTCCCTTCTCTCAAACAAGCAAACAGCTTCTGGCTCATTGTGTTCGTTTGTTCAATCTTAATAGGCTATAATCTTTTGTAACTTCTTACATATGCTTCAGCCCTCAGTTTTGCTCTCATCATCTCACTCTATGTCTCATGTTTTAAGCAACATATTACACACTGCTCTGTTTCGTCCAACCTCTTGTCTCCTCTTACAAAGCTCCCCTGCTGCTCTACAATCATTGTGTCTTTATAGGATACTTTTACAACATTTGGTACAGAAGACTTCCCTGTACCTCTCCATCCTAATATACCAGCAACAGCCTATTAACGTTTTTTCCCGAAACACCTTTGGCTTCTGACATACAAAAACTGTAGTTGTTCTTTATCACACGTTGCTTTGCAAAAGAATCCAGCTTCTCTTTCGCCTTCAACCCAGCACAAGCAGAAGCCAACAAGGGTGACATTTCAAATTACTATTTTGAAAACACCTTTGAATTTTGATGACTTCTTGTAGACCCTGCTGATAGCATGCTTTATACTGTATGTCTTCCACCTCTTCACTAGGCCCTATGAGCACCAATGGTGGATGGATGGATATTAATAATTTATTAGTGCACTATCCTTGAGCCACTATGCTACTAATTTCGGTTTCGATTTCAATCTGTTCATATTCTGACTTTGTTTGTTCTTTAGCTTTTTTTTTTAGGCCACATCTTTAACTTTTAAGTGTTATCTACAAGGCATCAGGCAAAACTGGAGTTGTCTTAATTCCTCTCAAATAATTGGTACCCAAAATAATCCTGTAAATTCAGCATAAATCATTGTAACTCGGATGAAAACAAGGTCAAATGTTCTTAGATAAAAAGAGAATTAATTTTAAACTAAAGGGACAGACATACCGTGCTGCCCTTATCTACACCTGTATATTTCTTAAGAAAAGGTTTGGTATGAGCAAAATTTTCCTTATGGTCTGACCAATTCAGATATCTTGCCTTAACTTGAGCAGACTTTGGATTTTGATTCTAGCCCTCCAAAAATCTCTATGTATAATATTGGACTCAATGTAGAATATGCATAACTGATTCATTTGTACAGTAATAAATAATCATTTAACTATGACAAAAAACGTGATTATTATAAAGAAGGGCAATGGGGAGCAGGAACGTGTATGGCGTATATTATATACACCCTGTACAGGTCCAGTCCATCATAAAGTATATACAGACAGACAACTATTCACACTCACATTCACACCTAAGGTTAAACCTAACCTGGCTAGGTTAGGTGAATGTCTTTGGATTTGGACAAAACCCATACAGAACATACAAATTCCACACAGGTTGGCACCAGCAAGCCTCAGCCGGCTGGGTGGTTTAAAACAGGTTAACCAAGTGTGAAAATGGGCATCACTTTCGTTTTTGTTTTGTTTTGTTTCTTTATCTTTAAACCATTGGTTACATTAGGTTAGGTTAGGTCCAGCTTATTGTCATTAAACAAGATTTTACAATCAAATGCAGTTGGAACCCCCTCAGAACTTCACACGCACAAATGTTTTCATAAGAAGAAGAAATGAAATAAAATTAGAATTTAAAAAATAAGACGGGTAAAAATCAAATAGGATAGGACAGAGAAAGACAAACACTTAAGTTAAAGTAGCACTGAAGAAAGAAAATACTACACTATATCAACAAAGAAAAATAAACAGCTATACAGTGCTGTGCAAAAGTTTTTCGCACTTTCGATGTTTAGGTTCTTATCCATTACACAATACCATCCGGGGGGCATCTGAGCAGCCCCAAATTCATTCTGCAACATGACAACGGGCCCACACATACAGCCAGAGTCATAAATAACTATCTTCAGTGACAAGAACAGGGAGTCCTGCAACAGATGGTATGGCGTCCACAAAGATCTCAACATCACAGAGCCAGTTGACATGAATACATAAAGAGAAAGCAGACAATGAGACAGCCTAAATCCACAGATGAACTGTGACAAATACTCCAAGATGCTTGGAACTACCTAGCTGCCAAATACCTTAAAAAATTGTGCCCAGGGGAATTGGTACTGTTCTAAAGGCAAAGGTTGGTCACACCAGATATTGATTTGATTTAGTTTTTTTCTGTTTGCTGCACTTTGTGTAAAGTTAATTGGTAAATAAAAAGTATTCATGGCACAGCACTGTATATATACATAGTACATAGACTCAGTTGGCAGTTTATTAGGTACAGCTAGCTGAAACTAATGCACTCTAATACAACAGTTCTACAATAAATCCTCCTTAATGACAGTTAAGGAGGATTTAATTACATAAACTGTTTCAGAGAGGTTTTGATTCAACTGTATGATAATTTTGCAGGATCCTGATGCTGTTGATTTGCATTGTGTCATACTAACAGGTGTTTCTATTATGATATCCACCCCATATATATCAATGAGGTTAGACTAAATAACAGAAACACCTCTCTATATAATGCAGTACTGTTCAACAGCGCCACAAACTACATCCTCAAAATGATGATACAGTTGAATCAGCACCTCACTAGAACAGTTTTAACAAAAAATGGACATCACAGCCTTCATGGAGACAGGAATTTTTGCAGGACTGTTGAGACCAACTGAGCATATATACACATAAACACACACATACAATATGTACAGTAATGCACATTTAATATGTACTATAAAAAATGTACAAAACCATGAATGCTTGATATTTGTAAAACTTCCCAAGATTCGTTGTTAATAATTTTATTTTAAAAAAAATTACATCTTTTCACGTTTAAATTTATTTTAAGTTTTGGCATAGCTGATACTCCATAGCCCGGACCTCAACGCCTGGCGCTGACGTCAGCGGGCGGGGCGGGGAAACATTCCAACTGCGGTCTACTTTTGTCTCTACGTGGAGGAGGCAGGACTCCAGACTGGACGCTGTCTGGAATTTCAGGCGCACCGACGGTGAGTACCAATTTCCTGGCAACTTCTAGACCAACAACTGCTTACAGCCGGAGTTTGTCTCTGCGTCGTTCACTAAAACAACACCCTCGTCTTAATCTTTCCTCTCTGTGATAGCCGCTATCCTCTGTTCAGAGGGGTGGATTTGCAGGGTAAAGTGGAATAGTTTCCTGTCTGTAAAACTTGCATGTCTGTCGCTAGCCGGCTAGCTTTAGCTGCAGCTTCACTGCAGCCTACTCATCCTCACGGCGCTGCATAGGTCCTAAAATACTGGAATAAAAGAGTCTCTGACTCCTTTCATTTGTGACCGCATAACTTCTAGTAGAGGTAAAGTAAAGTAGTATAAACTAATAAAAGACACAACTAAAGTAACATAGAAGGTAACTGGTAACTCTTGGGTGCTTGTTTAAGTATCTGTTTTGAAAATTATACATAAGGCCCATGTTTTCTTAGAACTTTTGGAAATATCCCTACAGGTTTGAGAACTTGACAAATGCAACTGCAAGGAGCAAGTCAGACACAACCAGGTTCGCTCATTTTGTACGCCGCCACTCACCGGATGAAGTCGCATAGGTGGAGCATGCACTAGTTAAAAAAAAAAAAATTATTCCCGGTACATAAAGCTGGCGCATGAATGACCCATACATAAGCACACTCACACATACAGCCTGTGCGCAAGCTGACGCCTGGTCAAATAGGTCTTGTGCAGTGCTAGGCGTGTGTAACCTCACTGTTTGCTCTTGTGATGAAAGGTCACGTTTTTTTTCTTCTTGACACTTTCATATGATGCCAGGACAATTAGAGTAAATGTTTTACCCTCAGTTAAATAAATCTGCCCTTGTCTCTCTTGGGTGACATATTTCTTTTGATATAGTATGAGACATTTGCAAAGTGGAATTTCACTCCATGCATGAGTTGGTATAACGATTTTTCCAAAAGAAATCGTTCAAACATGGTCTCTATTTAAGTTGGTGTAACAGTATGTTGGGAAAGGCTGGGTGGTGATTGTTTTAAAGCTGAAATGAAACAGCCCAGTTCATTACTCAGCGGCTTTTTTTTGTTTGTTTGTTTTTTCGCCCTTGCAAAGCATTGGTTTATGTTGTTTACTGCCCTGAATGATTTACCAGATTTTTCCGGGGCTGCAGTACGTGCAGCAAACATACATCTGGGATCCCAATTGTGGATCACTGTTGGAACAGCACTGACCAACAAGGTTGTCTGATGGTATCAGAAAAACCCAAATCTCAACTCGATAAATATTGTGACTTGGAACAAGAAGTGTGTTGTGAATACAGTTGCTCATCATCGCTCGGTATTTTCTATTCAGCATTTTTTTACCGTCTGTCCTCTGTTAAAATGCTTTTTTGCATGTACACTGTCAAATTTTGATAGAAAGATTTTTAAACATGTTTAATTCTCAAAGAAAAAAGTAATAAATCCATTATTGGCATCAGGACTCAGGAGAAAAAGTTTCGTTCATAGTGTCAGCACTGGAAAAAGGGTTGTTTGCACTTCCTTTGTGTGACACAAAAAAAAGTTGTAATTCTTTTTAACTCTGCCTGTCATTAGTGTGATTGGTGTGGTCACGTGTGGCATGTGTACTGTGCTTTACAACCGCTGAAGTAAAATGTGAGTTTTCCTTGCTCATGCTGCAGAACCATATGAGAGCACCTAACGTAGGTGTGTTAAATACAGATATTAGGTGTCTGATGCTATCTCTGTAAAGACAAACCAGACAGTCAAGGAGGAGGAGGGAGTGTGCATATATTTTGTTTCCGCCCATGCACACGCTCACACCTGTGCGAATGAACAGGTTGCCCCACTTTCTGTGCTGTGCGGATTTTAAACAGGTGCCTTCACTTGTTATTCAACGCAGTGAAAGTGATTGAGTTACTTATTAGCTGCACTCGTTCATGTACTCTCAAGCTTCATTTAGCATTAAACTCACTCCGAGTAGAAGGCTGTACAATCCCATAAATTTGTTACCTTGTGAAGAGAAAATGTTCAGACATTTTTAATCTCAATCTGCATAAAAATGCACATAGTGATAGATGTATGCATTGTTTTGCTTTTGAATATTTCAATCCTATGAATAATTGGGATCCAGTAACTGGAGGAATCATTGAAGTGAGTGAAACTTGATCACTGAGTTGTGACCTATTAACTTTATCATGATGCCGTAGCGCCACCTATCCACGTGGTCATCCAACTGTGTACCAAATGTGAAGATTTGATCAGTTTCTTTAGGATTAGTGAGGAAACAAACTCCCATGGAAATGTGGCATAGAGGAATACTGTTTTTTTTTTTTTCTTCTTTTTTTTAACTGTTCTACAATGCATAAAACAAAAAATAGTGTAATGAGTCATTAATCTCCACAGAGCAATTCTCTTGCAGTAGGAATGCAGTGTATTGCCTAGGGACACTTCAGCAAAATGCTTGCATGAGGAAAGGGTGGTACTTAACAATTATTGTGTTTTGTACTGTCTGATGATACGGTATTTAAAGGATAATGCTTTACCGTGCTTTTGTTGAGTAATGGCAAACCCTTGTCGGTGTGTCTGCTTACCTGCAGCAGAAACAGCCTAACATGATTCAGCAGCACCTCAGTAACTTGTCTGACGACATTGTTAAGAGATGTTTGGTGGAGGATTCCTGTGTTAAAACCTTTGCTAGCACAAGCCTTATTAACCTGCTGCATCATTTACTACAGCTCCGTCCTTTCATTTGGTGAAAAGTAGTGTACTGTAGTGAGCAGGTTGTAAAGATAATGTCAAGGGGCCATTTCATATAAAAATTTCCATGATGATTCACCATATAGTCAAGCTTTGTAAGCTTTTTATAGTACCCCTAAATCCAGCCCAGGTTGTTATGTCTATAGCTGTACATGATGTCAGAGATGTAAACATACAGTATTAGTTGTCCTCACCTCCTCCTTATCTGTCAGTATGGCTGTGCTTATCTAATCCACACAGGCTGAAAAGGAAATAAAGGGCTGGTGTTACAGACTGTTTGGTGTTTATGAGTCAGTTTGCTTCACATCTGCAGGCGATTGTGACGGAGTAAAAATGTCAATGTTCTTGCAGACTAAGTTGGGTGTGTGCGCATATGAACTTGACCGCACTTGGGAAGGGTGCCCAATCTATTTGTGTGCCTCACATTTCTAGTATAACTATGTGGATGAAACACAGGGTGGGGTGTGTCAGCTCTACACATTTAAATCATGCCATCTGGGAACAGCGCTCCAATTTAGATTGACTGAAAGATCCATCAAAGGCGATTGTAAACGGCGTCAATGTGCTGTTTTTGGCTCAATAATCAAAGCTGGTGCTTGGAAAGAAGTACTTGTGCATGGGCGATATCCAGTTGTAAAAAAAAAAAGAGCAAGAGAACGGGGAGAGCTTCTTGAATGAGTGTTGAAATGTCTTTATAGACTCCAAAGCAAGTCCAGTTGCTCTTGTTTTGGTACTGCTAGATATCACGTGACCTAAATGACTGACAACCTACACAGAGATGTGTTTAGAGGACTTGTATTTGTTATCATTGTATGTTTCTGCATTCCTATAGAACCTTTTTGGGGGTCCTTTTGAATCCTCATTTCAGCTCAAAATTCAAAATCTTCCAATTTGGGAAATCTTTTACCCATATTAGCTATGTTTCTCTTTATCAGTCAAAGGTATGGCAGCATCATTCTCATCTACTGGACCCTTGCACTGTGGCAAAGTACTGACATTTCAATAATGTGTTTGAACTCTATCCGGAGTATTGATATGCTTTTAGGCAAACACGAGCCACTCCATTTAGGAGGTTGGTTTTGTGTTTAGAAGAGCGCAGGAATTTTCTCATCTCTCCAAGCACACAGACCAGCTGTCAAAGAAAGCAACTGTCATTGGAGCCTGACACTCTGGACTCATTTTCTAGCGTTACACAAGATTTATTGCTGTGGTTTGTGACGATGATTACAAACCCTCTATTCTTCTGTACCATCAGATACGTCTCACATTTGTCTCCTGCCATTTGTGCCCCTGCTCCATGTACTCAACCCCGCTTCTGTTTCCACTCTGCGTCTGTTGAGGGTGTGACAAGGGCTGGCAAATGAGGTAATGTTTGTCGGCCCTTATTGTAGCCGGGCTGACTTCAGCAGCCACATTTCACAGCCTTCTGGAGAAAAGTTAAATATAGCAACACTGTTGTCATTTTCCTAATCGTTTAGTAAGGAGTTTTTGCCTGTCCCGATTTAGTGTTACTTTGTAGAAGAGAAACACTTTTTGTGATTCATGGAGTGGCATTTAAAAGTATCTCTGTTGGTGCTGAAGCTGACTTAAATGACAAATCTGTCCTTGTCGTAATTACCTACAGTCAGTTTTTCTACTATATTTTGCACTTTTTTTTTTAAATCATAAATTAAACCAGACTAAACATGATATTGTATCAATGACTTTGATAGGAAACTCATTCTATATTTTTACAGGACGAAGTGTTATTATGTCATCACTTTTTGTTTGAAAGAATAGCATTATAGGAAATGAGTCACGGCTCGGAGAACACATCGCCACTGTTGGATCATCTTTCATGAATACTATTAATAGTTTCATTCATGAAAGAGGATGCACAGTTACTTGACTTTTGTTAATTGTTTATCTGCCTGTGACGCTGCTGTGGCCAGGGAAAGACTAGATGGCTGAAATCACTCACTTCAGACATAAATTACTTTTAATTATTCAGAATCAGGTAGGAACTGATCCATTTGACTAACTGGAAATTCAACTATTCCCTAATATGGTTTTACTCATGTTGTATTGTGGAACCCAAAATGGCCTTGCCCAGGATGTCTGACTAATACACTTTGAAAATCAACAATCTCTACTTTAAATCAGGAACACTTTTCTGCCTGGAAAAAAAAATCTGTGATCCTTATTTTACCGCTGTATAAACCTCATCTTTGTTTTCTGAACACTTGTGTTGGAGAGGAATGCCATCATACCAGTTTAACATTGGAGAGAGACATGCAGCACACCCCGCTCACCTCTCTGTAAGTGAAGCTCGATCTATCCAGGCCTCATGCATTCCTCTGCCACGAGAGAACGGGAAGGAGTTACTCAGAGGAATTCCTTATTTTCAGTGATTTTTCAGATGGTTACTTTGCCTCAGAGGAGTTTGGGAACACAGTGTTTTTGGTACAAGCAAAATAACCCAGAGACTGAGTCTCACTGGTCTTGTTTTTTTACTTCAGTCTTTACACGTTTAAATGAATGTCTCTCCTAAGTGGGGACATTTTTCTCAGCTACCATTATTTGTAAAAAAAGAAAAAAAAATACAGCTCAAACACCACCATGATGAACCAGCATCAAGGTCTTTACATTTCAGAGAAGCAGCTCTCTCAGAAATCATCCAGATGTTATGTTGTCAGATAAAACAGCTGGCTCAGATTGCATGAAAGATTATTCTTACACTAAAATAAAATTTCTTTTGATTTGTAGAGCAGATTAACACGTTTTTTTTTTTTTTCAACAACACAGGCTCGTTGCTATTCAATAGAACAAACAGGAAATTACTTTGATTATGGGAGAGAGACGTGCTTGGAAAAGGAAAGGAGCTAAAAGGAAAAACTAAAGAGAACAGTAGATATGAACAGCAGAGGTGGGGATCAGAGAGGAGACGGGTACATGAGGTACTACTTTAAGAGCTTTTAGTCCTTACAGAAGATGGGGAGTGACTTTTGTTGAGCTGCATTGGAGAGGTAAGGTCACTTCTCCGTTGGCAAGGACGTAAAAAGTTGAGGCTGCTTTGTGATTTAAGCAATCTTAAGCAGTGAGCAGTGAGCCGTGAGATGAGGGAGTACAAATACCTCTGCTGGTTGAAGATACAGAAGGTTGCAGCAGTCTGGAAAAGTTGCAAGGAAATAAAAGGAGGTTTACGGGAGGCTGATGAGGTTCCCCTAAAGTCGTCCCTCCTGTCATTTAAAGACCCTGCTGATGACCGTACACTTTTTCTCTCTGCAGTCCCACCTTTCTCTGACTGACCACCTCAGGTCAATCACAGAAAAATGTCTGGAAAGATAACAAAAGAGGAGATGGAGGAGATGAGGGAGATCTTTGGGAAAATTGGTGAGTAAAAGACATTTCATCATGACAATATGTTCATTAGGTCATTTAATATTTACATTAGCAAAATTTTTGCTGGTTACATCTTGTTAAGCGTGCAGACTATTTAATTTTTTGTTAATTGAAATCCAAACAAGAAGTGGAACTTTTGATTGGGATTTAATATAATTTCTTTGTAGGCCAAATGATTAATAAAAACTATATAACTGTTGGTAACAATGACCGTTGGTGTCTAATGGTATTTTCTTTCCTGTTTTTGTAGATCTGGACAACGATGGATATATCTGTGATTATGAACTCAATGAGCTCCTTAAAGAGGCTGGCCATGCCCTACCTGGATACATGGTTCGAGAGATCATCCAGAAACTAGATCGCAACAAGGATAATAAGATCAGCTTTGAAGAGTTTTTGTCGGTACGTTAATTGGAGCTCAGAACAGCTCATAGTCTCAAGCTTGACAAATTTTCACATTCTGGTCAGAACTTTGTTTTCTGCTCTGCTTAAAAGCACCTCGCACTCCTGAGCAGGACCAATTGCAAAGCAACTTTTAGCAGCTAAATGCACAATAAGAGATTAAAGCCATCTACAAACCACACACACAGGCATACATACTAAGGAAATGTGGAAGAGAGGTCAGCAAAGTGGTGTGAGTTTCAGTATTTTTGTTTCAGCAGTGATGAGGGAGCAGTCATTCACAGACCACCCTTCTGGTACAGGAGCACAGCATGATTGAAAATCTCAATGTAGTTGTACTATTATGTAGTATAATAGTTCAGATGTCTTGTTTTAGGGTGTGTGACTGTTGAATATTTAGTAAACTTAACCCTGACTATGATAATGACAGAGTGAAACAAATTGAACTGAATGAACCTAAAACTGAACTTTGGAGGATTGTAATGGGCTCATTTTTAATCTTGCAGTTTGTAATATAATGAGCTGCAAACTTAATAAAATGAGCTGAAAGGTGCATTATTCATACTGCACCTTTCAAAACAAAGGTACAAGGTTCTTTACGTGGATAACATCAGAATTGATACATTTCAGGACAACAATTAACTAAAAACAGGCAATTAAAAGTACAAATAAAATATAATAAAATACATCAAAATTAAATAAGAGATAACATATACTATAATTGGAAAATAAAAAATGTAATATTTAAATAATATGGAACAGTGTAAGTAAAAGTCGGACAATATCTGGCAAATAACAACCCCTTTGTGTGTATAATTTGTGGAGATAATCACTCGTGGCCCAATTGTCACCTGATTGTTCTGCTTATTTATTTATTTATTTATTTATTTATTTATTTATTTATTGGAAAAACTGGGATTTGAATAGTACAGTCCAGTACTGTTCATGTGCGGGCGGGAAGGGACTATATTCGGGACTTCCTAGTTGGCTGAAAAACAGCATTGTGCCATTGTTTCGGAAAGGTGTGCGCTTCAAAACCAGGGTTTGACAAAACACCACTATACAAAATATGTTTTCATGGATGATGAATGTGAGTGTCCTCCTCACAGCACATACATGAGAATGTGTAAGCTAAAAAATTGCTGTTTGCTATACTTGCAGAATTAAGTGGAAATCTCTAACATTCATGCAAGGTCATGACTGTCTTTTTGTAGTTGCCTCTTTTGTCTAGAGTTCATAAACAATGCAAGCTGGCACCCTGTGACCTTGTGTATGTTTGGGGTAAAGTGTGCTATGCTTTTTAAACAAATCTACCAGTAGCAGGCTGAATGGCTCATTGTGGTCGCACCAGCGCCTGTGGGGCTGTGGTTACTGATGAAGCAGCGATAACCTCAGCTTCAGGAAGTATCGCACAAATTACAATAAAATACTTTTTGTCAAAGCAGCTTTGACTGAAGCCGCTCACATGTTGTTCTTCACTGATACACTACATGCTCATACCTCAGAGCTCTCTATGGTCTCATTAGTTGTTGTTGAGACTGGTTTAATGTTTAGAGGTAATTATTTAATGTTGGGGTGTAGGGACAAGCCTGAGGGTAGTGTTAGTGTGGTGGAGGATGATAACAGCTGTTCCTCTGGCAGTTTACTGTTACTCTTGATAACACTAATCACATACTGGCACTCACATACTCAGCACTCTAATACTTAGATTAGATGTGTGATGAAAGCACAGTCTCACTTTAAATCACTACAGTGTACTTAAAAGCATCACACAACATCAGTTGCTTTTATGAACCCATTGACCTGACATCTTCCTGGACTTTTCATAGTAATAAACGCTGTTTTCAGCCCCTTAATATAACCCTAACCCTGACCACGTTCATCATATTTTCTCAGCCCTGTAGCTGGCAGGTTGGCTTTGTGTGATTATGGCAGTGAGGAGAAATTCCAGCAAGACAGCTGTGTCTGCCGAGTGACCTTGGCTTTCCTGATGACTAACAGGAGCTTGAAGACAACAAAGGATGCAAACAGCAGTAAATAGAGAGATGATGATTTAGGCTTTCATACAGACGAATGACTGCAACTAAAGATTGTTTTCACCATTGATTTAATCAAATTACTATTTTTAGAATTAAGTTTGTTTGTTTTTTAGGTTTGTTTTTTTTTTGTTTGTTTTTTTTTTTTAATTCACTCAAAATTGATTGACAAATACCCATCATGAGTGATTTGTGGAAGCAAAAATTATGGTGAGAAAATACCACAATGTGGTTGATCTGGCTGTGATTTCTTTATAAATTTGCAGATATACAGTTGAGCTGTTGTATTGAATTGAATTAAACTGGACAGTTTAACCTAATCAAGTAGCCACTGAATGTATATGTCAGAAAAGGATTCAGTTAGTGCTTTCAGAGTTACAAATATTTATTGATAATTTCCTTCTTATAATTGAAACATAAGCAGAAAACTGTTTTGAATAGCAGAAGGCAACTCTTTCAATTATTATTAACCCAAGTAATGTCAATCATTTTATATAATTATTTTTTAAATTGGTTTACCTCTACAACACAATTGTTTATCCAAAAATCAAAATGCACATAGAAATATCTTAAATATTCCACAATTGTCTAGGGCTGTAGTCAACCAAAGAAAATCTTGGTTGACTGATATCGTACCTACTCTTCAACCAATCGATTGGTCGTAGGGGAAAAAAAAATCTGCACCCTCTCTCTACATTAACTTAATCGGCCACAGTTCATTTAGTGTGCTCTACTTGGTTGCCTTATTAGCTTCAATAAATTATAAATAAACATAAAAAGCTAGTATTTGCAGCATATTAAATCATTTTAACTTAATTAGTTTCTACTGAAATAATGACAACAGACTTAGAGCCGACTAGTGTTCACCTGCCCATATTAATATGATTTCTTAAAATAGAACAATATCAACTGGTGATCCCAGCACAAGAACTACTGAGGAATACACACTCAAAGCCTCAAGTGTTAACACAAAAGTTAATGGAGCATCCTAACACAAGCAAGTTAGCCTACCGTTTTTAGATGATATGCCATGTTGCTTGTTGAGCTTTGATTTGCAAACTGCTGTTTGCAAAGTTTTTAAAGTTGACTTTTTGGTCTGGAGCCAACTCCGAGCAAATGTACAGTAAATGTTCAGTAAACGTTCAGCAAACATTAAATAGGTTAGACCTAGCAGTCACCATTCGGTTGGGCAAGTACAAAGTTGTGTTTTCAAAGGTAGTCCCCCCCCCCCCGCCGCAGTAAATAATGGATTAATCCTGGAAGTCTTAATCGGATGTGAGCATATTGACCAACCTATCAACTAGTTGACCTGGAGACTACAGCCCTATAATTTTCAGCCTAAAGCAATAACGTAGGATTTTCGTGGTATAGTAGTAATTGGTCACTAATTATTCTTTGGTTTTGTTTTAGATTGTCCAGGAGCTGAGGGGCAGTGAAATAGCAAAAACTTTCCGCAAGGTCATCAACAGAAAAGAAGGCATCCTGGCTATTGGAGGGACGTCTGAGTTGTCAAGCGAAGGCACACAACATTCGTTCTCTGGTAAGTTGCAGAGGGTCCTGACATCATGGACATCATCTCCTTTCTCTCTCCAGCTGCTGCTAATTTTTGTCATAAAGTGTTGACTTTTCTGCTTTCTGCAATTCAGGTAGAGATGTTTCATTCACTATTGAAGAAATCCATAACGTACAATATAACCTTCATGAGCGATGTCACATTATATTGTTGGTGTTTTGCTTTTAACTGATGCTTGTATATGTACACACTTACAGAGGAAGAGCGATATGCCTTTGTTAACTGGATCAACACTGCTCTGGAAAAAGATCCTGACTGTCAACATGTCCTGCCCATGGATCCCAACACAGACTCCCTCTTCACATCTGTCGGAGATGGTATAGTACTCTGGTGAGAGATCCTGTTTTCACTTCAAGCAAGCAACACGGCTCTCCCCTCCATCATGTAGCTACCCTTCTGACATAAATGTCAGATACCTCCATCTCACTGCACTTAATGTTGTGGTCCCATTCGGGCTGATACAAAGATAAATATGAGCCTGTATTGGGGATGTTGGTCAACCATGACGATATACTATTTTGCACTGCAGAGAAGATACTGATACTAGCACAATACTACAACATTCATTGAAACGAAATCCATAAATGATTAGATACTTTTTCCAAATCTGTTTCTCTTTGTTAAATCACAAGTTCAAGGTATACAAATGTATACTAGTTGAAACAGTAAATGACTTTAACACTAAAGTATCATAATCAAAATTGTAAACACTGCTGTAAAGGTGGTTCATAATTGGCTGAATGCCAGTTAGCATTTGGCGGCTAAAAAAACAGTCTTGCAAGTAATCAACGCCTTGTCATGTGAGTATTTAGATTAGCATAAAAAAGATTGCAGAGTTGCAGAGAAATCATCTGTGTCCGCACATATACCAAACAGATGAACTGCATGACAAAGAGAGACACTGTTCACAAGCTGTAGGGGAACTTAACAGGGATATTGAGGACTTGTGATCAGCATGTAGACCGACACATGCTGATTAAGAAGCAACTTGATATGAGACATGTTTGTTACAGTATGCCATTTTGTCTAAATGCATACACCCACTTTTTGTTGTGGTTACCACAACAAAAAGTCAACATTTAGAAAAATGAAATTTTTATTTTTTTCAGGCATCTTAGCCTTAATTAGTTTTCAGTATAGATAAGAAATGAGTGGAGAAAGAAATGAGTGATTATGTGCAACAAAGATCCCTAACTGGACTCTTGACATGGCAAATTCCTTGTCCACGCAAATTACATTTTTGACACAAAGTTGCTTATTGCCAGAGTTCAGACGCTTTTCAAAATCTTTTGCAAACAATGAAGATTTTGGTTGCTATCTCTGTCTTATTTTACAATATGGACACTGCATTAAATGTCTGAAAAAAGCTCACGTTTGGTTTTGTATGTTTGCACAGCAAAATGATCAACCTGTCAGTGCCAGACACCATCGATGAAAGAACCATAAATAAGAAGAAACTGACGCCATTTACAATACAGGTCAGTCAAAATTAATCTATGATGGTGCAGTGTTTTTTTTTCTTGTTTTTTTTTTTTTCCTCCCATCACTTTTTATGCAAATTAACCAACAGCTGATGCTTTGTACCTTACAGGAGAATCTGAACCTGGCCTTGAACTCAGCTTCTGCCATTGGCTGCCATGTGGTAAACATTGGTGCCTTAGACCTTAAAGAGGGGAAGCCCCATCTGGTGTTGGGCCTGCTTTGGCAGATCATCAAGATCGGTCTGTTTGCTGACATTGAGCTCAGCAGAAATGAAGGTACGGGCCATAGTTTAGTTTGTCCATTACATAACATGTATTTGACTCTGTAGTCCTATCACTAGCGTTTCCTGGTCTGTTGTCAAGTAGTTAAACTGATCGTTAACACCCTTCTGCAGCGCTGGCAGCATTGCTGAGAGATGGGGAAACACTGGAGGACCTGATGAAGCTGTCTCCAGAAGAACTGCTGTTGCGCTGGGCAAACTTCCACCTGGAAAATGCTGGTTGGCAGAAGATCAACAACTTCAGCTCTGACATCAAGGTGGGCCTAGATGCAGGAAGGGAAACCACTCAGAGAGTGATGATAATACTTACAGATTATTTTTTATTAACTTTTGGTTTTAAGGTCCTTGTAGGAAGTGTCTGTAGGGTTTGTTTGTTTGTTTGTTTTTCGCCAATTTGACACGCCAACGCACCACACCACCAAGGCATCTATCAGCACATTGGACCAGACGGTACATGAATGTGTTTGCACAAACTAACTCAAATAGATGCCTCCACTGCTCGAATGGGTAGTGGCTCTGGCTAACACTAACAAACTATCAAATGTTTAAGAGGGGATTTAATATATTTACAAAGACCTCTTAAAATGGTAAATAGTGCTTTTGTTTCTCTGGCAAAATGCCTGTTTGAAGTTTGAAACACCCACATTACCTAAAATAACGCAAATGTTAGACAAAATACAAAATATACTGTGCACACGAAAAGCTGCACCCAAGCAGTATTAAGTTTATTAATGCATCTGTCGTCATGAGACAGAAAGTTACAATTGTGTTACACAGTTCTTTTCATTTATTAGCAGAAGTCTGATTGTATTTGGTTGTTTACATTATATTCCAGGACTCAAGGGCCTATTTCCACCTCCTGAATCAAATCTCTCCAAAAGGCACCGATGAAGACCAGCCTCGCATAGACATCAACATGGCAGGCTTCAGTGTAAGCACTTTGACAGTCAACGCTCAGAGTTGAGTATCTTCATCGTGGTAACAGCTGTACGGTGTCTTTGATCGGAGCATGTGTTCTCTGTGTTGTTCAGGAGAAAGACGACATGAAGAGGGCAGAAGCCATGCTGCAGCAGGCTGACAGGCTTAGCTGTCGACAGTTTGTCACCCCCGCTGACGTCGTTAGTGGAAACCCCAAACTCAACCTTGCCTTTGTGGCCAATCTGTTCAACAAATATCCAGCGCTGATCAAACCTGAGAATGAGGACATTGACTGGGGACTGCTGGAAGGTATGGAGAGCAGAAAAACTCAGTTTTTAGACTGGATAGATAACACATAGTATTAGAGCTTTGTAGTTTTTTTCACAATTCTCCCAGTATTTCTGTCTAAATACACAAACAACAACCAGAGATGCTTGAAAAGATTGCTCTGTTGCTTCTAAGTAAATTCAGTAACAATAAGTAATTTGTTGAATAAAGCGATGTAAAGTAGTTTTCAAAGGTAGCCTCAATTGGTGGACACAAGAAACTGTCTTGTTTTCAGTTCTTGCCCCACTGGTCCAAGTCTTAAAACTCAGATCATAAGTATTTCTCTGTAACATTAAATATTCATGACCAATAAGTGACACCTTTGGGGGGGAAAAAAAAAAAAACATCCTTACTAAAGGAATTATTAAGAGTTTAACGGTCACAAACTCAGATCACCTGCTTCATCAGGACTGTGGTAGGGGTTTAATGACATTTGACGGACAGCTGCCCAGCAGTATAAGCAAACAACCCCACAACTGTCATCACCTTTTGATTTAAAGGTTGGAAAAATGTGTTTTCACGTAATTCTGTTCACCAAGACCAGCTCACTTCAAACAAGAGAGGAAAGGCACAGACCAAAAACACAAAATCAGAAATCTCACATGTGAAGTATCCAAAACTGTTTAAAAAATCGCCACTAGCAAGAAGCCAACTGACGAAGCAGGTTTTCAGGGCCTTGAACTCCAGAGCAAGAGAGGTACAACCTGAGAAGAACCAGTTCTGAACAGACAGCTAGTTTTGTTAGTCAACTAACTGGCCTGCAGGCTTATTTGAGCATAAAAAAATCATTTTAACATTAAAATGTGACAACAAGCCAACTCTAACTTAGTCTCCCTCTGGATACATTAATTAGTCTGCACATCATGCATTTACAAGTTAGCTGAATAGAGTGGCATGAGAAATATCAAAAAATATGTACCAGGCCTACTGAGCTATGCATATTTAGAACCACATTGACTATTGCTAAGTTGAACTGCCAGTTAGATCAACTGAATCCCATGATCCTTTGCTGTCAAGGTGAGACAAGAGAAGAGAGGACATTCAGAAACTGGATGAACTCTCTGGGAGTGAACCCGCATGTCAATCATCTGTATGGGTACGTACCACACACGACAGTTTGTGTCACTCCTTAGTATACACTAACATCTGAAGAGTTTGCAAAGCTGGTGGGATCTCATATGTGTTTAACGTTAATAAAAATCAAACACCGTCCTGTCTTCCAGAGACCTACAGGATGCCATGGTCATCCTTCAACTCTATGAGAAGATTAAAGTGGCTGTTGACTGGAACAACAAGGTCAACAAGCCACCTTACCCCAAGCTGGGAACCAACATGAAAAAGGTAAATTAGATTCCCTTCAATTGTTACTAGGCTAGAAAACAACACCTTTTTGGTTGTCTTTCGCCAACTATTCTATTTTGTGCCCCTAGTTGGAAAATTGTAACTATGCAGTAGAACTGGGCAAAACAGCCAAGTTCTCCCTCGTTGGCATTGGTGGGCAGGACCTGAACGATGGCAACGCTACCCTGACTCTGGCACTGGTTTGGCAGCTCATGAGAAGGTGAAACACAACTACAACAGTATCACTTCAGCAATGTGTGCTGGATTTTCACTCCCGTCACCTTTTTTAAAATATTCTTTAGAACTTAATGAAAACAAGTAAGAATTAAGTATTTTTATGTACCAAAATATATAAAGAACTAAAAAAAAAAAAAAAAAAAGCCAAATGAGGGTTGAATTACTCAACTTTTCTGGGGAAAAAAACAAACAAATCAAAATGCTTACGATCTTCGTATGCCCAGGGGTGCTTCCAAATAACATTTAGTTTTTCAGTCAGTGTGTCTTTGTGGTATTATAAAATGCTACAATCACCATCAGTCTTCATTGCCAGATTCACTGTGATAACTGTATATTTACTGTAAACAATTTCTAGGGAGTGGGTAGTTAGAAACCTCCATTTCATGGCAGTGGTGTCGTTAGTATGTGTGCATTGCTCCAAATCAAGACCACATTTCCATTAACTCAGTTGGCTCCTGTCACAAAGGATGTGTGTTGACATATTTAGTAGTTCCCCATATTTTGTAGTCTTTGTGTCAGAGTTTCCAAGGTTTGAGTGACCCAAAAATCACAACGATACAGAAGTCCATGCTGCTCGACATGACAATGTGGTTCTTAAAACGAAAAATACATGTTTTAAAACAAAAATGTGTGTCCAGAATTAAAGTTTCTTCACTACTGTTTTTGTTTTTTGTTTTTTGTTTTTTAGTCTCAGCCCCACATTCCCACATCTTTTTTTTTTTTTTTAAACACAGTTACCTGGAGTTTTCAGTTCATATGGATAGTAAACAAGGTGCTTCTCCACTCTTTCAGATATACGTTGAATGTATTGGAAGAACTGGGAGATGGACAGAAAGTAAATGATGACATCATTGTTAACTGGGTGAATAAAACATTGGCAGAGGCTGGAAAATCAACCAAGATTTCAAGCTTTAAGGTAAAGCTGTTTTTCCTCTTTTTGCTTACATTGCCATGAAAAGACCTGCATTTGTAGATTGAATTAGAATATTTTAATATGGAACTTTAAATATAGTGACAGATGTGTGAAGAAATCATCTAACCTCTTCTTTTAAGCCTTTCCTGAACTTCCAACTGCACTTGATGGTCTTCATCAGCAAATGGAGCTGGCTCAGGTGTCACCACATGACAAGTTATCACGTGATAACATGTGGTCCTATAGGGGGTTGGTGTTGATGTATCATTTCTCTGAGTCAGACCCATTTGTTGATGAAGACTGTGAGGTGTGGTTGAAGGCTCAAAGAAAGTTAGTAAGTGGACCTGTGAGGTTAGATTATTTTTTTTAGTGTTCCCAAAGTCAAGAATAAACCTCCATGCTCAAAAAAAGGAAAGATGATTTCACAATCATATAAATGACATTAAAATGCCAGAGTCATTCCATGCCAACTCGCCAGGGATTCAGAATTTTTCCCAGTTTCACGTCACGGATTTTCTTGAAAAAAAGAAAAAGAAAAAAAATAATAATAATAATTTGAAAACGTCTATTAAATTCAAGGGACCTTGCAAAATCCTGCAGCTCTACTTCAAATACTTTTTTAGTTATGAATTTTTGAAGTTTGGCACTAGGAGCTTTATTTCACCATTTCTGTGATTCTTTGTAAGCCTCACAATTCGCTTATTTTTCACTGAAATGAACTAAGATTATTATTTTGTCCAGACACACGGAACAAGATGACATCATCTAGTGTGCAACAAACCATTCCAAGCTGTAACTTGGCAATTTCCTGAACCCAATGAAAAACAGGCTCAATAGGTATCACACAGAGACAGAAATCCTTGAAGTCAACATAGTGCAAATAACTACCTATGCAATGAAAACCACTGAATGTAATACAACAGCCAGTGAAAAGTATGAAAAAAATTAGCTATTTAAAAAAAAAAAGAAAACATTAAATGATGGAGTAATTTAACATCTTAAAAGAATCATCTTAAAGAATATCTTAATGTGTTTTTGCAGCTCCAGAGCTATAGTATGCAAGATCTGTCGCACTCAATTTTTTATGCAGGACCTAATCACTTCTAGATGTGATAGAACCATATTAATACTACATAGAATCAAAATTTGGTTGAAATAAAGTGAAAACTAGTGGAGATATTCCTTTCCGAAAATGATAGATTCTTCATTTGGGTAAAAAGGTAATTTGATTACTGTAAAACATTCAACAGCTATTTACATGAATACATGTTGCAAATTATCCTCAGGGTTTTCTTGAATGTTCAGTACAAATTTCAACCCAAACCAGTGAAAAGTAAGTGACTGGTGAGGCTTGGAAAAGCGTCAAGGGCCCAACTTCAAAAATTCATAACTAAATAAGTATCTTGAGGAGAGCTATAGGTCCCACGAATTTAATAGTTTTCATAGGAATTTCCAAGAAAGTCCATGATGTGAACTGGGAGGCCCTAGGTGAGTTGGCATGGAATGATCCATACAGGCAGGCACTCTTCTCATTGGTCAGGTAAACTTATGTGTGTCAAATCCTTAATATGTGTGTGGTGTGGTGATCAGGACAAGGAGATCAGCAGCAGTTTGGCAGTATTGGAACTGATAGACGCCATCCAGCCTGGCAGCATCAACTATGAGCTGATAAAAACCAGCAGCCTCTCTGAAGATGACAAGCTGGAGAACGCCAAGTAAGATTTTCTGTTACAAAAAGAAAGAAGCAGCCCTTTTCCATTTTTTTGGTAACTCTGTGTAAACCTTTTTATTGGAGACAACCTCTCTGTCCTTCCTAGATATGCTGTCTCTATGGCAAGGAAGATCGGAGCCCGTGTCTATGCTCTCCCGGAAGACCTCGTGGAGGTCAAACCCAAAATGGTGATGACAGTCTTTGCCTGCTTGATGGGTCGGGGGATGAAGCGGGTCTAAGAGACTGGCTGGGATCATTGTGACACTTGCTAAACTTGTACCCACAAGCCATTAGTGTTTTGAAAGAGCGCCCCCAACTGAAGGAATGAAGAATGATTTTTTTTTTTTTTTTCTTGGTTTTTTTGAAGGAGAATAATGCAGTCAGAATCATAAATTTGCATGTATCTTTGCCCCTTTTGATTAACAGAGGTGTTTACTGAAGAATAATGATCTGTCCTCTTATTTAAAATGGGTCCAAAATACTAAAATTTCTGTTACAGAGGACAACTTGTTACTTTCAATATCCAGAACTCTTAATTAAAGTATAAGAATGCTGTTTTTTAAAGCAAGTATGCATATTTCCAGCTGCAAGGTTGTTTACATATTTTTACTCAGACTGATAAGTAAATTATATCCTTGTCTAACCAACAAACATTCCCGAATACCATACTTATGGAAAAAATACTTGACAAGGCAAAAAAAAAAAAGTCAGAGGTCAGATGTTTAGGTGCAGCACATGTCAAAAAACACCCAGACATTCCCTCTCACTTAATGAAGTACCAGCATGTCTTAATAACTGGCACCATAAACTTCTACATATCTGCATACAGAAGCCACAAGGTCAAATTATACTAACGACCAGCCCGATGTGCTGTCTGTATGCTTGTACTTGTCATTTGTTTGTTTCTTGGGATTATTATGTGAGGTAAATGCTGTTTTTGGGGTGTCTGGTGTCTGGTCTTTTTCTTTTTTTTTTCTTTTTTTTTTTTTTTTTTGGTCTGTTACGTTGGATTATGAGCAGGCTAACTGGACTCCCCTGGCTTCTGCTGTGCCTTCTTCTTGTCTTAAAGATGACTTGGACTTGTGCTTTTGAGGTTTTCCCTTTTTTCTTTTGTATTCAACATTACCAAATATACAGTAAACAGTAACTTCATTCCAGGTAGCTTCATGATACTCTGACAATGGCCAGATTATATTTGGTCTTATGTTCATATATACTTGTAAGTGCTTTACATGTAACAATAAATATGACTTTGAAAACTGCTGTGTTTTTATCTTATAGTTCCTGGAAAAGGCATCTCCCATAGAAATGGAACTGGCCATATTAATCTGTTAATCCACCGCTTTTATCCTGAATAAGTGGTAATGGTGGTCCAAATATCTTGAACTGGTTGTTTTAAACCACATAGTGCATCTGATCATAATAGGGTTTTGTTTTTTTTTTTTGGGGGGGGGGGCGTTTGCATATAAAAAATTAATTCCCTTAGAAGTTTTCATGTTATATTGTTTTACAACATTGAATCAAAGTGGAGATAGTGTAGCTTTTTTGACACTGATCAACAAAAAAAAGATCCTTTAATATCAAAGTGAAGACAGTCAAAATGATTCAATTCATTACAAATACAAAAAATGTGTTTGCCCATCCAATACATTAATATGTACACATCAAATTATTTACAATATTTACAACACAACACTGAAATCAATTTTGTATTGATAACTGGAGTGCAATGGAATGCCTTAATTACCCGAAAGACACATTATCTGAATATAGTGATGTAGTTAGTAAATATATTTAATATAGTAGTCTACATTTTATTAACAATACAATAAAACACACCAAGAAACTGGTTCACACAAGTGACACAACAAACTAGATGATAATCCATCATGGATTTAAAAACAAATAGCTCAACTAGGACAGGATAGCAAATTACAAAAAAAGTGAGGACTTTTAAATTAAACATTACATTAACACTATAGCTTGAATATCTTTGGAGTAAGATCTGAATATAAATCCTCGGACAACTAAATTTTCCTTACATGTAAAGTTGTATATCTTAACATATTAGAGACACTTAATAAAACGCCCTTTGAAAAATAATTTCACACACGTCTAATGCCCTTTTCTATTTGCCGTGCAAAAGCAACAGTTAGATAAAACCGTAGTCATGACCATGACATAACGTAAGTAACATAAATACTGTTCAATATTCACGTAGTGTCATTATTATGCGATATGATCAAAAGCCCCAGGATGGCTACTAAATGGACTTTGTGGTGACGTGAGAGTTTTGGAACAACCAGCCAGAGGAACAGCAGCTATGATGACTGTTATGATCCGAGTTGTTACCTCCTTTTCTTTTTACTGCTGCCTGCTTCTCCTTTCTCTCGTCTCTTTCTCTCTGTTATTGCCCTCCTGCTTTTATGCTCTTCCCTCTTTCTCATTCTAAAGCACTCCACCTGTTGTAAATAGCACCTCATAAAAAAAGATACGTTTATTGCTGTTTGCGTTTCCCCTCCCTGCTGCTTTTGATTTATGACTGTTAAGTCTACCCAAGAGGAAATGCACCAAGACTGAGCCTAATAATTTTTCTAAGATTTCTACAAACACTTAAATGGACTTTAAACATGGAGTATACAGTGACAAAAAAGAGAGGGAGAATCTGAGTTTTAAGATATTTGTTTTCCATAATTATAAGATATTATATTTGATCTAGACTGTGTCTTGTTGGCTGTCAGTCATTGTTCACAGCCGTGATTTTCTTTACAGTCCATCAACAATCTTGTAGTACAACAGGGGATAGTGGTGGCAGATTGCAGTTTACTGTTCACTGGCCTGAATCTCAGTCAGATGTAAAGTCCTCCGGGCTCCGCTCCCCAAAGAGCTTCTCAGCAAGTCTCCAGTCCTCCAGTTTTGCCAAGGATCTGGTTAAAGATGAGACCGCCAGGCTCTGTCAGAGAGCTGGATGATGAGGAGGCTGCCTCCTCAGGCCTTCATCATGTGGATTTTCAGGCTCCATGTACATCAGAGAGTGTCTGTGTGGTGTTGGAGAAACAGTTTGGATTGATAAAGACAGCATCAAATCACAAACACCTTAGACCATTACAACTTATTCAAAAACCCAAACTCGTCCCTTAAATAAGTGATTTTTCTTCAAGCGAAGTTTAAACAGAGGAGAGATCGGACAACGACCCATCCAAGTCTCATATCCAAACTGGAAATAATCAGTGATTCAAATTCCCAGAATGAACACCAGGACAAGAGAATCAGTTACTATTAAGGAAATATTATGTAAATAGACTAATGTTACACAAAATATCAAGCCAGCAGCGGTGGAAGAGGTATTCAGATCCTTCACTTTAGTAAAAGTACCAATACAACAATGCACTGAAAAGTACCAACAACTATCTCTGTAGCAACTATTCTCCAGTGTAAGAGACAAGCAGAGGACAGGCCCTGCCAAGAGGTTGTCCCAGAAGACTCCCCAGTCTAAAGCTGACATCTGGGCTCTTAACCATTCAAAGATTTCCCCGCCCTGCATCCCCCATCCTGCCTAGATCCTGCATGTGATGTGCTCGGTCCATCAGAGGATAAGGTGTTTACGCACCTGGGGGGGGAGAGGGGAACATACTTCAAGAGGAAGCTCACAGAAAATGTTGCAAGAACAGGACTTGTGATTGCTTTTTTTTTTTAAGGAATGTTGGATGCAGTTTGATTTTTCCTCTTGTAACATCCACTGTGAGCACTGAGGATGGAATGGCCGGGAAAGAGCCGGTCTGGGTGTGTCTTTGTGAAGTCACCATAAGGAGTTTATTGGAATAACTGAAGGTAAAGAAAAGGTAAGAATAAAGATATGTGTGATCTGATGTACTTTTCCATGATTTACCTTTTTCTTTGACGCAAATCCGCATTTGCTCCTTTTGTTAAGAATGAAATTCAATTAAAAGTAATGGCCCTTTTGCAGAAATATATTCTTCTTCCTGTTTGGGTACGTAAAACTAAGATTCCTTTAATATTTACAGTACTGTGTGTTGCAAGTGAAATAAGCAGAAGCTTTGTTTTATAATCTATTATGTAAGTCAAATCAATATTTATTTGTCGCTGTAAAGAAAATGTCTTCTCACCATGTTACTAGAAATGATCAGAAATACCAAAAAAGGGTCTATAATTTCCTAGAAAGTTTCCTAGAAATTACTGTAATGTGGTATTAATTATAGGGGAAATAGGAATTTCCCTAGAAGAAAAGGCTCAGTATTTAAACCCAAATAAATATTTAAGAATGTTTTATTTATTATTGACAACTTTATTCTTCAGATATGTTGAATTGTTTGCTTGCCTGCAGACAAATATCAAGATTACACAAGCACTTAATTTTCATTAATGTTCTTTCTAGGAATCTTCCTTTGAAATGATTGGGAAATCTGGACCCATAGAATAAAGTGTTACCAAAATAGAGGTCCAACGGCTTTTTCAGTCCACTCTTACAGTAATAAGTAGTATAAAAAACAGTTTGTCTCTTTGCAGTTGAATCGATTTAAAAGTGAATCACCAGTTTTCGCAGCTGCTGGGTTAAATAACCCAGCAGCTATCGGCAGTTATAACACATACACCCTGGTTTCCTAAGTGATGCGGCTCCTGAGGGAGAGCAGCTGATTGGCTCACTGAGCCGCAGAGCTTCGGGCCGACTGTGTGTGTGTTTTCGTTAATGATACACCAATTAGTCACACAAAGGTAACAGTCGTCTAAACACCTCATCACCTGTCTGCGAGGAAGAGGGTGATAGTGTTTCCCTGCCCTCATAGTTTTGGGGGGGGGGGTGATACTCTTTGTGGTTGGAACTGGATTCTGCTTGAACTGCCACTACTTCAGAGCTGCATTTCAAACAATGCGTTATCTGCATGTAACTGCACTGAGTTTCTCCTCTCTTCTCAGTCACCACAGCAACCACCTGCTGTGTGACAGGCCAGTTAAGGGACTGTGGCAGACAGTCCCAGTTGTCCCCCCGTCCCCTGACTATAATTTGTCATACGCACCATAAGCACTGAGGCTGCCTGTAAACTAGAAACACTGTCCTCTCCTGCCACAGTGTCACTGTGTAAAAAAGTCAACCGCAAACATGTTCAGCACTCCCCGTCGCATCGAAAAAGGGAATTTAACGTGAGTTTTTATCCACGCTGTCAGATCTGAAGATGACGGGCCAGGTGGCTGAGAGAGGTCGGGCACCCCACAATCTGTCAGTCAAGACCACCTTGGAGGAGGAGATCGAGAGAGCGGAGAGTATTCTTAGCAGGTGACAGGAACAATTATCATGTACTTGTCTCAGAGGTTTGTTTGACAGAAGCAAACCCTGTGATTTGCACTAACGGGAAGGCTCGCATGTGCTTTCTGGTGTGTTTTTCACTCTTTTTCCCCCCAGAGTTCCATCTGTCTGTGATGACACATCCTCAGAGCTACAAAGAGTCGCTGCTCTCGACTCTCACGGAGGCAGCTCCAGAAATTCTTTTCAAAGGAGCGGAGCTATCTCAAGGTAAACCTCCCTCACAAGGGCTTTCAGAAACTGACTGATTAGACTGATTGTGTCGCTTGTTTTACGCAGAAAATAACACTGATGCATTATTATTTCGAGCAAAGGTCGTCTGGCTTTTTAAAAGTAGCCCACAAGTGTTTCTTCAGACAGTTTCAAATTCGTACAGAAAATGTTTTGTTCAAGTCTTTTTAAGGTGGTTAAAAGTCAACGTAATGTACACACTGGATTCAAGCTCACATAAACCTTGATGACCAAAATGTTGTAGCAGGATCATGAAACCAGGGAAAAGCATGTTTTCATCTTATCCTGTCATTTTGTAAAACTTCTTGTTGTACTTTAAGTTGCTTGTTTCCCAGAATCTTGACCAAAACAAAAAGTACAACAACGTGATGAAAACCAAGTTGTGATTCAAGACAGTTTATGAAAGCGTATGGACCAAAATTCTCTTGCCCTGTGTGAAAAAGAGTATTTCTTCATTTGTTTATGAGTTTAAGACTCATTGGAGGATTAAACAATGTGTAGAAAATGTTAAATATTTAATAGCAAAGGCATATCAAAAACATATCTCAAATTTTACACACGGAGAATTTCCTGGATGCCAAGATAAAAGATCTTTTCTTCAAGGATATTTTTCCCAAATAGTTTAATATCTTAAAGCTTACTTGTATTACTTTAAACGTAACATGTCAATTAAATTGTGATTCCTTTGGTAGAATCATTTAACCCAGTGAGAATGTAGCCAAGCTAAATAGTACTGTTTTCTTAATATTTTCAATAAACCCGATTGCTTTCAGTCAAAAATACAATGTTGCAGATATATCTTACAGTCGTCTGTTATAGTTTTCTCATGAGAAAGACAGAAAGACATGCAAGACATGTAATTTTTTCATCACCCTTTGACTTGTTCCACTGGCTGGTTTTGTGCAAGATCTTCTAGCAGTGTCTTTTACGTAGCCTGGTGAGACTGCCAGTCCTCTCCCTGATGTTGATGTACATTTGTAACAATTCATTTGATTTTAATATGGTTCTGAATTATTATGCAGTGCCTTGAAGATGTGTGCCCTTTGTTTCACTGTGTTTGTTTCATGTATACTGGCCAGGTACTTTAACAGAACTGTCACAAGTTGTTGCCAAACTAAATTCCCAAAATTTTGAATGAAGCTGTGGTTCACACATGGTGTTTCATTTTTAAAGAGGGTGTGTGTTCCTTTATGTGTGTGTCAGACTGGTGCGCCTGGTGGTGAGACTGAGGGAATGGGCACACAGGAGTCTGCTGGAGGAGGAGGAGCGGCCAGACTCCTTCCTGGAGCGCTTCCGTGGCCCCGAGCTGAGAATGCCCCCCAGCCGCGTCAGCAACACACAACCAGACGCCAATGGCAACAATGCAAAAGGGCTCTTTACGTATGCCGGGCCACCACCCTGAACCATTATTATGCACTTTGATGAACACTACACTATATGCATTACACTGGTTGAGCACAAAAATAGAAAAAACAAAACACCGTCATGCAGTCCAGTACAATAGTCCTGTAATAAAATTACCATTGTGAAACGTATTTTTAAAAATTGTTTATACCAAACTTTTAAGGGTCACAGGGAACCGCACCAGCACACAAGGTTAGAGCATGTTTAAATTCAGGGTTCATGCATCCCAGAGGTCACAACAGAGTTACACTTGAGCAAATCAGACGGGCAGGGGTCTGGCCTCAGGGTAAAAAAATAAGCCAAGTGTCCCATTAGGTCACAGACAGGTCCTTTTGAAATAAAGGTTTTAGAAATAAAAAGGGGGGCACTTCAGCACTCAGAGTTGTTGATTCAACTCTGTGATAGTTTTAAGGCTGTAGTTTATGTTGCTGTGTATGTGATGAGCAATATACTAATATAATACAATAGAAGACAACATCACAAAGCCTTAAAAATGACTACAAACAAAACTGTTTAAATGATAGCATTTATTGTAGAGCTATTGTGTTGCATTGCTTCGTATCTTGCAGCTGCTTCTATTTTTCTGTATATCTTTGCAGTAATATGAACTACTTTATAGAAACAAAAGCCACAGTTGTGCCTGGGTGTATTATTTATATTATTCTCTCCATGCTCTCAGGAAAAAGTGGGATTTGTTTGTGGTGTCCCCATCTGATAACGCCTACTACCGTTGGTTGTTTGTCATCGCCACAGCTGTGCTGTACAACTGGTTCCTTGTTGTCGCAAGGTAATAACAGCACAGTCGTTATCAGTTTGGGCCCTGCAGCCTCCAGGGACTGGTGATGGATGCAGTGAACGGATGTGGTGTCCACCTCTTAGGCTGAAGCAGGAAATCACTTTTCTTTTCTTTTATCCATAGGGCATGCTTTGACAAGTTACAGGTGGGCAATTACATCTGCTGGCTGGTGTTAGACTACCTCTCTGACACTGTATACATTATGGACACTTGCGTCCGACTTCGCACAGGTAACTCGCCTCTGTCCTCTTGACAGTTTGTTGAAAAATGTGACAATCCTGTCGCAGTTGACACAGTATATGTCACTTTCTGCCCATAACCGAAAGATTCAGTGTTTGGCAACATTTGAAATGCTATTACAACACAATGTAGAATGATTCCTCTCAGCATCATACAACTGGTATGATTTATGTTTGCAAAGATTCTCGGTCCTCCAGTTCACAGGGTATCCAAAAGCACTAAGTCAAAGGCAACTGGACCTAACGCAAGTCATTATATTTGTTTGTATTTAATATTAATTAAGCCAGGTGAGGTGAGTCTGTGATTAAACTACTTTGTCATTCGGGTCTATTGGTAAGGACAACAGAACATGTGAGCGAGCACAAACAATGTTTAAAGCTGCATTATATAATCATTTTTCTTCTGGAGAGAGCAGAAAAGACTGTAAACACAACACTGACATATTATCACCTTTAAAGTGTTAACAAATACTTGCCTATTTACACATCCAGCAGGCACAGGGCCACATTAGAATTTATTTTGAGTCGTGTTTCTGGCCACATGACAATTGTAAGTCTGATACTCACTCTCCTTTTGTTCTTTTTTGGTTTCAACAACTCCTGAGGGAATATCGGACAGTTAAGCTGCTACACGCTCCGCTCACCAGCTAGTCGCCCATTTTTTCTGTCTGCTGTTGGGTGCTGGGCAGGTAGTGAAGAGTAGGGTCATCAGAGATTTTTTACTGAAATCAGGTGCCTGCTGCTGGGTAAATGGGTAAATGAGAGGAGTGACTCTGAATCGAACAGTAAAGGTGCAGGAGAGAAAACAATGAGCTAAAAGATGCTAAAATGTTCCTTAGAGAGTCAGGTGATAAATCTCTGGAAGTTTGTCGCTAAAGGTCAAACACCCATTATATTCAACATTGTACTGTGATCCAATGTTAGTGAAAAAATTTCGATTAGAGCAGCTTTTAAGTTTTTTCATCCACAGTTCAGCTTCATGTCATGACATGAACTGATTTTACAAAAAACACAGTAGTGAGCTAAGATGAGGCATCACCTCTCAACTGAATTTGTGCTCTATTCATCTTTTCTCAGGGTTCCTGGAACAAGGTTTGCTGGTGAAGGACCATGCCAAGCTAAGAGACAGCTACGTCCGTACATTGCAGTTCAAGCTGGACGTGGTGTCCATCCTCCCCACTGACCTGGCCTACATCTCCACCGGCATCCACACACCACAGCTCAGGTTTAATCGTCTGCTGCGTTTCCCACGCATGTTTGAATTCTTTGACCGCACAGAGACACGCACCAACTACCCCAACATCTTCCGCATCTGCAACTTGGTACTTTACATCCTGGTCATCATTCACTGGAATGCTTGCATCTACTACGCTATATCCAAGTCTTTGGGACTTGGATCAGACACTTGGGTGTTCCCAAACATCTCCAAACCTGAGTATTCTTCCCTGACTCGGAGTTATGTCTACTGTCTGTACTGGTCGACTCTTACACTTACCACCATTGGAGAGATGCCTGCACCTGTGCGAGATGAAGAGTACCTATTTGTGGTCTTTGACTTTCTTGTTGGGGTGCTGATCTTTGCCACAATTGTTGGAAATGTTGGCTCTATGATTGCCAACATGAATGCTACCCGTGCTGAGTTTCAAGCCCGGATTGATGCCATCAAACACTACATGCACTTCCGCAAAGTCAGCAAAGAACTGGAGACGCGTGTCATTAAATGGTTTGACTACCTCTGGACCAACAAGAAAACAGTAGATGAGCAGGAGGTGCTAAAGAACTTGCCCAACAAACTGCGGGCTGAGATTGCTATTAATGTACACCTCGAGACCCTAAAGAAAGTGCGCATTTTTCAAGACTGTGAGGCAGGGCTGCTGGTGGAGCTCGTGCTCAAACTACGACCACAGGTCTTCAGTCCAGGGGACTACATCTGCAGAAAAGGGGACATAGGTAAGGAGATGTATATCATTAAGGAGGGGAAGCTGGCTGTGGTGGCTGATGACGGGGTCACACAGTACGCTCTCCTCACCGCCGGCAGCTGCTTCGGGGAAATCAGCATTCTGAACATAAAAGGCAGTAAAATGGGAAATCGCCGGACAGCCAACATCCGCAGCTTGGGCTACTCTGATCTGTTCTGCCTCTCTAAGGATGACTTGATGGAGGCAGTGACCGAGTATCCGGATGCTAAGACTGTGCTAGAGGAGAGGGGCCGGGAGATCCTGATGAAGGAAGGTCTGTTGGATGAGAATGTAGAGAGTGGCGGGCTGCAGAAAGAGGACACAGAGGAGAAGGTGGAGAGGCTGGAGTCCTCTCTGGACACCCTTCAGACTCGCTTTGCCCGTCTACTCAGCGAATACACACACACTCAGCAACGGCTGAAGCAGCGTATCACTCTATTGGAGCGGCAGCTGAATCAAATGGACTGCGGCGCAGGTGCAAACCATGACATGGATGCACACGCAGAGTTGGTCAGTGAAACAGACCCGGTGTCTGTTGCCCACACAGATGGATCTCCACAGCAGAATAATGTGCAAATAGAGGAAAAGAAAAGCCCAACATCATAACATTAACTGTCTCACCAAGGAGATTTTATATATCCTGAAATACTTTGATTCAGACTCATTAAGAGTATAGAAAAACCTCAACACCTCTTTTTATCTTCCATTGTGAGCAATTTTTTTTCAGTTTAGCTGAGTGTAAAGAGATATCAGCATGTCAATAAACATGAAAAGAAAGCTGGTGACACTGCTATGCCCATGCATTCTTTGAGTTCTTGACTGTGCCAAAACCAGTGAGTTGAATGTGTTTAAATTACTTCCTGCAATATGCTAAATCAAGGTATGGAGAAAAAAAAAGAAAAACTAGGGTACATCACAAACCTGCAAGTGAAGTTTAAATATTACTTTTTCAAAAACAAAGGGCAATTATAGACTAAAAAGCTCTGAAAATTGCTGGTTGTTGTAGTTTCTGGGTCACTTGTAAACATCTTGTGTTCGGTTGCATCAGCTGAGGGATTCAGATCTCTTGACATATATCCTGCTCTGGCCTTGTACACCTCGTCTCTTGCTGCCTCTCCTGAGAAAAACGTCCAAGGAGAGATGGTAGAAGGTGATTTGCTGGGTTCACATACACAAACACGATTATTTTCCAGTGTCCTTATTTTCAATGTTCGATCTGAATCAGATATACTATGATGATTATCATAACAATCTTTTGATATTTTCTTCCCAACTTTGGCTTTTGTGGGACATTCAAGGTGTTGATTCTGTTTTTCAGTTGTGCTGTAAATGGGCTTTGTTTCATAAATATTTCAAATATTTGCTAGAAAATTTACTTCGCCAGTCTTAGACTATTAAAATGACTAAGCTGCTTTGTATTTGTATACATTTAGTTGCTCCGATTTCTATTACACACACCCATTCTCACCCATGAGGGACTGGGGATTTTCCAGTTATTCAGCCTCTACATTCCAGGATACAAGTCAACCACATGAGCAGTTACGATAAGCGCAACTGGAACAATGCCTCTGCAGCAGAGCTGGCTATAATAAAGAGGTGGGAGGTAATGAGTGCATATCCCTCCGCATCCCCTGAAGGAGTGGGTGGGATGAAGTGTAATGGACAAATCTCCACAAATCAGAGAAATCGTCCTAACTTAGTCAGATATGTGTTGTGGCTGTCTGGGCTCAATATATTGTTGGATATGTCGGCCTTGATATAAAAGTGGAATTTACTTGTATTCAGCTGTCAAATTGAGGGACAAAAACAAAATATTTTCCACCAGTCTCAGCAGTGCATTTGTAATTTACAGCTATTGCTTACCTTGCCAAAACGCTGAAGAAATGCAGCGCTCTGTGATTTAAACAGCACAGCAACAGCTCAGTTTGAGTGTTTCAGGGGTAATCCACTGTGATACATATTGTTAAACAATGGATTCAACAGATGGATGCAAAAAAAAGTTTGTTAGCAGTTCAGTGAGATTTGGTAAGCACCGATGACATGTATTTCTGTGCATCGATCAGAGTTTAGCAACATTAAATCAGACTCTGAGGACAGGTGTCCAGCTGTTTGATCACTGTCGATCAAATGTGTTCGAACCAATCCCACACAGTCCTGATGACGCAGATTAGCGGAGTTGTTGGGTGTCAAACTCTATATATAAAACCTTGAGATGTTTATAATCGTCATTGTTGCTTATGTAGTCATAAATATTGACTGTTATAGACAAACACTTACAAACAATTTTACATTTTGAAGCAAAGTTTCCAGGGGATTTAAGAGCCAATTCATTTATACCAACACAGGAGGTCAAAATTCACTTTCCATTACATGCAGCTGTCTGTCATGGTAAAGTCACTGAAATGAACTCCACTCAGCTTGCTCAACAGGTGCACCGCACAGTCCTGTCAAGCTCCAACCCCCTACCACATCAAACTTTTACCACCATATGTCGGGTACAGGACAACTGGTGCAGAGTGTCAATAGGGCTTTATGTGCACAGACATTGCAGTGAATAACATCAACCTTCTCTGAGCAGGATAGTTTTTACAGGAAGTAACTATGTACCAATATGTATATCTGTTTATAACATATGTACCAAAAATATGCTGTTTTTGTAAATGCTGATCGAGCGGTGAGCATTGTCAAAATATAAAAGCAGAAAAAACACATTCCATATATTTTTCTGAATATAACTATATTGTTTGTACTTTCAAAATGTAGCAGCTCGCAAACTACATCTGAAAATCAAATCTGGAGATAACACCCCCCGATAGCAGGGACTCATGCAGTGCAGGAAATGAATGTATCTTGTATGTGTATGACAAAGTGTGACAGCAAAGGTAGCCCCCTCCATACTAAACACAACTATTCGTTTTTCTTTAATACGTCAAGTTAGCACAAATATTTCAACAGAATGCATCACTGTTCAAGACACTGTAGAAATTAGAAGAAAATATGATTTCTCCCGTAATAACTGTGATTGAATGTGAAGATATAGAGGAAACTGTGCAGGGCTGCTCATATGTATCGGGGAGCTGGAAGACCACATCATGCCGCCTGTGGTCTGTGGACTGATTGGCTGAGAGTGTCCACTGGGACAAATGCGCCGGCTAGCGCATTCGCATGTGCAGGCTATGCTTAGGTCCATCCACCCGCTCCAACTTCTCAAAGTGTTTCCTAGCATTACGGATATTGATGAGAGTGGCTGCAGATGCTAGAAAATAAAGATATGGTTTACCATCATTATTATTATTATTGTGTTGATTTGGTTTCTTAATCATACACTCAAGGCAGAGAAAGGCATCTTCACTACTTACGAATGGACGGGTCTGACATGATAACCATGACATATGTGTTGGAGGTGAAGACATCAATGAAGGCCGCAAAGTTGGAGTTCCTCACTTCCATGCTTTGGAAAGAGGCTGCAAGTTTACTGGAATAAAACATTTAAAAAAAAAAAATCAGAAACATCGTAAATATATGCAGCAGGTGATGTGCGCAGTGAAGGTGATGTTTTTGCAGAGTGAACCTACCTACAGCTGAGTTTGAACTGTTTGATAATGTTACTGATCTTCTCAAACCGATGAGCATCACGCTGCTCTTTGCACTGATAATGGGAGATCACCTGCATTTACAAAACACCGTGCAAGATTAACGAACAAAAAATGACTTTCATTAGCAGATCCAGATGTTCCGCCCAGACACTGTCGCACCAGAGAAAGTGGTTGCTCTTACCAGGAAGGTGGCTCTCTCAAACAGAAGAACTTCATCCGCCTCAATGATCTGTGCAAAATTTCTCAGGTTCGTCTCCAGCTGCTGGACATTTGGGATGAGCTGGTACACTATGCTAGACCAGGCCTGCAAAGACATTGAAAAATGTTTCTTAGACTATCAACCATATCAGCTAACAGTTCAATATACAGCCAGCCAGATTCACAACCTTATACAGGGTTTCGTCCCAGATCGATGTCCTGAAGCATGTGCAAGCCAAAGGTCTGGACAGTCTCTTCAGATCTTCCTCACGCTCCTTAAAGATCTGTAAAGACAGTTAACACAGTAAAGTCAGTAGGTCACAGGAAACCGTGTTAGGGAGGCAATTAGCTTTCTGTATTCTCCTGCAGTCCAACATAAAAAATACATGAATACATAAACTATACAGAAATGTGTCTATAGAAGTGTAAAGTATTTTATTTTTTAAGAATAATGTCAGTTAATTATAATTAACATTACTTGTAATTATATTAATAATAACTTCATCTCTTACTATCACCTTGAGAATTATTGTCTCTCAAAACTTATTTATCTCTCTATATTGCTTCTACTTTTTTGTGCCAAGTAATATTCATTCTGCATCTTCCCCTAAAAACAAAGACTAAGCTACTAAATAATTGCAGACGCTAAAACAATTTAGCATATTTAAAACTTTGTCATTGTCATTATCCGATGCACATGTGTAGTTGTCAGTAGCCTTGACAGCTGTTATATTATAGGAATAATATTATGGGATACTTATTATGGGATAGATAGTGTGACACTGATTTTTGCTCATAAAGTCCTGACTGTTATTTGTATGTAGCAAAGAATTACCTTTGAGCCTTTAAGATAAAAATATCATAAATAGGTCAAACATCACATTATTTTCATGCAGCTAACAAATCAGTCTCATTTATTTATGCTTATTTTCACAGGGACAAGCATCAGTTTTGGCTAAAATTACCACGATATACTTTTACAATTGAGATACAGAATATTGATACAATAAGAAAATATTACAATTAACATGCGCCAAAGGACAGTAGCAGCAAGGTTTCTGGTGGCAGTGTGGACATGACATGACAAAGACAGCAACAATGCGCATGTGACAGTGGAACAGCATTACGGATGAATGATTTCTAACATGTCAGGTAAAACTCACCAAATCTCTCTGGTCTTCCTGTACCAGGTCCATTTTGTGCACGAGGCAGAACACTTTGGCATCAGGAGAGTTCTGCAGGATGGCTTCCAGACACGACTGGTAGTAATGCATGTCTTTCTCCAGCTCACGACTCTCAACATCAAATACATAAATAAGCACCTCTACATTTCTGAAAATGTTGTCACGCTGGCTGGTGAAGTAGTTCTCCATGAACGTGTCTTGTCTGATGAGTGGAGAAGCATATAACAGTTTTAACAGGGGGTTTTCAGATTAGGTACAACACTGTGAATTGTCAAATCTGGTCCAAGGAAGGCAAATAACAGAGAAATGTACTTTACCCTCCACAGTCCCATAGGTTTAGAACAAGATTGCCAAGAAACCGCACATGGGAGTGCTCCACGTCAACTACATTAAACGAAAGAATGACACGTTGTTTTTGTTTTTGTTTTAGATGAGATTAAAGTAACACCCAGCATCAAAAATGTATCTTCATCTAGCACCTTTCTTTTAAATGCTCTTACTTGTAGCTCCAAGGCGGCGTGTGTCTCGAGCTATGTAATTGGCAAAGATGATTGATCTCATACTGGTCTTTCCAGACCCACTTTTTCCCATCAGTAGCACCTGAAAACAACAGATTAAGACCATCAACCAAGTTGTCTATACTCTCTATTCGTGTGACTGGTAGTCAAAGAAATATTCAGACCCTTTACTTAAATAAAAACAGCAGATCTACAGTGCAAATATGCTCCATTAGAATGCACCATTTTAATTTTGTAGCTAGTGGAGAGGGAGCTCATTTCAACTGATTTGTAACTGTTTAATCTAAATCAATGTGTCATATTTTATTACCTGATTATGAGTTTTATTAATGGAATCATACTTGTCAGATAAATATTTGAAAACAAAAACAATGTAAACTTTCTTGTTTGGGTTTTTGTTTATTCTCTTTAAAATGTATCTTCCTACATAATGGTGTAAAATGTTGCTTCAAAGAATTCTCCACACTCCCATGAATATAATTTTGGGAGGAAAATACAAAATTTCTATTAACTAAATGATTTTAAATGAACTTAATTGATTTGCCAATAACAGATAAAGATGCTGACCCTTAAGAACACCAGGATCATCTATGATTATAATATGTTAACTCCTCCTCAGGCTATTGAAAGTTTAAAAATTTATTTAGAGACTGAAAATAATGAAGGATAATTTATGCTGAAAGTAGAAGAGTAGAGGAGAGAACTTTCCTACAATCTTATCCTGGCGAACTGGTGTGGTTGTGCAATCCCTTTGGCTCATGATTTATGTGTAATTGGGGAAAGATGTAAAATACTAAAATACCAAACACTGCATATCAATATTTACATTTCTGAATTACTATGGTGAGTATGACTACAGCCTCCGGAATTACTTTTAGGGCACAGGAAAATAGCTAAACGCTTAAAATTTGGAAGACTGGGCAAATGCATGAAATACTCATGTAAAGCACCTCAAAACTGTGTTTAAGTACAGCACTTGAGTAAATATACTTCACCACTGCTTGTGATGTTCAAAGAGCCAGTGGTTTACTCTTGCGTCACCTTTTTCTTCATTGCTGTGCTTGACATCCCCCTCAGCAGACACGGTGTAGAGTATTTCTGTGAGCCGCAGGTCAGGTGACTTCAGTCTGTGTCTGCAGCAGCTCTCCTCTTCCTCTCCTTCAGCTGCGGAGCAAAACACAAAATCTTTCACCTAGCTGCCACCTAGCTCTGCCGAGGCAGAAAACCCATGGGACTACAGAAGACACGTTTGCACGCGGACACGTCCAAATGTTAAACCAGTCATTAGCTTAGCAGACACAGAAGAATATATAAACATCTAACTACTGTTGCTAAAACTCTTTTCTCTGGTCCGGATAAACACCAACGCTAATGCTAACTTAGCAAGCACGACAGGCAGTAAAGATATATGTCAAGTAGCATAGCCAGGCTAAACGGCCAGCTAGCGGAGTTAAAATTCAGCGGTGTATCGTCTACTTACCCCGTTACTTATATTTAGGCAGTTTTAGACTACGGTTTTTACTTGTTTTTAAGAATACAGTTGTACACATTACTTGTTGGAAGCAGGCAGTGAAGTCAAGATCAGCTGCTTCCTGTTTACGCCAAAGTCACATGATGGTGAGTGGGGCTTTATGCCCCGAGTTTTGTCTCACAGCTCCCAGACGGACTTCCCCAGGTCATTCACAGATTAAATATTTAGGTCCAGGTTCAGGTTATAAACAAAAATCAAAGTTAGGGTTAGGACAATTGATAGGGTCTCCTGTTTGAGCGATTTTGGAAGTAGAGGTAAAAATGCCTAACAGACATTACACAGAGAAAGAAAAATTGTGGCGTCTTTCTCTCTTCCTCTTTGTAATGTTTAAATGGTTTTAGTTTTAGTAGACATTAGTACATTTGAATTTAGAATTTCATAATGGAAACATTTTTAAAATCGCGAGTATACTGCAATCAGGATAGTAGACCAATACAGTATGGGTAGTCGTGTCCACCATCCTTATAAAACTGATGATGTTGTCTAACTTTTTTTTTTTTCACTCAAGAATATGAAATTCACCCATTTGTGAAATAACTTTCACCTTTCGAAGACCAACCAGGGCCTGGGTGAGGGCCATAAGCTGGAACGTGTTGGTCTATTAATAAGGTTGTTTCTGGAGTACCTCTTCAGACTTTTTCTCTTCTCCACGCACCTTGGAAGTGCGTTAAGTTGTGCCAGCTTCAACGCATATTTCGCTCATAGGCTCATTTTTTTTCAACGGCGGGGTGCTTAATTTAAAAATTTTAATTTATTTTGAAAGGGTGCACAGGAAGTGTTACTATGCTATCACGCCTGTCTTGACGTTGGTATGAGACTCTCTCTCCGAACAAAACAAAGCTTTTATCAAACCATCTGGCGATTGATAATCATCACACATACAGTCATTACTTATAATAGCCACACTAATTCCATTTACATGTCGGTATTGTTAAATCTACAGAAATGAATATAGTGTTGCAGTTCCAGACGTGACCACCAGATGGCGAACAGTGAACAGTCATGATTCCATACACCCACGACCTCCGTCAAATGCGTGTTAAAAGGGCAGGACATAAGCAGACTACCACATCTGGAAAACACTTTCAAGGTTAAAAAAAAACTGTCCTCCCCACGAAATGCACTTAAATGCGGTGGATACTATAGAAATTTTGTATTTATTGCAAGGCTGTTGTAATAGAATGTATTTTTCCCACTGAAGAATATGGAGTTGTAGTTTCCCACCGTGACCACTAGAGGGCAATGAACACCTAATTTAATTAGAATAATAAAAGGTATTAGTAGTATATCATCAGTTAAGCAGAGAGGCTTCACTGTACAACCAGACCTCTCATGCCTTACAACAGTTAGCCTAACACATACACCAATCTTAAGTTAACCAAGTTATATTTACATACAGTACCATGTACACATGGTATGGTATGCGTATGTCTGATATACAGTATGGCTACATCTAAGGAGCAAAATATGCTGTTTGACCAATAGTCTGTCAAAGGAAGAGACCAGAGAAATAAATGATGTGCAGTAGTCTGCCAACATTGCAAGATTTCATGTACTTGCAATGATGTCACCTACTTTATCTATACTGTTTACTGGGGCTGTCATTGACTAAAGAAATTCTGTATATTAATGCAAAGGCTCTTGAAACCATGAAACACTTGAAAAACCAGATATGATAACAATCTTCCCATTGCCCTGAAGGGAATGCCAATGTCATCTCGCTCAGTAAGCATGGTTCAACTGACGAGAAGTCAGATTTTTCTTACACAGAAATGTACGTCTTTAAAGCCCACAGTGATAGATTAGCTCTGATTTCATCTGCATGCAGTGGAGCAGAAAATTCAAAGATTAATTTGAAGTAAGGACTTCACTAGAAGGGAACTATGATTACCGAGAGGGACACAGCAGCAACAGACAGAGGGCGTAGAGAGAGGGAGAGAAGAGAGAGAGAGAGAAAGCAGCTAATTTGGACCATTTGTCCCCTTTTGGTTGACGAGTGAATGAAAGATGTCACTTGCAATGCTGTGGTCAGAAATAATCTGCATTTGGGAATCTCACACGAAAAGCAAGGAGAGAGCATATTACATATTTAACTATTAGCGCCACATTTCTGCCAAACTATGAATGATTAATACTGACTGAACTTTTAATCGCAGCTGCTGAAGTGTGAGTATTTTATGTCAAGAATTAAGTATTTAATACTTGTGGTTCTCTGAGGACGATTACTGCATATATGGCATTTATTTTCTATTGGACACAAATAGTTCTCAATCTGGACTCTACTTAGAAATGTTGGTACCGGCATAATTTTGATTAATGATACCTTTTATCTCCTGTTCAGCCCGACAGTTTTAAGTGCCTATACTTCAACAGAAAAACACACTACTATCTCTGAGATGTCATAGAGCCAAAGATATACAGTATGAGTTTGTTTTTCAAAATACACGTTCCACTACAGAAAAAAGACAGATTTATATGGGATTCCTGAAAATTATAAATTTATTGAAAAGGCAAGCGATAAAAGTATTATAAAACTTTATTCTTTACCTACTGTATGTAATCTCCAAACTGGAACCCCTTCCCACAAAAAAAAAAAAAAATTAGTGAAATCACCCACGACGACCGGACAAACACACGGGCCAATCATCCAGTATCTTCTCAAAATATTTGTCAGAAGTAAAATACAACAAATCATAACAAGAAGTCTGTTCACCAGTAAAGCAGGCGGGGGGGGGGTCAGTCTTTCACTATCATCCAAAACCTTAAGCTTATACACAATGAGTATATGAAATGGGCCTATAAATTATATGCAGGGTAATAACTGCCACGATCCACATTATTTTTATGTATGGAGTTCTTAACTATACATAATTAACAATGAAGTTAAATTAGATCTCCTTTATTGGTGATTATGTATTTTTAAGAAATACATATATATTCCATATCGTGCAGTTCTGTTAGTTTGAGGTGTCCAAAGAACAATGCAAATCTCTGTGAGGTCATCACCAACAGACAATCAAAAAGGGCCATTGTCTGAGGGGAAAAAAAAAAAAAAAAAAAGATACAGTAGCTCCTTGAGAAAGACACATGAGATGTAAAGAGGAGAGAAAACATGATGTAAATAAAATGTGTTTGGGAGTAATATTAAGGTAGTGTACAGGCGTTTTTAGAGCTCTATTGCCAGTCCACTGCAGTCATCTTTCACATCTGATCTCTGAGTTTGGCGAGCCTTTGAGAGAGTTCATCCTTTGGAAAAGAGAGAATTAAAAACAGGCATGAACGAGGAAGATGAAGATGACAGAAGAATCGGGGTTATTTGGAAAATACATTTCATTAGGCTTTTTGCAAATACTGCATTTTTAAAGTCTTTGTTTGACAAACACAGTTTACATTTCTTTTTCTGTAATCACATTACCTGTGTCTTTTTCACTAGGTCTATATGACAATTTAAGTTTTGACAAATAATCAGGTTCATGTAGCAGTAACAGTAGTGAGGTTTGGATGTATATTTAAGGTTATATGTGCCAAATGTGACCTGACAAGGAAGTTGCAAAAAGCAAGTGTACCTGTTCTGCAGAGGCGACGCTGGTACCCACTGATCCTGTCTGTCCCTGAGGGAGCTCCATGTTCAGGTCCAATCTAAACACGATGCACACACCAACTTTTAAAACTTACTTTGAGATTAAAGATACAAACACCTTTGCTTACACAATACTCAATAAAGCTTTCTACAACAGTCCTCAAATGTCTATCAATTTTTTTTAAATAACCACCACTATTTACTGCATACACCTGTATATGTGAACAAACATCATTTCACAATAAATACTGGGATCAAATATGAAAAGGTTACCCTGCTTCATCGGCCATTTCATGCAGCAATGACTCCACTTGATTCTGAAGCACACGTTAAACATTAGACACATTAGATATACAGTGAACGTGTTCGTCTTTAAAACACTGTCAGACAAAAGGAAATATGATAAGAGTAGTTTAAGAAAACGTACCTGTGGTGTCGTGAGTGTTGTTGTGCTGCTCATGGTGTCCTCCATTTGGGCTGTCTGAACATCCAGAGTCTCAAACTGGTGTTCAAATTTGTCCATGAGAGCTGAAATCTGAAAAGAGAGGTTGGTGAATTGTTTGATCATTTAAAGACGAAAGACAATAGTATTTTCAAGTTTAAATGACACCCCACCTTTTCCAAATTCATACTCTTCAGCGTGGCATCCATGCCTTTCACCACTCCAGCCATAGATTTTGTGACCTGTGAAATGAAACACCATCACTACAACTGAAACCAAAATGAAAACAAACAAGCTTTCTTAAGTCTGGAATGTCAATCTTCCGCCTGTAACCGATTCTCTAGGCCTACAGCAGTGTGCAGTGACCCTGTTTTCATCATACCTGGTTCATTGTAACTGCAGTTTGGACCCTTGCTGCAACTGCATCTACACGAGCGCTCATCCTCAGGAAGTTCACAGACTGGTTCTTCTGTCTGATGGCGTTCTCTGCATGGATCCTCGCCACCTCCATATTCCCCTTCTGGATGGCCTAGACACGACGTAAAAATAAAGTGGCTCAGTAAAATCTTATGCAGCCGACACCAGTCAGCGACCTCCAATAATGTGTTATTTTGATGTCTGGCTTCAGAAGTGCAACTTACTTTCTTGACTTTAGTCTTCTCTATTTTCTCCTCTTTGTCACATTTCTTGGAGTTTCTTTGGAGTTCTTTGGCAGCAAACTTTAAATTGAAGAGATGCTCTGAAATGCGATGTTAAAGAAAAAAAAAGTCCAAAGAAAGACAACGAGCAACCTTGGATGACCACTTTTATTACTGTGGATAACTTAAAAGCTCTGTATTTTGTGTGAGAGCTGCACGAGGAGATGGCGGTGGTTATTACTTGTCACTTAGTTGTCTCAACTCAAATCCTGTCATTTCTGTTGGAAATGTGTTTGATCAAGACTATACTACTTTTTGCCCCTTTCTGGGGCCCACATTGTGTATGCATTATTTAGTAATTAGTTTGTGGTAACCTGTTTAAGCAGAGATTTTTGTTTAGTATTAAGTTGCCTTAAGGCCCTATCATTTCAGTTTATACTGTGCTTGAGTGGTGTATACAGTTTTACCAGACAAATTTGTAGGGATGCACCCATCCGATCCAAAAGACTGGTTTTGGCAGCGATGCTGACCCCATAAAGTGGATGAGGTATTGGAGCTGATGTGACCAATCCAAATTAAATATAGTTTCTCTGTCAATGCTGCTATAAAATTCCATGCTTCTGCTATCAATTATATCCTTTCACATAAGGTCGCCAGGAAATTCCTGGCCATTATGCTTAACTTGCATAAAACATATTTCCATGTGCTCTATAATGAGCTATGCAGATTGTCAATTTGACTAAAAGCAAGCACTGGTATCAGACCATTAACTTGAGTTGAGGTATCTAAAATAGTATTGGGTGAAAAAACTTTGGCGCATCCCTACAAATTTGCAGTTAATCAAATTACCACAAAATATCTGCCACACGTTAAACCTGGAGTCTTTGGGGCCCCCTAAGAGTCTTGGGGTCCAGGAGAGTTGCCTACTTTGCTCAGTTAGTAATCCAGCCTCGCGTGTATGTTCCTACTTTCTTACTTTAACAGGTTTTAAAGGAGAGCTAGACCAATAAATCTGCCATGCCGATATCTTGGCATTAGTGTATATGTTGGCTGGTAAGTAACAAGAAATGTCAGAACATGACTGTGAAACTAAGTTTGAGGTCATTTGCAAACAGTGTCTCCATTAAAGAGTTTTTCCACGAGAGAGCAGTGATAAGTTGATTTTTTTTTAACTGTAAAAGGTAATGCTCAGTAGTCATCTTGATCAGAATACTTAAAAAAAAAAGAAAAATAGAAAGTTATAAGAGAGTAGTATCGAACCTATTGTTTATGTTAAAAAAAATACTATTTGGACAATATACTGTCACGGGATTTTTTAAATGACCAAATATTTATTTTCAATATTAGCCCCCAAATATCCAATATCTGTCAAGCTATAGGTTAAAGTTTGAAATACCTCTTGACTCTGTATTTATGCAGTGACAAATACAGGTTATGTACCTGGTATTACTGGAGTTTCCCTTTCATTTGCTTATGTTTGTGTTGTTCCCGAGAAACCTTCACGGTGCTGTGTTAAATTAAAGACAGCCATGACAGGAATACCAGGTAAAACACACATCAGTTCTTGCCTTCATCATTTAGAGTTCTAACTGACAGCCTGACTGCACGGTGAAACGGTTAAACCACCCGGTTACTGTTGTTGGGTATTTCCAGCCATTAGCAATGAAGCTTTCCAGGCCTTCAGTCCGGTTCTCTCCCCTTGCACGACGCCTGGAACTGACTGGGAAATGTCCAAGTAATTGAATAAGGCAGCATTTGTGGCTTTGGTGGATATCTGACCTATTTCGCGATGTTCCATGTGTCTGTCACACGTAAATCTCGCCAGCCTCGCCATAAACTACGGTGTTGAGGTCGCTCTCTGAGCCCTCGTATTGACGTTACACCACGGTCTCATCTCCCCTTCTCACCACTGGTTTAAAAGGATACTTTCGATCATCGGCATCTTGAGGCGGCTCTTCGCGGATTCAACAGTTAAACGATGGAATCCTTACGGACAATCCACAAAAGGGTAGTTAAATAAAGCGAAACCCGTCTGTGAAACTTCAGCCTTTCGCGTTTCGGTCTTCGCCTTCTCCGGCACTTCCTGATGTCTTACCAAAATACGAACGACGTCATAGTCACGTGGTGGCGGTATTCCATATCGACGTCACGAGGAAACTGCCCCCTCCCCCCGGAAAAATGTGAATGAAAAGAGAGAGAGAAAAAAACAACAACTAACCTTTAACATTCAAACACGACACTTTTAACGTTTTTATCCGCGCCTCCGCTTTGTTGCGTATGTGCGAGTGGATTCAGTCAGATATAAGCGGACGCGGTGTTGTAGCGGCGGGGTGGTGGGCGGTGAAAACGGCCGATTGATGATTAGATTTACGGTGTGGATCACGGCGGGGAGAGAGGATGACTCACTCCGTCTGATGTGATGTTCACCCCGCAACAGCTCCTCGGCAGTGCGGTGGCACGCCGGTAGCTCGGCCTGACGTACCCGTGGGCTCCACCAATAAAAGTCCAACTTTATCCAAGTGTTTGGACGGCCCCGAGATACACCGTTTGTTTCAAACTTGAGTGACCGTCGCTTGGTAGTTAGAGAGAGACCCGGCGTCGTGATTTACCGTAAATTTCGTGACGCCTGATTGCCATGGAAACAGTGCTCCTGAGCTGAGAGGAAACTGTCCGTGTTAACTTCAGCATCAACCTCTCCGACGGAGTCGGATAAACCTGTTGGGTATCTCACTCTTTATTTCTTTTCTTGTGTTGCTGCTCTGGCTTTACTTTCCATTTTAATTTTGGCCACAAACCAGGTGAGTTTTTTTTTTTTTTTTTTTTAAATTTAAATTGCGCGACTGTTGTGTTATTGTGTCTCATTCTGGCAAAACGCAGTTAACCTCAACTCTTCCCCCCCCTCCAGTATTAAGGCAGTTTCCTCCAAAATATTGGTCCGTTTCATTTACTCGAGCCGGCTGTCAACTTGCGAGCTGCATTCATGTGTAAATGGACCATAAAACATAGATTCCGGGCTCATCTTGAACTAACTAGTGATTTAGTGAGTTGCTACATTGGCAACATTTTGAGTTCAGAGGACAGCATACAATGGCTGCAGTGAACCATTAAGGAACAAGTGGCCTGTGCAAAAATGTTGGTCATAGCAGTTTTTGAAAAACGCCCGTCAACATGTATGTCTCCAGATCACGACAATCCATAGGCTGAATAATATCGTCTGCAATGGGCCGTATTTCCCTCGCCGGGCTCACCGATGAAACATTTCGTGAGTGTCACAACCCCGAACGCCACCTGAAGTGCTGCATTTTGCGTCGTTTTTCTAGCGCACGGGGGGGGGGAGGATCCGGGAGAGCCAGCGAGTGGTGCCGCGTTCAGTGGCTGTATGACTCATATAGTCTTATCTATAGAGAAGCCAAGAGGCAGAGGAGCAGTCCTGCTGCAGGACCGAGCTGATGTAACCCGCGAGGTTCACTAGAGGCTGCTGTGGGCCATGCTTCCCTGTGCCCCGAGCTACGGCCGCTGAACGAAGATACGCGGATGACCGCCAAATACTAACGTAGGCTGAGGAAGCGGTGGGCTGTTCACGTACTGTGTGTGTGCACTCAACAGATGATCAGGTGCCGTTTACAGTGCATCGCATGGCCAGGTCGGGTTGAAAACAATACAAATGAAATCGACGCGGCAACTGACATATCAAATATCATTTAAACTATTTACATAAAGCTTTTGTAACTCTAGATGTATTTTATGTAATGTATTAAAATGCAAAAAATACGTTTTTTAAGCAGTTTTTATTTTTGTATCATTGTCAAAATTATATCTAAAATAAAAATGCTAAACTAAAACAAGGAACAGGAATCACCTTTGGCTTTATACACAAAATAAGTGAGTATAATAATAATAGTAATAATAATAATAATAATAATAATAATAATAATGATAACAACAATCTTAGATGATACTTAAAGCACCATAGATCTGATGACCAGAAAGTTGGTGCACTGTCAAATTTTCTCTCAAGCTTTTACGAAATCGCACTGATTCACATACATCTGGAAAAAAATATTTGCGACTATTATTATTGTGGAGCGGCAGGAAGAGAAATAGCAGTGTAACCACTTGCTCAAAAGTAACCCAACTTCACAATTTATATAGTGTACACTTAGATGTACACACTAAAGCTCCTCTCTGTGGTGTTTTTGGTTGTGAGATTCTTTTCTCTACATTATTTGTTTCAACAGAAAAATCCAGTGAGAAATGAGCAAAATTTAATCCCCTGCTTCTTTTTAGAAATGTATATATATTTTAGCATGCTAGCATTGGGTAAAGCATAAAGGCAAACCAAAAAAAAAAAAAGATAATTAAAAGGACTTTATTATGAGTGCGGGGATGATGAGAGCATTCATGTTTCAAGACACCCTGAGGATCCTTAACTGATCCCTCATCTCTACTGTTGGCATAAATGTGTCTGAGAGTATGAGGGTCCTTTAAAGCCTAAAACAGGCAAAAAATAAATCCAATATTTTCCTCAGTAGTGAGTGAATCAGTGAACATCAATAATGAGGTACTCTTCTCCCTCTTATAAATACACTGTTTTCACATTATAACAGCAGCAATAAACACATCGTCAATCAACTGCATGCTGTTTATGAGCAATATTATGCAGCCAAGTGTATAACCACAGCATTATATGCTTAGATTGGCATAACAAGCCTTAGTGCTCCTATTTCAGAGGAAGAGTGTTTATACATACAGGCGCAGTGTAAACAGACATGTCCTGTGTGCCTCAAATAGATCTATCAACCAGGTTGTCCCTGTAGCTGAAAGCCAGTGAATGACACACAGGTGAGTCACCTGTAACTAGCAGATGGGTGCATGATCGTAGAGGAAATGCGACATGGCACCTGCTAAATGTTTATCTTGCGTGACCAGCAAATTAAATGGCATGAGAAACAGCTTTCTGACGTTCGCATTGCCACTGGAATCTATTGTATCACTCAGAAAAAAAAAAAGTTCCTTTCAAAACTCACAAAGCATTCTGGGAGGAGTTGCAAAGTAGACACATTAATCTTATTCACAGCTCGAAATAGCCACAGTTTACAAATTTGTCCTCTGGACTAGATTAGTTGAAACACAAATCTGTTTATTACGATAGCCATGTTGCCATTCATCTGTAGAATATTAATTCCCGATCTGTTTAAGAAATAAAACTGAGAGCACATTTTTTTTACTTGCATGTTGCAGATAAACTTGTTGCTTGTTGAATTTTTCTGTGCAAGTTCAACATGGAAAAATTAAATTAGGTCCAGTGCATCACCAGTGGCCTATGTTTGAGCCCTTACTGTGCCATTTAGTTGACGCCATATGTTATCATGCTGTTGCCACCTAGTGGCAGCAAGCCAGGCGACTTAATCCTTCATCAGTCCTCAGAGCTCACTTTGGGTATGTTGCTGCCCTTTATGCTTATTGCTGAATTTCAAATCTAGCTGATAAACAATGCCACATAGCTTAGGACATACTGCAATCAGAGAAGACCAAGGGTGAACACATCTCTGACAAAAGCACAGTGATTGGTACTTATTTGAATGCATTTGTGGATTTGAGACTTTCAGGAGAGGATGAAAACAAAAGAGCAAATGCTAAGGACTAGAGTTTCAAGTAAACAAATTAGTAAAAAATATTTTCAAGGATAAGGATGTAGATAAGGTGCTGGGATGATACAGACAACACGTAAAGAAAAAAAAAGCATTCTCAGTACACATTGCCATTTGTAAAGGGCATCTTGCACAGAAGACAAAAGGACAAGGGTTGTGGTTTATGCTCATCTAAGAAAAAGCCCAGTTTTTTAGACTACAACAGACATTAGCCATAATGTGATACATATGTCAGACCTCTATTTCACAGGTAAGGATGATGGAGCTTCAAATGGAGAAGAGGTTCCACAACTTAACCCTTGAGCAAGTCCAAGCTCTGGACAAGGTCTTGACAGAGGTAATCCCCATCCATGGACGGGGAAATTTTCCCACACTGCAGGTGAGAGCAAAAGACATCATTCGTGTGGTGAAGGACCGGCTGGTCGAAAGAGACATCCAGGTGAAAGATATACGCCTTAATGGCGCAACTGCTAGCCATGTCCTGGTGAGAGAGAATGGCCTGGGTTACAGAGATTTAGACATCATATTTGGAGTGGAGCTGCCCAGGCAGGAGGACTTCCAGGTTATTAAGGAGGTGGTGCTGGGAAGCCTACGAGACCTCCTCCCTTGTGGAGTTAACAGACGGAAGATTACCTGCCTGACAATGAAGGAAGCCTACGTGCAAAAGATGGTGAAAGTTTTCAATGAGCATGACAGATGGAGCCTCATCTCGCTGTCTAACAACAGAGCTAAAACCTTGGGGCTCAGGTTTGTTAGTTCCCTTCGAAGACAGTTTGAGTTCAGTGTGGACTCCTTCCAAATAATATTAGACCGTATGCTTGAGTCCTACTGGGAGACTGAAAGGAAACAAGGAGGAAAGTTGCCATTGAATGCTGGGAATTTGGCTAAAAGAGACAATGAGGATGAAAACAAAGAGCAAGAGCAGCCAAGCGTTCCTCGAGATATCGAAGAGGATAATGAGAAAGACTTAGCCACGGCACCCGGCAGAGAAAGTCAGTGTCCGGATGAAGCAGTTTCTGTGCTCGAGAAAGAGCTACCACATGCAAAGATTGAGCATGTAGATGGAAAGCATGAGTCACAGCGGGTGTTAGAACCTGAGAGCAGTAACTTAGAGCAGGAGCAGGAGCAGGAGGAAGTGAACGGCATCGAGGATGTTCATTCAGAGGAGGACATTGTGTTTGAGCTGTGTGAAGAAACCGAAGAGAAAGGACAGTTTCACAGTGACTGCCCTTCAGTTTCATCCCCTAAAACTTTATTTACAGAAGTGAGGGATCCGCTGGTGACACAGGCATGTTTAAAGCTACAGAGTAATGACGAGCTATGTGAGTCACAAGCTTGCCAGCCAGTGTCTATGATGCATAGAGAAAAGTCAGCTCCACAGGAAATAGTCAATTGTGAAGAAATTGCTCAGTTCAAAGTAGACTCTGTAATCTGCAAGACTGAAAATACCTCAGACCCACAAGATTCACACCTTGAGTTCTCCTTCCCTCCTCCTGCCAAGAAAACTTGCAGCACATCACAGGACGTTGTACCAGACTATTGCCCCTCACCGAAATTACAAAGAAAAATGTCAAGGAAGATGATCAGTAAGCCTGAAAAATGGTCTCTACTGACTGATTTGTCAGATCTTACAACACAGCTGTTTCCGCCCATAGAAATACCCAAGCCACTTCAGCCTAAGCCTCCTTTACTGGATAACACTCAAGGTCATTGCTCAAAAGTACCAGACTCGAAGTCGGAGAACTCTGAAGATCCAGATGCTCTAACAGTTCCCACATACAGTCCAGCCAGTACGCGTCAGGATGGGAGTGGCTCAAATGAAACTGTAGAACAAACTGTTAAGCCAAAACACTCAAAGAAGCCCCCTGATTCAGAGACTCAAAGCCACACGTGTGCAGTGAACATAGCCACACAGGCTGAGGTTGATGAGCAAAAACCTGAGCTGACAGACACTGTCCCAAACGGCTCTGGGTCAAGCTCATGGGCCAGGCCAGCAGGGGAGCCCACCATCACTGTAGAAGCAGAGTGCATGTACGGAGACTTTGAACAGGCGATGGACCACCTTCGCAACCGCCTAATCGCCACCCACAACCCAGAGGAGATCCGGGGAGGGGGCCTGCTAAAATACAGCGACCTGCTGGTGAGAAACTTCAGGCCAGCTAGCGAGACAGAGATCAAGTCCTTGGAGCGTTACATGTGCTCCCGCTTCTTCATCGACTTTCCTGATGTAAGTGAGCAGCAGCGGAAGATCGAGGCCTACCTGCAGTGCCATTTCATTGGCAACGAGGAGACAAGCAAGTACGACTACCTGATGACCCTGCGACGCGTGATAGATGAAAGCACGGTGTGTTTGATGGGACATGAGAGGAGACAAACACTCAATATGATCACAGTCCTGGCCCTGAGGGTGTTGGGCGAGCAGAATGCCATCCCCAACACGGCCAACGTTACCTGCTTCTATCAGCCGGCTCCGTACATGACAGAGCCGATTTACAGCAGCTTCTTCATCACCCAGGCCCAGCCCCCACTCGTCTACCACCCCTACCCTCTACACGTCCACATGCAGACTGGCCTAGTGTAGCTGCAGTGACATGCCCACAGGGAGGCATGTAGGCTTTCAGCATGGTGCTCTGCACGCAGCGGCACTAATGGAAGTTTTAACAACAGGCAACCGTGGCGTAGTGTTGTTTAATGCTTTGAAATCCCTCCTGCTTATGACGTGAAAGGTCATGAAAGGTCAGAACTGAAAGGGGTCTGGAGGCAAAGCACGTCACCCTTTCAAGATGAAGACTTTTGAAAAGGAAAGAAACGCTAAGAGCCCACTTTTCAGAGGGCTCGGAGATAGGTTTTCATTGAAGTGGAGGGACTGTGTTTACTGCCGTTTCAGCTCATTTTGGGCGGGGATCTGTACTGGTCCTACTCCCCTGTTGAGGAGAATATTGCAATGTAATAATTCTCTATGGCTACAAGATTAACTTATATAAAACCTAATCTCAGAAACACCTGTTAGCAACAAAAATCTTAGTTTGGATAAAGTTTGAATAATGATAAATTGTTAACGTTTCCTAGGGGTTAAAAACGCATATAGCAGTTTTGTGAATCATCATTCTCTGTAGAGTAAAATTCAGCACGTGGCTATACCTGTGTATTCACTGTATAGAAAGAGGACACCAAACATACATGAGCAGAATTTGCTGTGGTATTTCCATTATCTCATAAGTTCCGTATTGTGAGTGTAAACACCTCATTTCAAAGGTAGAAACAAGAGATCCCGGGTCCAGTTCCCTTAGGGAGTGTATGAATTTTTTTGGGATGGTGAAGAGGGCTGAACCTTATATTTCACTTTGTAAAAAAAACAAAAAAACAAAGTCCCTGAAAACCGATCGGCAGTATTTCTACAAACATGAAATATTCATGACAAAATAAAACAGTCTGGAAAATCATCTTTATTTTATGTTTATTAACTGGCAACACGAGCAAAAAACCAAACAACTCTCAACAGAGTTTGAGTCAGATGTTGTGAAATTCTGATTGGTTTACATAAATACATGGCCGCCTTATTCCAACACCACACCGCCCGCTTCAAACCAGTGAGAAAACCACCTACAAAAACAGAAACACATAAATCTCTCGTGAAAAAAAAACAAAACGGTTCAAACTTGGGCACAAAAATGTGCCTTCATGTAGGAGCTCATTACTCTTAATAAAAACCTAATTGAGGAAGTGTGCTTTCAGGGCCTTTAATATTTTCTTTGCACATAAAAAAAAATGTAACTATCAACAGCTGAAAGAGCTCAAAAATTAAAGCTAAAAGCTGAAAAATATTAAATATTAAATAATATATAAAAATAATAAAAATTTAGTGCATGTAGTCGTACTTTGCACTGTAATGATTCAACATAGTGCTAGAAGTTATGAACTTGGAACTGTGCCCCTATCTCCCTGAATTCATCCTGCATTGGACAAATAAACTCTTATATTCCTCATCAGAGAAACATCACAAGGATTTGCCTCCTGATGGCAATATGAAGAAAGCCTTGGCTGTCTTGTCTTCAATTTTGAATAAAATATATTCACAAATCTAGGGTTGTACACAAAGTTGCCATTTCCATCTTCAACAGACTGAATAGACTTTGTGGATTACATGGTGACAGTCATTTGTTGTTGTGGACGTAGTGAATGTCACTTCTGTCGGGATTTGGTCTGCCATTGTGTGCAAAAATGTTAGTGCACATTTCAGTTATTCAAGCAGTCTACGATGCAGCCAGCAGTTATGACGCTCTGTCCCTCTATGTTTGTTTATTGTGTTTGCATAGCTACAGTACATGTACTCAGTATTTTTTTTTTTAAAAACAAAACAAAAAGATAATGTAAGGACAGGTTTGGATATGTGGGCTGTTCAGACTAAATCTGAGACTGAAGCACAATGTAAATGCACATAGCTGTTGTTGACTAAATAAAGCTTTTCAGACTTGCTTGTATAGAATACTGTGTACGGTAGTCCCCTATGTAGCTTCAAAGTGATGTATCTATCTTGAGACTTTGAGTATGTTATGTATTGTTAAGGAACTGTTTCACCAGTGGAGAATGTCAAATATTCCTGTTATGATATCTAGTTGCTCAGATTGTTGTGCTATTGTGATAATAAATGTAACAACTGGTTTTTGTCTGGAGTCTTCTCTTGCTGGTCTGAGTTACACTGTTACCAGTTTATTTTCATTAAGCTGCAAGGCCAGCCCTTTGTACAACTGTCTTTGCACTCAATTTTAATTAAATGATGGACGATAATTACATCTTCAGTGTTACTTTGAACAACACGTTTTAATAGATTGTATCTCCTGATCAAATGTTGGTTTCTTGGTGCCATGGCAACATTATTGGCATGCAAACTACAAAAACCTTTTTATAGGCTCCTTTTCAGTGGTCAGAGATAAATACTTTAGAAACTGGGAATTGATATGTATCTCTTTATGCACACAAACGACCTAAGATGATAAAGAAGGCACTGTTTAGATTTTCTTTTTGTTTTAAGTGATTACATTTTAAGTCATTTTCAATAACCAGTCTTTTTTTTTTTCCAGATTTCATACTAACATTTTAAATTTTAATCCTGAAGAAGCACAATTATTTGGCTAACACAATCTTTGCCTCGCCACATTTCCTGCCCCAACCCAGAGATTGAACATCTGCACACTGCTATTCCCATTACTGTAAAAACTCTACCTGTTCAGTTTCACATTTTAGTCATTTGATATTATCAGTACTGGACAATCCAAACAAAACAGGGCTGATTTTCAGCATTCACATCATATATACAGTATTTACAATCAGGGTGTTTTATGGAGTGATAATAATAATTAAAAAAAAAAGTCATCGCTTATTCTTAATTTGTTCTGAATATCAATATGAACATGTTACAGACTTTGATTTGCCCCATTAAGCATCCTTTAAAGTGACCTTTCCCTCTTTATCCATTGACACATTTTCATTCCCATGATCCTCCAGTGTCTCTGCAGTTTCTAGGTGTGGCAGAGGATGGTGCGTCACAGCTCAACCTTGTTTGTTCCTTGTCTGACTCACCCCAGCTTCCAGTGCATCAATGCAGTTGCAAATGGTACAATCAGGTTTACAACTGTCTGTCACGACTGACAGACAGTCCCAGCATCCTAAACCTCCTGAATCTTTGCCTTCGGTGCATGTTTATGACCCATCATAAACACTATAGATGACTCAGTCCCAGTGCTGGTGAGCAGCCGTTAAAGCTTTTGCTTGCTTAACATGCGCAGAAATCATGGTCAGTTGCGGAAAATTTTTTAAAATAAAATTTCAACATTCATCAAAAAATACTTTAAAGAGAAATTTGTTTTATTAAAAAAAAAAAAAAAAAAAAAAATACAATCAAAACATTGTGTATAAAAGACAGCCACATAAGCTTATTCCACCTACAGTGGAATGTTATTGTATTTGTCATCAACTATCTGATGCTTAGAGGCAAGACTAAGAGCCATCTACTATATGAAAATAAGATCCCAAAATGTGAATCATCAGTCTTCTCACACTCAACCAGAATAATTTCAAGATGCCAGTTAATGCTGCTACTTGGAGCACCCTAGGTGCGGATTTGTGTGTTTTATAAATGAGCAACTTACACCAACCAAATTCTCCAGCCTCCTAAAAAACTAACCTCTAAGGCCTCTGAACGTCAGTGACCACACAGAGGCAGAGTGGTGAGGAGGTGTGTTTGGAATACAGCACCCAGTGTTGAAATGAGAATTTGAGAGTCAGCTCTTCTGGTTTGTCCTCTAAATGATTTAACCAACCAACAACTGCACAAGCTTTAACGTAAACATTATTGGAGAAACAAAATGGGGGCATCCATTTTGATGTAATTCTACTAGGAGATTTCAAAAATATGAACCGATCAGTCAGGGATCATGATTATAAAACTAGGCAGAAAAACTAAACACAGTGATTCTGAAACCAACTAAACACCTGATTGTATAATATCACGGAAAAAGCCATCATGTGTGCAGTTGATGTACGCAAAGCTAGAAACCCATCAGTCCATAGATGGTTGGAAACAAGGGGAGAAAGAAAATGGCACAACACACTCACAAAGGGCTGATCTGTGGTTGCTACCTTTGCCAAAAGAAAAAGTTGAGAATGTCAATCAGATTAGACCTTCAGCTTCACCACACACAGGTTCAAAGAGCCTCCAAGTTTTATCCTGTTTTACTTGTTCAAACTTAGGAAAAAAGACTAAATTGAGTGTGCTGGCACAGTTCAAAACATTTTTACACAAAAATCATGAGGTTTTGTCTCATTTCTCTTTTTCTAATATCTATTACTCAGCTGCCACATGGAGTAGATAAAGGTGCAAATACTTCCTTTTAGAAATAGTTAACATAACCCAAGTATAATACAATGGAAAAATAAATATTTGTGTACAAGTGAGTTGGCCAGGGACCCTTTTTGCCTTTGCACATGCTGGTTGGAGAAGGTGTCGTGGAAGCAACCATGAATGGATGCTTGTCTGATCCATCAGGGAGCACAAAAGTACAAATACAAATAGAATGCAGTGGCTTTTTTTGAGAAAGAAAAGGGAAGGAGAAAAAAAAAAAAAAAAATCACTTAAATAAAAAAAAAAAAAAAAAAAAAAAAAGCACCCAATTCTAACTAAATAACTGAATTCAACAGCTAAAAAGCAGTCAAAACCAGTAAAAGAAAGCGGGGAGAACATTCAACATTCACAGACCAAGGAGGTCAAAAGGATATTACTATGGTACTGTATTCTACTGACCAAAGTCACTGATTCCCCAGTATTGCTAGTCCCAAAATTTAATTGGTCTTGCCTCCAGCCACAGATAGAACAACATCTGAATGATGTGAGCTCTGAAAACTAAGGCTTATGGTAGTGAAGAGAGACCAAGTACCAAAAACATTGACATCAGTGACCTTGAGTGATATACACGTCTCTCACTGTGGTAGTGAGTGAACTAGTGGCCACTAGAATAGGAGTTCTGCTGAATTACTCGTTGAGAAAAATCAAAAGACAGAAAAATAAAATATGAGCACCATTTTTTGGCATCACCCCGTCCTTCTTTGGTGACCAGGAGTAAAAGTTGTGGGAGGGATGAAGAGGAGTAGATATAGTGTTTTAGTATTGGACATGAAACGCACAGGACGAGAAGGAGAGGAGCAATTCCGTGTCTTAAAAGCTCCTCCAGCGAGCAGTAAGGCCAAGGTGAGTTAGTCCAGTTGGAGAGGGTCCGTGTTGAACAGTAGCTCTGTCCACCAGGGATGAAAACTCCTTGGCAACATTTCATGAGCACCAGCTATCAGTTTGAGAGTCATAAGCAGTCTCAGGTAAAAAGAAATCATATATATATCTATATATATATATATATATATCTATATATGTGTATATATATATGTATGTATTTATATATATATCTATATATATACACACACACACATACACACACACACATATACATATATGTATATAAATATATATATATATATATATATATGTATATATATTTATATTATATATACACACACTTGTACAAAAAGAAAGAAAAAAATCCCTGAAGTATTACTCATGTTTTGTATTGAGGTTTGAAAAAGGCCGACATGTCAGTGACTCCAGCCCATGAGGTGGCTGACACGGGCTTTCTCAGTCATACGGCGTACCCGTCCTGAGCGGGACATGCCCAGGTTGAGGGGGTCTTCTTTCGACCCATGGCCATCATCCTCTGAGTCGTCCCTGTACAGAACTGTCCTGCGGCCCTGGTTGCGTGTGTTGACCCGCCGAGACTTACACTGGTTGCCTCTCGGACTGCTAGCGGCTACTACTGCTGCTGCCGCTGCTGCCGCCGCTGCTTTTGCAGCCCCACTCTGCAACTCATCAGAATTGTCCTCATCCTCCTCCTCCTCCTCCTCGTCATCATCCTCCTCCTCCTCCTCATCATCATCCTCCTCCTCCTCAGGTTCCTCCTCCTCGGGCTCCTCCTCATCCTCCTCTTCTCCCTCCTCCTCTTCTTGTCCCACATCCACCTGTTGCTGCTGCTCCTGCTCCTCCTCCTCCTCCTCTTCTTCATCCTCCTCATCTTCCTCATCCTCCTCCTCTATTGGCAGCTGCACTCGTGCTCTTTTAGGTCTCTGTGCCACGTCCTCTCCTCCTTTGTGTCTCCTTTTCCCTGAGGCCACAGCCTTACCTTTAGCTGATAAGCGTACTGACAGGCAGGGGGCTTTACTGTAGTCGTGATCTCCCCCTTCCACATACTTCTCTCCCTCAGAATCAGAGCTGTTCTCGCTGTCCGACGATGAAGAGGAAGAGGATGACGATGAGGTGGAAGATGACTCTGACGAGGAGCTGTTGGATCCGGACACCTCCTCGTCATTGTCAGACTGCAGCGCTTCTCGCCCAGGACGCTGTCTGGAGCCGTTGCTCAGATGCAAATTACTCTGGTGCCCTAATGCAGCACAAGAGGAGGATGGTTAATTTCTGCATTAAACCGTTAACATTATTAAAATCAAAGATGCCGATACACTTTGGTTAGAGTGTATTGTTTGAGATACCTGACTTCCTCACTGGAGTTGCTTGGCTGCGGGTCACACGATGCAGCTCTTGGTTTCTGCTCTCGCTGCTCGTCCCTGAACTTGGGGAAGAAGGCTGGATGTCCTCTTCCTTTGCTACACTGCTGCTTTGTTGAGCTAAAGTAAGAACACAGTGCTAATTACCAACAAGAACTGTAATAACATTACTACTCAGAGGAGACTGGATGCTTTGATTAGTAAAGCTACTCTCACTATTTTCAAGCGATCACCAAAGAGATTACAATTCATCCTGCACCAAATTTCCTGGCAATCCATTCATTGGTTGTGGGGATATTTCAGTTTGGACCACGGGGGTTGAACAGATGGCCCAACCACTGCTCGCATGGGTAAAAATGTAAGTTGTGTTCAGGCTAGAAGAAAACCCTAGAAGCAATCTGCCCATGCCTATGTAAACAATGGTGAAAATAACTCAACTTTACTAAATGGCTAAAATCAGCCTTCTCAGCAGTAACACAGAGAGAATCACACTTGTGTCAGCGGAGATGCGGCCCATGTCACTGTCTGTTACACACATTTTGATACCAAAAGGACTGGACTAAGGACTGGAACAACTAGTAGGTAATGAGATTAGTCTTTGCTTGATGACTAAATTAAGGTCATTCAGTTTTTGGAAGAGAAATTATTTTTACTTCCCCAATTCTGTTACCAGCACAAAAGTTTACAGCAATAATGTGCACAATCAATGGACCTATACAACGCAGTAAGCCACGACAGTGCAGTCATACCCTGATATGGTCTCTGAGAACGATTCCTCGATGAGGTCTGGGATTTTTTTGGCTTTGACACCTTCCCTGACTTGTGCTTCCCTTTGGGGCTGGAAACAGACAAAAGAAGCAACATTTAAGAATAATTATCAATATTATATGATAATTTAAGGCTTTGAAATACCTTTTTAGAACAGGTCTAGGACTTATTTCTTAGGAGAAATTACACAGAAGGGAAAAAAAAAACAAACACGTTTTTTTTTTAATTTAAAAAAAAATATTTATAAAGCTAAATTGCAAATTGCAAATGCAGCAAATTTGAGCCATTATCAGGTGCTGCAGACACCTTGTGTGGACTGGAATGAAACAGATAATTTGATAATGTGAGGTGTCGAGTAACAGCTTTGTGAATGAGACTCAGTACCTGGGGGATGGACTAATAGGCGGGGAACTGCCTCCGTTATGCAATCTGGTCCTGTAACTGAGCCTCTGACGAGCCCGCCGTTCATTCTGAAGGGCAGACTTGTAGTCAGAGATGACGGCGATGATGTGTTTTTCAAAGAAGGCCGACAAGCTGAGGGTCATGCTATAGATCTAAACAGAAAACGAAAGTTGTAATGAAACTACTAGACTACTACTTTGCCAGACTTTACAGAGCTATATCACAGTTTTTTGTTTTGTTTTTTTTAATCACATGAATGCTACTTCACCTGTGATTTCTTGTTAGGTGTATATGCTTTAGAGTTGCTGAAAATAAGGCGGATGTCTTTGGCAAACTCCATTGGGTTTTCATAATTCCCCGCAACCAGCGTCTCTGACACTGTACACAGATCCATGGGAGTGTCAATGATGTCCCGATAGTCCTAAACAAAAACAAAATTGAAGTACACAGGTGATTCATTTAATTGATTATTTCTTTTAATTCTATATTTCAAATTGTATGAAGTGTTTTCTGGCATCAGTGGACTTAAAACTGCAAGTTTTGGATTGCTTTACCGGATACTCAAAGAGATCCACAGGCTGTCTGAACGGTTCTGAATCTGGGGAGACTATCATTCGACGCAGGAGCTCTCGACATTGACCTCGCCATGCTTTCACATCCAAAACCACACCACGCTTGGTAGAATTCGGGTTGGCTCCCTGGCAGAGAGAAAATTAAATTAACTAAGACTGGAGCTGGTGCTCCATGATTTCAAGTATGTGACAGTGTGAGGTGGATTGTTGTGGTACAATGGACTCCGGTCCTTCTTACCCGATGTCCTGTAGATGTCCCTGGAGTGTCAGAGTCAACATCCAACTCAGCCTGCAGGGGAACAAATACAAGCCCTAGTGATTATTTACAGCCAAATCAATATTTTAAAGAAAAAGCAGGCACCATAATGTAAAAATAAATAAATAAATAAATAAATATACATATACATATATACATATATATACACATACATATATATATATACATATATATATATATATACATATTTTTTTTTTTTTTTTAATTTATTTATTTTACACAACCAAACTCTCTCACCTCAGCTTCTCCTCCACTGCTGATCTCACACTTCAGTCTGTGATACAGATCCAAGATGTCTGTGCAGCTCTGGTCCCTAAAGGAGACAGAGGGCCAAGGGATCAGACACTTGTAGAAATAATAATCACTGTTATTCCAAAAGGGTTGCTTCCAGTGTTTAAGTATCAATGAGGTAACTATAACATAAGAAGTGTAACATTAACTCAGGGGAGTCTTACCCAATGTAGTGTAGGAGAACGTCAGTCACCACCTTGGCAGCTGCTACAATGGGGCTCTGGGGTTCGTTGAAAGTGCGGGCATTGTGTTCAATGTAGCGCACCTCCCACATTAATGCAGAGATCCGCCTGAAGCAGAGAAAATCAGCAGAAAACTCAAATGTCAGCAATTAAACATCAGGACTGTGATAATGTGGTTGAGGAAAAAAAAATGTGTTTGGTTGAGGTTATGTGTGCAGCTCCACCTGTAGAAGCGGTTCTCCAGTCGTTTGCGGATAGTGCTGAGGTCGGTGGGGTAAGCCACCACAGTGCAGTACAGAGGGTAGTCCCTCAGATTTACTGGTAATGCAAATGCCTTGGCTACATCTGTGGACAAACAGAAATAAGCTCATACATGGCAAAAATGAACAAGGTCACACTTAACAAACCGTAACAAACAAACCATTATCAACCCTTGGGTGACCCACCCAGTGTAAGAAGCTGATCGATGCCATGGATGACTCTCTCACAGTCCTCATCCCGTGTGTGAGCCCCCCATTCTCCTTCCTGAGGCCTGTAGAGCAGAGCCTTTAGCTCCTCCTCTGCCACTTCCACCCCATCACCAACCTGTTCTGGCAATGCAGCTAATGGAGTCACAAAATGTGTTAGAAAATGAAGCAGTCTTTAGTTGATTAAAAAATAATTACACAGATTTATTACCAGATGGAATTCTCATATTAATACTACTGACCTTCCTCAGGAATAGGCTCCATGTCCCAGGGACTCATCCTCTCCCGCTCACCATTATCCCACCTGATGAAAGAGAAAAAAGAAAAAACATTAATTAGTTATTCAGCCACAGTGTGTGTGAGATTACAATCACTCATCTGATTTAACTTTAAGTAAAAGTGATATTGGTTCAGCAAAGAAGAAGAATGATATTAACAGAAAGCACTGTTGACACATTTTGTAGGGGTGGAGTACTCCACCAGCAGCCACACAGACGTACTTTACTGCATAGCACTGAAACAAGCTATCAGGATACTCTAGCTGCAGAGGCTCCTGATCCTCCACAGAGCCAAACCACCAGGCGTCATCAATGATGCTGCGGAACCTCATACCTGTAGAGAGCAAAGTGGGGAAGGGATCAAACATAAGTGAGTGACAGTACATGTTCGACAGCAATAAACATAAGTGGTAAACACTTCACTTCAAAAGAAAGCTGGGGATTGACTAACCTGGTTGCCAGTTGTGCTCTTTAGCCTCATTGTAAAACTGCTGCAGTACCAGAAAATCTATGACATCAGGCATGTCATGGTACCTTGGGAGTGTGGGAATTAAAAAGGAGTGAAATACATGTACTAAAAGATTTCAATCTTTTTTTAAATCTTGTATATGAGGAATATAAATACTCACTTTAAAGAGAAAGACTCATTGGTCATCTTCCCTGAGACTGGGTCCAAGAAAGCCAGTTTTAGGCAGCAGAGGGTGGGAGGTCCCACTTCATATTTAATTCCAACCACCTTTACAGATTCCTGGTCCTGAGGGGGCAGAAGAAAATCCCAAAAAAGTATAAGACTAAGGATCAATGGAGAGGAACTTCTCAAAAAGAAAAATGAAAACAAGTTAAGGCTATGGCTACACACAGAAGTACACCCTTTACATGTTTAAAAGAATTTCTTATTGTAGCTCATTTGAGACAAAGACCAATAATAATGGGGATTATTGGTGACATTCTGCTCACTAATGTTGAATTTAGACTCAAGATTCTTGCACATCTGTGCTCCACAACTTGTTTGTTTTCAATGGCAATAACTTGTGGGGCGTTGAGGAGAAAAAGACTTTGCGGGTGTAAGAGTTCTGCCAATTTCCGCACATAGCAATCTGCAGTGAAAAGCGGGCATGGATTGGATTGCCATTTTCAGAAAGTTACAAAAACCGACTGCTTGTTTTCAGACTAACAGCTTCTCTGATAGAGCATGTGAGGGTCTGTACACAACACTGACTCTTAAATAAAACTGTGCCTCACCCTGAGGTTGAGTCTGTTCCACGGCTGTTTCTGAGGGTTGATGCTGTAGGCCTTGGCCCTGCGGACAGCCCGGACATAGGCCTGATGGCCCTGTTTGAAATAGATGAGCTGGAGGAGGACAAGAGAGTCGTGATTAAAATGTATATAATGTAATGTATTTTCCCGTATGATGTTAGAGTATCACCCTGTACCTCATCTCCCATTTGTGGAACGAAAGGAGAGCGGCGTGGAATGGTCTCCATTATCCATGATGGTGGCAGCCACTCCTCCGCATCGAGTCCAGACAGAGATGATGTGGGTTTCTGAGTGTAAGAACACAACGTTTAAGTACAGAATTCCTCCCGTACTGTGTGCTCAGGCTACAGTGAGACAGCATTTGAAACCTGGAGCACATCCAATGCTTTCCACAAAGACACGTTTTCTGTGGGTACAGCAGCTCACCTGTTTGGTCTCCTTGGGCTTCTTCCTCTTGTCATTTTCCCTCTTCTTGGCCTCCTTTACCTTGTCATCGCCTTCTTCCTCCTCAGAGCTGCTGTAACCTGGGGGCGGTGCGGGCCTCCTGGTTGGTCGCTTCGGCGGCTGGAGGTTGATGCCAGCATCGGCTGTCCAATCAGAATATTCACTGGAGGAGTCGCTAAGAATGAAAGAGGGGTGTTGTTAGGTGGGTGACTGTAACTGCAGCTTGAAAACACTGCTCCATCAAAGACATTTACCTGGAGCTGCTTTCACTCTGCCACTGAGCTTCACCATCGGAGGAGGCATCGCTTTGCTCCACCTGTTCGGCTGCCTGTCAACACAACAACAGAAAACACCTTTGTTATTATGAATGAAATTTAAAAGACAGTGCTTGTTTATGCCTTCACGACTTTGTTTTAATTTTTTGAGTGATTCCACAGCTTTTTCATTTTTAGCCAAATAAAATGGCAGTTTTTGTGACTTAATAAAATAGTTTACCATTTGTCATTTAATTTTAAAAACCTCTTAAAATTGAAAATCAAAATCAAATCATATCAAACATATGTGAAGATGAAAGTTACAGTAACTTTAGAGTCAGACTACTGATCAACTTGTTTTAAAAATGTTCTAGATGGTACACGTGTATAACAAAATTCTGTAGATCATGCTTGGATATGTAGAGTGGAGATAAAGGAACATACATCTCCATCGCTGTCAGAGTCTACTTGGCTGTCAGAGTTACGTCGGTTGCTGGGATTTCGACTCCTGCTCCCAGGACGGCGGACTTGAGCTGAGCGGGTCTGATAGGCATGGCGCTGCTGCTTCTTCTTGGTTGGCCGTAGGGAGCGGAGGCGTGAAGTAAGTTGATCGCTCTACAAAGTGCAGAAGGAGGGTGGTAAATGAGGAGAGCAAGAATGAAATGGCATAGACAATATTTTTGATTTGGGAAGGGAACTGTGAAAAGTGAAGAACAGCGTACCTTGGGTACGCAGGTTACTGGTTTCTTCCTCCTCTCGGCATGGTATAGAGAACATTCCATGTCGCCTTTGGCTTGTCTACACTCCTCCAAAACTCTATTAAAAAAATATTCATTTCAATTATCAAATGTACACAACTCCTAAAAATCAAATATATAAAAAAAATATCAATTTGTTTAAAAATCTAATCTGCTCTCTGTAGTGTCTAATCTGCCTCAATCTGCCTCAATCTGCCTCACCTGAATATCCCTTGCGGCACTTCATTGACCACCACCCTGCGGCTCCAGGCCACCAGGTCCCTCTCGGTGGCAACTTGACTACGCAGGGCGTTATGCTGCATCTGCCACACCCCGGCCACCTGCCCAGTTCTGCGTGGTCCAACCGTAGGGGAGGAGGCCACCTCTTCTGCTCTATCACCAGCTAATAATAACAAGAAATTTGCTTGTTATGACAATATGTTACTTGGTAAATATGGCATTTTTGGCAATAGAAGTTGATAACACTTAAATATCTAGTATCCACACAATACTCATGCTCATAGTATTATAGTAAATCTCAGAATTTTACAGGCATAATAAAAGGCGCACTGAACACACTTGATAAACCAAAAACATACTGTGTATCAGAAAGAAAAAAAATACTGTAAAATTATTAAAAACATACCCACTGCCTCTTCAGCCTGCTGTTCTGTGTTCTGACGCTCATCCTGCTCATTCTGCAACTGTCTGATGAGATTGTCCAACAGGCTTTCTCCGTTTTCTGCCGTTTGCTGGCCAAGTACCTGCTCAACCAACTCTCCATCACCTAAGCCACACAAAGGTAAATGCTGGGTCATATTTCCTAAATTAAAACCGCGCAAGCATTCTGAATGATACAAGAAATGAGGGAGCAGGTTTTACTGTTAGCCATGTATCCTAGCTGGGGTATAAGCTGATCCTCCTTGCAATTCTCTCTTCCTGGCACCAGGCGCTGGTAGTGAGGAGGGTGAGGATTCCCATCAACATCCACCAGAAAGGGTGGAGGCATGAGGTGAGGGGCCTGCTGTGTCTGCTCGTCCAGGACGTAGTTATTAGAGTCCCGAATAAGAGGTCGGTAGTCGGTGTGAAAGAACATCTGGTCAGGAATCTAGAGTGGATCGAGAGTAAATCTGTGTTGATAATGAGGTAAAGGGTAACTTACAATATATAACTTTTGCGTAGCCACAAATACACCACGTGACCTGACTGCATTAATTCTGAATATTGTTCATTTAAAAAAAGGGAAATTATAATGTATATATTAAGGGTAAATATGTGGCAACAAACAGCTTAGTGCAGTTACCTTCTCGTATGGTCTGCTGCAGCCGAAGCCGAAGATTAGCAAATGGCCGTGAGAGTCAGTGCAGGCAAAATGCTGTCCATCAGCTGAGAACTTGCAGTCAAAAATAGCACCATGGCCTTGCCCTTCAATCTGGAAACAGATATTTTAATATGAGCTCTGTGATAGTCTCAAGAAAAACTACGGATGTGTGATTCTCATTGTTGATCAATTACCATGTTGAAGAAGTTGCGGATCTTGGCTCCTTTGGTCAGGTCCCAGATGTAAATGTTGCCATCGTGGCCGGCAGATAGCATGATACGGGAGTCAAATGGGTGAGCCTCCAGCACAAACACCTCATCATCATGACCCTAGAATTAAAAAAAGCACAAACATCAAGGGTGATCAGTTTGTCAAAAAAAGCTGTTTTATTATTATTTTTTTGTCCCGAAGGCGCTTCATATTAGAAACGTCTACTTTAGCCACTCACAGATAAAACATGAAGCAGCTGTCCAGAGGTTGTGCTCCACACTTTGAGCAGGTAGTTTGACACTGCGGTGATGACTGTGCTATCTGCACGGTCCCACGCCACCATGGTCACCACCAGCTTGGTTTTATCATCCCCATTGGCAACAGTGCTCCTGGAAGAAAATATCCCATCAGATATGACACACTGCTTCATTTACAGAGACAGAAATTAAACTCTATAATACTCTTTACTCTTTTACCCAGGAAGCCTGGCAGCCATGTCTAAAGTGACGCTCTTCCACTCTTGTTGCTGGTAATGCCAGATTCTGGCTGTGCCATCACGACTGCCACTCACAAACCTTAGGCTGGAAACACACACACACACACACACACACACACACACACACACACACACAAAATTAACTTATCCAAAACCACACAAAAAAGTATAGTGAAGTCGATGTAAATCTCAGCACACACACTCACCTGTCACTGTTATTGCTAAACTGGACGACTACAACCTTATCCTAAAAGCAGAATAAGAAGATATGTATTTATACATAGACCTTTGTTTAAATTAAAATTTAAAAACAGAATGATGCAGCTCGTGGTTTTGTTGCTTACACTGTGAGCATCCATCTCAGAAACCTTCATAGGAGTTTCAGCACCTAGGTAATAAACCCTGATCATGTGATCAGTGCCACCGGTAGCCATGAACATACCACCTATTAAGAGTAAACACAGAATCAAATGGAAGTGACAAGAACACATTCATTTTACAAGAATATCCATGACCTGTTGTTCTGTGACTATCTATATACAGTGTATACAGAATACATGTATGGTTATAATATCTACCCAGAGAATTTTATCATACTATCAAAACATTTCAATTTCATTTGCATAATGTATAATGCCTAATTTCTAACTACTGATCAGTAGTTGCTCTGTCACTCCAATGTTTTTCTCACACTGAGAGTCCTTTTTCCATTTGCTTCGGAAAGCTAATGCTGATGTATAAAACTCCTGCTGATACCGCTGATGACTACTGAGGAAAAGTAAATCTGAAAGTCAGATGTTATCAGGCAGGGAAATATACTTACCACTGCTGAATGAGGAAGTGGAGACCTGTACTCCTGGACGTGACCGCTCAACAAACTTGACTGGTAGATCACTGAGGAGAGAGGAGAAACAGAAATGATGTAGTTATTTCTGTTCCACGAAAAAAAGAGCAACTAAAAAACAACTAAAAAAGCTACAAAAGAAGTTTAAAACACATACTTGAATTTCATGCTGAGTGAGTGCCACTTCCAGAAACACACCATGCCGTCTGCACCTGTGGAGGCCAGGTACCGCGTTGTTCCTTTGACAGCAGGACAAAACTAAAGGAGAGAAAGTCAGTTTTGGTTAGTCACAAGGAAGGACTGATCAGAATTTAACATAAAATAAAGTTAAAGACTAAGGGACCTTAAATGAAATTATTTTGCTTCCAAAAACATGCATTGTGCTGTATGGTCTGGGTAATTTTTCCACTTTAACTGGCAACTTCAGTTGTTTTAAGAAAGCCTGAAAAAAAAAACAACTTCCTATTCCTTGATACTGACACTTAATTCTGATTTGCTCGAACTATTCCTTTAAAGTGCATCAGTCTCACTTGTATGGATGTGATGGAGGCAGCATGGGCCTGCAGAACAGTGATGGGTGCACAGGTACGTAGGCACCACACTCTGATGACTTTATCACAGCTGGCCGAGGCAATGAGAGTATTCTCGTGATTGACGGCCATGTCACAGATCTCTGCTGAGTGGCCCCGGAGTGTTGCCAGGAGCCGGCCATCATCTGTGGCCCAGATTTTCACCAGGCAGTCATCTGAACCCTAAGAAGCATAAGACATTAGCAAAAAATAAATGAGACAGTTTCCCTGGGAGCTACCTTTGACTGAAAAGCATCTACTGTCAATCTCACCAAATCTGTCACATGCATTTTCTGCATTTTCTGACATAACTTCATCCTACGATCTGGAAGTATTTATCTATGTACGTCAACCCTCATGAAAAAAATGCCTAATTTGAGTTTTTATCTTTTGCAACATTGCTATAGTTTGCATTATTGGGACTTGAGAGATGGAAACAACACAACAGAACTAGTGAGATACATTAGATAAAGTTATTTTTCCATGATTATCGCTCACCGTAAATATCCGACGACCGGTGCGGTCAAATGCTACACAGTAGACTGAGGAAAGGTGGCCAAGGATACGTTTGTGTATCTTCATGTGTTGGTAGGAGGAAGACGGCAGGGCCTGGCCAAAACGAGCTGTGCCTGTGGCCTGACGAGCACCCATGATTGACACTTGATATGGAGATCCACAAAAATGATTAGTAGAGGCAACAGACTGCTAAAACAGTTTTAACTTAATTGGTCTAGGGGCTTTGGATTCTCTTAATGGGTAGAAATTTAAAAGAAAAACTTTCACACACCAACATTGGGAGCATTTCCATTGATGACGGGGGGTTCTGGTGGACGTCCTCGGTGGAGTGCAGCAACAGCTGAGCCACTGCATACTTTGTGGCTGTGACCTTAGTTACAAAGGTGGTGGGTTAAAAAAAAAATCGTCGAAAATGACTGATTACTGATTTGGAAGTAGATATATCGCCAACAAACCACACAAACAGAATAGATTTAAAAATTAAAACAGTATTGGTATAATGACCTTGCATAGATACACAGTGAAAAGAATTATGGTGGTTGGGAGGAAAATGCTCACTTTTGGTGGTACGAAGCAAGGACTGTCTTCCCAGCCCCAGAAGTGTTTGGACTCCAGGAACACTAGGTGGGATCTCCTTCTCTATAAGTGGGCCTATTCGCTGACAAACGCGGAGCAGATAGTCTGCAGGAATGTGCTGGTTCAAAATCACCTACAGAAGTCACAGATAGCTATTACAAAGTGATACAGCATTTAATAACAGACACCAAAACATTATAATCTCATTTGCATTCTCAAAAATTGCTAGAACAAAGAATTAAAAACTATAAATAAATGAAAGGAATTCCAAATATGTTTAAGAGTTTAAACAGACAAAGCTGCAGAATCAGTTAAACTGACCGATGCTGGATTATTTTAAAATTTGTCAATGATATATCAGTTGACAGTCATATGAAAAGACATGACATAAAAAAACCTTTTGACAATTATCCCTTACATATACATACACATACACATACATATATACAGATACACATACATATACACTCACATACTCACACACACATACACACATATACATACACACACATATACACACACATACACACACACACACACACACACACACACACACATATACACACACACATACACACACACAAATTACAAAATTACAAAAAAACAAATCTTTGGTATTTCTGTATGACAATTTCTTATTATCTATCTATAATAAGCTAATACTGTCCCATATGTTGGCCCAACCAATTTATCGATCTAGCTCTTTTTAAAATTCACATTTATTTTCCCTCAAAGGAAATAAAAATTGTGCATGCGACTGCAAAATATGATTTAAGTGCAAAAAGATTTTTCATTTTAACATCATTTAAGCCTCTGGTTGCTTCACATCAGTGTGAAACCTTATTTTTTTGGTTTGACAGTCAAAATTTCAGCTGGCATCTAAACTACTTTTTATTTTCTCTTCAATTGCCTCTACACAGTCTTATGAATGCCTTCAAGAAATGAGACTGTAACACAATATTCTCAAAGAAGTGATTTATACTGGACACTGCAGTGAATTTCCTGTAATTAAAGTTAATCATTATATTAGTGGATTTTTAAAAAAATATATATTTACAACAAACATAAATTCTATGATAAAATCCAAACAGCAGCTGCTTACTATTATACAAGCATGTAACTATCAACTTCTTGCAAAATTGCTTAAATTTTGTTATATCTTGTTTATACTTGCTCATAATTATAATTTGTAGCATGTTTTTGTGATGAAGTGAGTTGAAAAACAACCAGAGAGAGGGGGAATGACGGGGAACGAAAGAGGAGGGGCAGTGAAGCTCATAGCCTATCAAAAGAGTGTCTTACTGTTCGCTCGAAGCTACAACTGCGATTTTATTGGCTCAGACAGAAAACTGATAGCTCCGTAGATGTGGTACAGCCTATCATTACCTGCCTTCGTCTCTTTTCTCCGCCTACTATCCCACACAATAGCAAAGCCTCTATACAGCTATTTATCAACAGGCCTATACTAATAGAAATGTTTAAATGTCTACTAATAAACATAAACACACTACCATCGCGTCCGTTCTCAATGGTTAATTAAGTTAATACTATAAACATCTGCTAACATACAATTCTCGATTAAAATATAAGTTATACGCCTCGTTTGATTAAAAAGTTAATTACGACAATTCACACTCACCCAGTCTTGGAAGGTCCGTTTGTATTTCTGCCCGTCCCAACTCCATCGCTGAGGGACTAACTAAAGTTAAAAGACAAGCTGTTAAGATATGTCACCAAACTGCCACCTTCGTCCCGGCTCGGTATCACGCTCCCTTATCTAACACCAGCCAAAATAGCTAAATAATTTAACCCCAAAACTTGGCCAGATAGGCAGCATTACGGAAACTAGACATGAGAATAAAGACAGAAAGGTGCAGCTGAACCTACCTCATACTCCTCCAGCTCCTCAATCAGAATCTAACAACACAGAGACACAGTTAGCGTTAGCTGCTAGCACCAGCTGCTTATTTAGACGATTTATAACCGATATGAGTTAATATCTCGCTTATTTAAGGGTGTTACCTGTGCTGCTTTTTTACACGGTCCAAACTGCAGAAATCTGGCAATGAGGTAATACAGTTCTGAAAAGAAAGAGAGGCGTATTAGCTTGGTACTAACTACTGTTACTATTGAGCCGAGCTAACGTTAGCTAGCTTCGGGATGCACTCGGTTGCTTAGCTCCCTAGCTGACAGAAGTGTAAACTATGTAAGTGCCAAATGTTTTGTTGCGAATCAAAGGGAAGCTCAGCACTCACCAGCTTCGGTCTGCGAACACTGTTCTCTTGCCATCACTTAGTAAGACAGGCGACATTAAGACAAACTGATGTTTTAGCTTGCTCGTTAGCCGCCGGCTAGCTAACAGTAGCTAGGTGTGTGTAGCTAAAACAGGCTAGTGAATGGCCTCCTCCTTTCTCAAGTTGTTTCCAGACCACCTGGTGCTTTGTGTTAGCGCCCTCCAGTGAAGCAGTGCAATACTGGACGTTTTGTTTTCTTTGTCGAAAATTAATAACTATGATACATATTTACATATTACAATATACAGTTTTCAGCCCCCCCCCCCCAAAAAAAAAAAAAAAAAACTCAGACAGAAATTAGGTGTAATTTTCAGTATTTAACGGTCGGATAAATACCTGTATTTCACTGCTTTTGTTGTCTGAAAACAAAGCTAAAATATGTCTCCATATTTATCAGAAAGATTTTGTTTGTTTTGTAGGTTGCCATTGTCATCTTGTGGATGGGAAAAATATCATTTGTGTATCCTTAGGTTTAAAACATGCTGCAGCCATACATATCAACTCGACATTGTTGGGGAAATCTTACTCATCTTTACAGGTTTGGACACATGGACAGTTTACAATAAGATGGTCTATTACTCAGTTTCTATTAAAAAAAGAAAAAAAGAAAACTGCATTCCTGTTTGATACTAGGGTAATTTTCGAAGACTTACTCTGGGGATAGCATCTGGGTTTAATTCTGGAAGAGGCCTCCTTGCCCTTAGTGGTAACAAAGAAATGTGCACGTTATATTGTAAAGTGGTAAATCATACATTTCCAAGCTTTGCAGCAGGATCCAGATCACCCTTGCAAAATTTGCAGAGGTTGTATCTATAAGAATGAGACTTTATGTTTATGTCATATGAGGAATTGATCAATTTGGATCTTCTATATTTTAGATTAATTGGATCTTTCCATATGATTTCACTAAAAATGTAAAGGAACACATATGAGGGACATTTTTATAGTTTTTAGTCTTCTTAGCCTGGATGAATATTTACCGAAATCTGCTTATGAGATGTAATTATAGTTTCAGAAAAAAATTTACAATCTACAGATGTTATTTTTGCACATTTTCAAGGTAGAAATTACAGTTAATTCAGATGTAGTTCACACATATTAACCATACTGATATATTTTAATGGAACATCCTTAACATCCATAATAATGATGATAATTCATTTTTAAAAAAATGCCTCAGACTGTCTCAATATAATCCTGCACTGAAGTTGAAGCCTCTATAACGCAAAACCCATCAGTTCTTGGAAAACCTCAACCTAACAGAACAAGTAAAATAATTGAATAAGCTCTTTTTTCACTCTTTCTCACAGACATAATTTGCTTAAACAGAAACACTCATGGAAATCTTGAGAACATGTCTCGACTAACAACCAAGGTGATGTCACTAGTCATTTGGAAAACTGAAAATAAATGTCCTAAGAGTCATGCTTAAATTTGTACTTATCTAACACTGACAAAAAAGAACTAAGAAAGACTCTTTCTTAATTTATTGTATTTTAGTTTATTTTAAACTTGCACCACTGTGGTTCACAAAGGAAGTTAATGGGTAACGTAACATCCAACTCAGCCTGGTATTAAAACTCTTAAGGTAGATTGTTATTGGTTTCTTATTTGGTTTGTGGTGGTTTCACGTGCATCCAAAACCCACACTCCCAGCAAGGTTCACTCACTCTCTTCAATGGACATAAAAAGGAAATTCTCTTGAATAGCATGCACAGTGGTCTGTTCATTAATTGTGCTTGAGAGCTTGGGCAGTATATGTTCACAGGGACACTGTATGAACTGGCTGTGTGTGTGTGTGTGTGTGTGTGTGTGTGTGTGTGTGTGTGTGTGTGTGTGTGTGTGTGTGTGTGTGTGTGTGTGTGTATGTGTATGTGTGTGTGTGGTTATGTTAAAGCTTGACATTTTAAATTGGAGCTGTCATGGAGCTGTTTTTTTTTTTTTTTTTTACATTATTTAACCTCATAATATTTTTATATTCTTATTTCAGTTAAATTTTTTCATTACGTAGAACCTCCTGTCTAAGCTGTTACAATAGTATCTCTGCAGAAACTCAAAGGAAGGTCATGGAGAGCAGTTACCTGACTGGTAAGTTGGCCTCTAATAGCACAGATGTTTTGTTGATTGAAGGCCACAGAAGTGCCTCAGACTCAACAGAAATTTATTCATTTTTAGAGCTGCCCTCCTTTACCTGTTCTCACTACTGAATGGCTTAACACCCACCTACACAACACTGAACCCACACAGTAGATACATATATTAGTATTTCAAATTCAACAGACTGCAAGACCTTTTGGTGTGACTCTTCCTTTTCAAGGACCCACAAATTTGAATCCTTCCGGACTCGTTGGAACATACAAATGGAAACAAAAAGAGTCCTACTTTTAGGTTTACTGTTCTTCAATCTGACACTTCACTGCATCAGAGGCCCTGTGCTTGCCTGCCTTGCAAGGAGAAGTTATGTGAGTAGCTCTTATGACATAGCGTAGTAAAGTTGAGTCTGAGTAATGCATAAGTGATCGGCAGCATCGACAACCAAGGCAGCTGCTAAAAGTGAGAACATGCTGCAGGTGGCAAACTAATGTTAGCTCACCCAGCATCACATGTTCTGTGTCCAGTGCATGAATCGGTGGCATCGAGGCCAAGGGAAAATTGTGGTTTTCTTTTTTTAAAAGAAAATTATGCTCAACAGCTTTCTGACTCACAAGCATTTACACACATTTGGAGAAGGTAGTGATGACCATCCCTTTAGGCTCTTGTACAAGGCTGTTCTCCAAAGAGAAAGCATCTATCTAGAACCCTTTGGGTCTGAAAAATCCCTTTTTTGATTGAAAAAGTCCCTCAAGGGCTTTTTGTTAAATAACTATTAATGGTCCTTTTAATTTAAAGAACACTTAAAATTAAGAAGCAACTAATAGTTTTTTTAAAGATGATGAGAGACAGACTGAGAGGCATTTCTCTTATTTTACATGTCACAGTCAGTTTACTAGTCATGGTTAGTACTACTTAGCCTGTGAAAACAGTTGTATAATGTCCTCTATGACTGTGGAAGAGCTTGGTCAAATATGAAAAAACAACTGTAGTGACACCACTTGTTATATTTCAGATTGGTTTTTGGGACTACAGTTTCCTGCAACTGGAGGAGTGAAGACATGGGCACGAACCAGTCATTGATCTTTTTCTGAAAGTTGCTATCGAGTTGCATTACGGGAAGTGTAAGATCCAGTGTTTTTAGAGATCGATGCATACTACAACCATTCTTTTTTAAATCTATCTGTCTCACAAGTCCCACAACTTTATGGAGCTTCATTACAAAATCTTGTGTTTTTTTATACAAATTTGTATCTATGTAATCTATGATCAATAGCAATTTCCAAAGGGACACTTACAGATTGTAGCAAATCTGTATTTCTCTGTGGGAAATAAGTGCTTTCATGCAGAATATGCAGAATTTATCTCTATCAGGTACTGAACTCTGCTGCTGAGCCACACAGAGTTTGTTTAAGCTGCTGTAACTTAAATGAGGGCAAGGAGCTGACAGTTCTAAGCTTGAAACTTTTATGCACAATTTGACTAGACATATCTACAGTATAAGAAAAGCGCTCATCATGCGAGAGCATTCAGAAGTCCTGCAGCTCATTTGAAGCCTTGACTCACAACAAAACTTTTTAGAGCATGTGTGGTTTGCCACCAAAATCACTTCATGTTTACTAAATGATAGCATGTCAGAGTTGCTGTTCAGTTGGCACATTTAAGCTTTTATCAAATATGTATGTTATGTAAGCAATCAGAGCCGAAATGTGCTCACCTCTGACTATTGTAAAAGACTAAAATGTGATCTTGGTAACACCAATGGAGAATTCAAAGAGAAGGTGAGACTCCACTCTCCCAGTTAAAGCCAAGCTAAAAAAAAATGTATACCGTGGAACAATTTATTTAACTTGTTGTTGTTCTTTCCTTTTCCTTTTTCTTGTGGGCAGCTGGAAGATTGGATTTTTGAATCGGTACTGCTTTCTCACATGTTCTATATCGACAGCATACTGATTAGTGTGTAGCTGACACACAATATCCCAAATGAAGCAGATAAACTTATTGTAATGATGAAGCTCGTTGCAGAAAGCTGGCATTTTTTTAACTGCAACTTTGAAAGTAACTAAGTACCTTTACTTAATATAGTATTTAGGTACTGTACTTTACGTAAGTACTTTAAAATTTTATGCAGCGTTATCCTTTATTATTTTGTATCAGAAGGGAAATACTGTTTATACCTATTACTTCACTACATTTATTTTGTAAGGGTTACTGGTTACCTTGCAGATAGAATTTCTATATATGCCAACATATGCATCATATATAAAATCCGATGCAACGGAAGGAAAGTAAATAAAATTCACTCCAATACAACGAGCTACAACGCAAAAATGCTACTTGCACATGAATGCATTAGTATTAACAATTCAGTCATATAAAATCTATAATAATATAACACTGACAAGGGCAATTTTTCTGCTCAAATACTTTTACTTGTACATTTACCTGCTAACACTTTTACTCAAGTAATATATTTCTTTGCAGGACTTTTATTTGTGATGGACTATTTTTCATTAAAGCGTTGCAACGCTCAAGGATCTAACCAATCTCCACCACCGAATTGCACTGCCTGACTTAAGGGTGGCTCTACGGCATGTGGATTTGTCGGTCTGTAGGAGACCTGGGGGACTGATGCATCTCACCACTGCATTTGCCGTGCATTTTCAGAATTGCTCCTATCATCCCAAGCCCACGTATGCCAACATGTGATGATCGGCTATATCATGGCCTTTGACAGTATGACTCGGAGACCGAAAGGGATGGCATGACTCACTCAATGCTTTTTAACCTGTTGAGCTTTGCATAACCAGGCATGGTTAGAATAAAGTCTTTTTTTTTTTTTTTTTTTTTACAGATCTTGACAGTGCATTAAATATTCATCGTTTACTATTGATGTAAATATAAAGCGTATTTTTGAAGTATTATTCAAACCCACTCACACACACACACACACACACACACACACACACACACACACAGACGCAGGCTCACATAACTTTATTTAATAGCCTATCTAGTCCGGTGGGCGGGACTCCGAGTGTGGACGCACACTGGCTCCACGGCAGAGAGCTCCTCGGTCAGCCTTCGCCCGTGTCAGAGGCCGGGATGCGTTTCGATCATACCTCAGTCAAACGAAGACGTAAGATGTGATGTGTGTGTGTGTGTATATGTGTGTCTGCCAGTGTGTGGGTGTGTGGGCTGGGCTGGGCTGGGCTGGATCTCAGGATCTCCCCCCTCGAGACGCTGTATCCTACATTCACCGGTAATAAACACTTGCAAACAGAGTCGGCGGTGCAGCTTCATCCCTTGGCAACTTTTTGGAATGTAGGACGTCGGGCGTTTTGCCCCTTCACAGCCCCTTCTCCCTCATGTCTCCGCCTGGATCCGTCTCTTGACCCTTATTCCACAGAATAGGGTAAGTTTCCAGCTTTGTGTTACCCGAGACTGAACGGTTCAGTCCATAACGTTAGCTATCAAGAACTGCTGAAAGATTAGAAAGGAAAGCAGAGTCTGCCCAAAGTCTTTCCTCCGCTTCTTTTGCTTCACAATTTTTAAAGCAGCTGTACAAAAAATGGACAAAACGTGTATTTTTTCTTCGACAGTGGATGTTTTCCCACTGACTAGCTAATGCATGGGGGCAGTGAGGGCTTCACTTTTCTAGTTAGCCATATCAAAATTACATTTAAATGTTAGCTACATGTGCATAACATTTTCGTCGGGTTAAGTTACAGACGCCACTGTAACTAACCACTGTGTAGCAGTGAGTGTATTTTAAGAGGATGACATTTTCTCTGGTATTAACATTATGTCAAACAGTGTGGTAGGTCATTAAAACTAGACCCTATTAATGAAGTGATGTTGGGCTGCGACGAAGCTCAGTATGTGTTGACATAGCTGCATGGAAACCAGCTGCTGGTTTGTGGTATATACAGGCACAATATTACATCAGAAAATTTTGGGGAGAGTGAAATGTGAGTGTGATAGGTTAAGGCACAAGGTGCTCTTGTGCATGAAGAGACAAATAGGCTACTTAGACTTCTCCAAATTAGCGAGAGATGCTGGATTATGTGATTGGGCAAGACACCAAATTCACAGGAGTCTGACAAGGCAAGGCTCTTGTTTCATTAAAATCAGGTTTTATACGCATCTTAATGTCTGACTGACTGATGCCAAGTCGATGGTACACACACAGTGCTGTGGAGAGAGGTCTGGCTATGTGAGACTAAGTAGATGGCAACTGTGCCACTTTGTTCAGGCACTGATGCCAAAAAAAAAAAGGTTGTAGTTGAAAAGAGCCAGGGTTTTGCAAGTCATGTCAGTGTCCAAATGATAATCCCGAGTCTCAGTCTATGCATACTCATGTTGAGGCTTGAGCCATTTTGCCGCCTTGCTGCGTCAGTGCCGAGGTTGGCCCAGCGGACATGAATAGTGATGAGGATGTATGCTGACAGCTGAGTGGGACAGGAAGGGCTGTTCCATGACTGAGTGAAGTGGCGTGTTCACTGCATCATATGCTCCTTTTTATATCATGCTACTAAACATTTGGGCCAGCCTCGTGACTCATGCTATATTCTTCTCCCTTCAGCAAATTTTTAGCCCTGTCTCTACAGTAAATCTAACAATCCGAGTTTATACCCTTCGATAGATAAATTGGTGTGATCTATTTTGGTATAAGGTCTGCCTCTATAGAAACGGAGGTCAGAGGTCAATCATGATCCTCATACTTTCTGTACTGTGGCTGCCCACTACTGACAGCTATCTCACTCACTGTAAGGACACTTATTTCCGCCACTTGCCACCACCTTGGCAATAAACTACATTTATTGAACTGGGGATATTGTCAGTTTTTTAACAATCCATGTTTACTCATCTTGCAATTTTCCATAACAACCAGTGACATATAATCAGAAGATCAATCAATCAGCCGTCTCAAAGTCCAGTCCAGGAGTCCAGAGTCTCTTAATTAGTCACACTGTCAGTGTCATATGTCATCCTGTCATAATTATTATCTCTGTTTAGTTGAGGGAGCAGGCACCTGCGCCAGTGGTGCACTGTCTATGCAGTCGCTGTGGGTGTTTTACATTAACCACTCTGAAGAATGGTTTGGGGGTATCAGGTTGTAGGGTTTAACAGTTTATAGTGTGGTTCACCCTCTACATGGACTGTGGTGGGGTGGGATGTGCACAGAGAACATGGGAAACCCAAGGCATTGTCCTGGTGCCACTCAGCAATCCTTGGCAGTTAATGTAGATTTAAAATGTTAATGTTTCAGTGGGAAGTTCTAGTAAAACATTGTAAGTCATACAAAGAAACTTTCTGTCTCATAATTTTGAGTTTGTCACAAATATGATATGTCTAATATTTTTTTATAACTATAACTTATTATCTCATAATTATGACTAATTACTTCAGTACTACTGTATAACATAGCATGTCTCGCTGATATCACAATTCCCTTGACTAGTTCTGATGTCTCTCCCCTTATTCCTTGTTCTCTGTGTGTGTCTTTACTTTCTTCATGTCCTTAATTTTAATTTTACTCTCATCCACTGCTGATTTAAATACAAAGAATAAAAGTTTACAGCATTATATTTCACCTTTAAGAGTAAACTGAGCAAGAGACCTTATGGAGTTTTCTTTTTCTGAGACACTACTGTGATCATTGGTATTCTGTTTTTTCTTAAGCAGTGCTGTGTCTGGGTTTTTGTGCCTCTTTGCTGAAACTATGCTGTGGTGAAGGTTAGTTAACAGATGACACACAGCCTCGTCTCTGATGTTACAGAGCATGTTGTGGGGAAAGTAGGTTAGTGGGCCATGTCCTGCAAGCTTAAACTGAATGCTAGTCTGAATATTGCTAGAGCTGCTTAGTGTGACTGGGCATGCACAAATGGTGCAGGTCTGTGCAACTGCAAAGGGATCATTTCTCCTCTCTGTCTCTTTAAGAAAACAGAGCGGCGCTCCACATAAGATGAATGTTGAATGTTCAACCTATGTTGATTCATCTCAAGCACATATGGAATGGAGTGAAATCTGACAACAGGTAGACTAACTTCACAGGTTGCAAATTACTCAGCCCTGTTTACCTTAAACATCAGTGGTCTCATCCCTTTGTGTGTGAGCCCATTGTTGGCATATATAATTGTATTAATATCCACATCTTACTTACTCACATTGACATTAGTGGGGTTTTTTTGGTTTTAGAAATGAATCTTGGAGTTTTTTTTCTCTAAAAATATTCCGAACCTTTGGATTCATGGTGCAAGAATTAGTCTCGTACTGTATATGGAA